>NC_058414.1:96329587-96468372 GCF_002201575.2 Neomonachus schauinslandi | reverse complement strand
TTTTTTTTTTTTTTTTTCTTAACATATATTGCGTTATTTGTTTCAGAGGTACAGATCTGAGATTCAACAGTCTTGCAAAATTCACAGCGCTTACCAGAGCACATACCCTCCCCAGTGTCTATCACCCAGTCACCCCATCCTTCCCACCCCACCCCCCACTCCAGCAACCCTCAGTTTGTTTCCTGAGATTAAGAATTCCTCATATCAGTGAGATCATATGATACTTGTCTTTCTCTGATTGACTTATTTCACTCAACATAATACCCTCCAGTTCCATCCACGTCGTTGCAAATGGCAAGATCTCGTTCCTTTTGATGGCTGCATAATATTCCATTGTATATATATACCAGATCTTCTTTATCCATTCATCTGTTGATGGACATCTTGGCTCTTTCCACAGTTTGGCTATTGTGGACATTGCTGCTATAAACATCGGGGTGCACGTACCCCTTCGGATCCCTACTTTTGTATCTTTGGGGTAAATACCCAGTAGTGCAATTGCTGGATCATATGGTAGCTCTATTTTCAACTTTTTGAGGAACCTCCATACAGTTTTCCAGAGTGGCTGCACCAGCTTGCATTCCCACCAACAGTGTAGGAGGGTTCCCCTTTCTCCGCATCCCCGCCAACATCTGTCATTTCCTGACTTGTTAATTTTAGCCATTCTGACAGGTGTGAGGTGGTATCTCATTGAGGTTTTGATTTGGATTTCCCTGATGCCGAGCGATACTGAGCACTTTTTCATGTGTCTGTTGGCCATTTGGATGTCTTCTTTGGAAAAATGTCTTTTCATGTCTTCTGCCTAAAGGCTAAAGTTTTAATGAGGAAGGGTAATTTGATTATATCTTTGTGGCTCAGGTGTTTTTTAATATGTATTTGTCTAATATAAGATTATGTTTTGTAGCATTGTGATGGGTCTATATTTCATGTAATCAGATAGTCATGAGACCTAGATATAACATTCTGGTTTATATTGTCTCTTATTTCAAATTTATGTGTAAGGAAGATTGTACTAACCAAGAAAGTCTAGGGGGGGGCAAGACTCATCACTGTTACAGACAATAAACTAAATGACTTTTACTATAAGAAAATATGTGTCTTTGGACCACCATGAGTTGCTAACCTATCATATGATCTTGTTATGTTATTAAAAGACAGTATGCATAGTAATTTTATACCTTTTTGCATACTTGCTAGGCATACTATTATCCCATATAAATGCTATCCTCCTCAATCTAAAATAAATACAATGTCCCCTGTTTTTATAAATTTGAAACTATTAAATACAATTAACATCAACCTACCCACTAGCATGGCCACCCACACACACCCACATCCAGCTCTACCTTCCACATAGAGCAGGCCAGGCTGGATAGCTGTGAATTACCTGTCTGAACAAAGGCAATGAGCAAAGTGATGCAACAAATAGAAGTCATGGCCACGGGTAAGCAGAAGGCATGGGGTAAGTGGAAGCTTTGGCCGTAGTAAGAGAGAATAAACCATGTGCTAACTGAAGGACCACTCTACTAGCATACATTGAAGAGAGAGGTCCACCACAAGCAAATTGATTGAACTTTGTAACAAAGTTACAAAGAATAACTTTGTAAGCCCTCTGTAAGAATTTAGACTGTAATTAAATACCTACCGTCCTTGCTAAAGGTCAGTTCCGTGGTATAAACCCCAGCGGTGAGTAGGAAACTCAGTTTTTGAGGAACACTGCGGCTGAACTAGATGAAACTGTTGCTTTTGCAGGCCAAAAATGCTGAATATTAGTAACTTGATCAGGTTCAACCTCATGTGCAGTATTAGAAACTTCACATGTGTTGACTCACATAATTTTCACAACATGCCTCAGACAAGGTATTATCATTACCTCTCTTTCTTAATAGTTGCTGAAATTTATTACACATGATGTTAAGTTACCGTGACAACAGTATTTTAGATTCACTTTGGTGTAGTTTGTGTTAGGTACGTAACAGATTTCATTTATGTAGCTGGTATCTAGAATGACTACCATATTTTATATTTTTGAAATGAATAAGATGGCCTGGAGCCATAATAAAATATAAGTCTTTCCAAGTAATGAAGAGAAAGCTTTTCACCAAAGAGCACCTCCACATGCAAATCTTCGACTCCAGTTGTATTTAAAATTAAAATTTCCTATTTTTTCCTTTTCTTTTGCCAAGAAAGATCTATCATTCCTTTTAATAAAAATGAGTACAATCTAAATCTTTCTTGACATTTCTAATCTAATGAAGGGACAAGGAAATAAAATGCTATGTTTCTTGTCATTTTTCCCAAAAGGATTTGAAATAAACTTGTTCAGTGATGACAGCATAATAATGAAAAGTGTATAATGGAAACAGCACTCTGACAGGTTTTCAAATACCTATGTGGAAATGAGAAAATCAACTCATTGCATGGCAGGACTGAATGGACCAAGCCCAAAGTCAGAAATAGAAAGTAATACTGAAGCAGCACACGACGACTGAGATTTGGATTAAAAGTGACTTGTGAATAATTAACAGAAACTTGCAGCCATGTATGCCAAACCAAGGCACACGCCACCAGGAGAGAGATATGTGTGAGGTCAGATGTGTCCTTTCCATACATTTGTTCTAGCTGACATATGATTAAAAGAAAAAAAAACAGTTATGTGTTCTGAGATTCATGTTTAGGGAAGAAGAGGTATGAAATTTCCTCATTTCAGTCATGAGATAAATGGTGGAGATAAATGGCAATTTGGAGATTTATTTTGAGCAATGAAATTAGGTAAAATATTTTCCAGATTAGAAAACATAAAAATGTCCAAAATATTCTACAGCAATAGTAAGTATTCCTAATACTTGTACTAACTGAATTTATGGAGCAGTTACTATCAAAACAAAACAATGTCTCTTTATCATCTCAGTTAGGACTCATTCCAAACTGATGACATTGGTAAAAGTAATCTCATTTGATAGGGAGGAGCCTCAGAGAATTTAAGCAATTTTACTGAAAATGAAATAGCCTTTGTTACAAAGTTCAAATTTGAATCTACATCTACCTTACTCCCAAACTCATTTTCTTATTCATTAAATGTATTTTCTTTGAATACTAACAATTGATATTTTAAACAAACAAGCACCACACACACAAAAAACAATACTTTTCAAACGATATAATTCATCAAGTCATACAACATATATCCCTCCCTATTTTTAAAAAACGTTTTCACTATTTCCTTTCAGGTCACTAAGTATGGACCAAAAGAGAAGATCTAGAAATATAACAATATAATGGATGAAACAGTCTGATACTGACCTAAGAATAGACACACAGATCAATAAATCAAAAAGGGTAGTCCAGAAATACATCCTATTAAATATAAGGATTTAATATAAATAATGGAGGGATAACAAAACAATGAAGAAATGTAAAGATTAACAATAATTGGTGCAAGGACAATTGAGCTATTTATTTGAAAAGCAATTTTGACCTTTTGCACAACCGAAGAAAGTAACTTCTGATAGATTTTTGATAGATTTGATAGATTTTGATAGATATTTGATAGATAATAGTTAAGTATAACTAAACAAATTATGAAATACAAAAGAAAATAGAAGTAGATTACTAAACACCCCTGGTGAAAGACTAAGCTAAAAATGGAAGAAATCAAAAAAAGAGGAACTTATTACATAAAACTGAAATATTTTGTGACCCAAAAATAGCAAAAATAAAAGACAAATAACAAACCGTACATTTGTTGCAAATATGAAATTTAAATTTAAATTTAAATTTAATTCATTTTCAAAAAGTCATATAAATGTGAAAATATAACTTAAAAAACTAAACAGGACACAAGATGAATAGAGAATTTACGAAGGATTAACAATGAAGTTCATACCTTCTGCTCTTAAATATAGCTATCTCTCCTTAAAGTATCCAAAATTGATGGACAATTTATGATCTTAATGTTCTTTATTATTTGTTTATGTTACATATGTGAACACTTTATCAGAAACGTGCACATGGAAATCCTTTTCCTTTACAAACAGATTTTAAAAATAAGCAATCACTATTAAAAAATGAAAATTAAATTGCCCAGTGATTTTATGAATCTATCAAAAAGATGGTTTCTAAGTCTCAGAGTTCTACAAGTTCTGAGTTTATCATAGGAGAGTGAGTAGTAAATCTTACATTATAATCTATATCAGAGACTAAGTTCCTATTCGGGATATTACTAGGAATTTTTCATTTCATGGATGGAAATACAATTCTACAAAAGTACACTTATTTCAGTTTTAAATTTTTAAATTTTCTTCACATCATTTCTTCGCTACCTTCTTCACCTGATATCAACAATATACCATAACCTAAATTTTCCATTGACTAAAAATCACTGCATCTTTACAAAACTGTAAGTTGACCACATATTATCATCATATGCCTAAATTTCAGTGGTAAAGGGAGGACTATGCAGGACAGGATAGCTTAGACAATGAAGGTGTCCATCTGCTCTAGGGAAAATACCCTCTCACATTTTTTCCTCAGGTCGTAATTCAAATAAACACACACACACTATCACGCACTCTTAGGAAGCTACTTGATAGTCAATGCCTTTTGAAAAATAAATGGATGAATGGAATTTCTCATACTCTACTCCTCTTATTAATCAACTCATGAGTGATAGTCTCCTTCCCTTATCTTACAAGACATATATTAAAAGAGAAAATTTAAACAGAAAATATGAAAGCAAAGTAGAGTCTGGGTGGAAAGGGGCAATAGAATCATATGTGTCAAAATTACTGTCTTATTATCTTTGAGGAAGACCTTTAGGGTTTCTTTTTTTTAAAGATTTATTTATTTAATTTTAGAGAGAGGGAGAGTAGGGGGAGAGGCAGAGGGAGAGACGATCCCAAACAGACTCCGTGTTGAGCCTGGAGCCTGACGCCAGGCCTGATCCCACAACCTTGAGATCAAACCCAAGCCAAAACCAAGAGTTCAACCAACTGAGCCACAAAGTGCCCCTAAGTTTTGCTTTTTTTTTTTTTTTCCAAATGTTAAAATGATGATTGAAAACATCATAAGAAAAGTATCATGAAACACTTCTTTTTTTTTTTTTTAAGATTTTATTTATTTATCTGAGACAGAGAGAATGAGAGAGACAGAGAGCACATGAGAGGGGGTAGGATCAGAGGCAGAAGCAGGCTCCCCGCCGAGCAGGGAGCCCGATGCGGGACTCGATCCCGGGACTCCAGGATCATGACCTGAGCCGAAGGCAGTCGCTTAACCAACTGAGACACCCAGGCGCCCCTCATGAAACACTTCTTGAAAAAATGTCTGTTCATGTCTTCTGCCCATTTCTTAATTGGATCATTGGTTCTTTGGGTGTTGAGTTTAAGAAGTTCTTTATAGATTTTGGATACTAGCCTTTTATCTGATATGTCATTTGCAAATATCTTCTCCCATTCTGTCGGTTGTCTTTTGGTTTTGTTGACTGTTTCTTTTGCTGTGCAAAAGCTTTCTATCTTGATGAGGTCCCAATAGTTCATTTTTGCCCTTGCTTCCCTTGCCTTTGGCGATGTTTCTATGTCATTGCAAATGGCAAGATTTCATTCCTTTTGATGGCTGCATAATATCCCATTGTGTATATATACCACATCTTCTTTATCCATTCATCTGTCGATGGACATCTTGGCTCTTTCCACAGTTTGGCTATTGTGGACACTGCTGCTATAAACATTGGGGTGCATGTACCCCTTCAGATCCCTACATCTGTATCTTTGGGGTAAATACCCAGTAGTGTGATTGCTGGGTCATAGGGTAGCTCTATTTTCAACTTTTTGAGGAACCTCCATACTGTTTTCCAGGGTGGCTGCACCAGCTTGCATTCCCACCAACAGTGTAGGAGGGTTCCCCCTTCTCCGCATCCCCACCAAATCTGTCATTTCTTGACTTGTTAATTTTAGCCATTCTGACTGGTGTCAGGTGGTCTCTCACTGAGGTTTTGATTTGGATTTCCCTGATGCCGAGCGATGTTGAGCACTTTTTCATGTGTCTGTTGGCCATCTGGATGTCTTCTCAGGAAACAAACTGAGGGTTGCTGGAGTGGTGGGGGGTGGGAGGGATGGGTGGCTGGGTGATAGACATTGGGGAGGGTATATGCTATGGTGAATGCTGTGAATTGTGTAAGACTGCTGAATCGCAGACCTGTACCTCTGAAACAAATAATACATTATATGTTAAAAAAAAAAAAGAAGAAGAAGATAGCAGGAGGCAAAGAATGAAGAGGGGAAAATCGGAGGGGGAGACGAACCATGAGAGACGATGGACTCTGAAAAACAAACTGAGGGTTCTAGAGGGGAGGGGGGTGGGAGGATGGGTTAGCCTGGTGGTGGGTATTGAGGAGGGCACGTTCTGCATGGAGCACTGGGTGTTATGCACAAACAATGAATCATGGAACACTACATCAAAAACTAATGATGTAATGTATGGTGATTAACATAACAATAAAAATTTTTAAAAAAAGAAAATAAAAAAACATAACATAATTAAAAAAACACTTCTTGAAATTTTTTAGTCACACTGGAAGCCTTTATTACATTTAAAAGCAATTAAGGAGAATCCCTCAATCTTCTCATAAAGAAAGGGTATCTTGAGATTAAAGACAGAATATGTATATTAAAATCTGAAACACTAATGTCATATTAAATGTAAAGTGCTTAAGATCAACTGGTCAGCCACTGACAGGTAGCAAGTGATAAACACATGTTTAGTTTTGGATCTGATTAATTTAATTTCCTTAGAAAAAGACAATTTCATATTAGTACAGTGCAGCAAATACTGTTTCAAAGTAACTTCTGAATATGCAGCACCTGGGTGGCGCAGTTGATTAAAGCATCCAACTCCTGGTTTCAGCTCAGGTTTGATCTTAGGGTCAGGAGATCAAGCCTCCTGATGGACTCCGTGCTCAGCGCGGAGTCTGCTTGAGTTTCTCTCTCTCTCTGCCTCTCCCCATCTCCGTCCCCCAAATAAATAAACCTTTAAAAATAATTTAAAAAATAAATAGTTTCTGAATATGGACAAAACACACTGCCAACATAAAAACTAAATTATGGTGTAATATTATCAACTATTATATCTACCTTTTAGTAGTTTGATCCTTAAGTATTTTATCCCTCATAATGTGTAGATTTTTAAATTAAGTTGTTCAGTTCTGTATTAAATCCATTGCTACAGAAAATTATTTGAACCTGTATTTTACATTTAGGAATTCTTCAATCAATCGTGCAAATGTTTTGCGTATGTGTTCTATTTTTGAACTGAGGATAACGGTCAACTTTTATTGGATGGCTACAAAGATGCTGGGTGAAGCACTTTACATACCTTATTGCATTTGATCCTTACAAAAATCCCATGAGATACGTCCTGTCACTGTCCCCATTTTTAGCTCTGAAGAGGTTATATAATTTTCCCAGCCAAATTTCAAACCTATTTGTTTTAATTTCAGTATAAGCAAACATAACCATTTTGTTGTACATCAGGCTTCCAGGAAGCATTGCCTTCTTATTTGAGTCACAGTTCCAAATTTTAGAGCGGTCCCTGAATTCTTCTTAGAATTATGGATTGGCATTAAATTCTGATTGCTTGGAAACATGTTGTCTTACAACACAAGGAAAAAAAATATGGCCTGTGATTACATGCTTTATATCAATAATATTTTCAATTTCCTCCAAGATTTAGAAATAGGTTTGTGGAAAGCTGTCTTTCTAACAAATGTCAGGCTAACATCTTAGGCATCCTCATGAAATGAATTGTGTCTCCTGAACTGCCTTTTTAAGTTAGTCTAGTGAAGTGTTGAGTCAGTTTTCAAGGTAATCTGGTGAAGGGAGAAAAGAAGATTTTACTTTTGAGTGAACTGTCATGCTTGGTGTGTGTGTTTGTGTGTGTGTGTGTGTATGTTTTCCTGAACACAATAATTACTGCTGTCTGGATAAATAGAGCTCATTTTTATGTGACAGCCTAAGTAGAATAATTTAATCCTTATCAAAATAAATTATTATCTCCACAAGAGAACAGGCCTGCATGAAACTTTTGTTTCCTTAAACATACCTCATGTTGGTGAATTGAAGATACAGCATTAAGATTTTAAAGTCTAAAAAAAAAAAAAAATGTTTTAAGTCTATGTACATATTTAAATGTTTTACCTCTCAACATTCACTTCATATTCAAATCATATGTGAATAACAAATATAAGTTTTAAAACCCCAAATATTAGGGACATATTACTATATATGGCATTAAATGCCTTTGGTTCAAATCCTTGAATTTCGCTTTTTGCATCCTTAATTCAAGAAAAAATATATCTGCTTTGTCTGTGTCCTAAGATTATTATGAGATAATGAGGTAGTATACATATTTTAATATATACAAATATAAGGCATTATTAATGAATTATTAATTGATAACTATGATAATGAGTAGTATTTCTCATTAGAGCGAGAGTTCTTCCCTGAAAAATGACTCATTAAGCTTTTATTTCAAGTTAATTAATTTTTCTCTATTATACGCAGCTTTTATTTATTCATTTGTGACTTACAGTCCACTTTATTCCTTCAAAGGTTTAATGTAGCTTACAATGTTAAATGCCTGTAACACAGAACAGGAAATAAAATGTAGATAAAATTACTTTAAATAAGGTAGAGTTAGATGCACTCTCATGTAGATATTCTAGATAAATAAATTTTTGTATCTGAGCATAAATTTAGGCCAGAGCTTCCTGGAAGCCAAGGGAAAACACAGAACCCAATAGTTGGTACAGTTTCCATGTTTAAAAGAACATAAAACTATCAAGAGTTATACATAAGAGGAACTCAATAAACACTTATTTAAAATGTCTAAATGATTTAATGAGCTAACCTAGAAAGATATTCTCCTCCGTCTCAAGGCTCTTGACATTAAAAATTAGGTATATAGGGGCGCCTGGGTGGCTCAGTCGTTAAGCGTCTGCCTTCGGCTCCGGTCATGATCCCAGGGTCCTGGGATCGAGCCCCGCATCGGGCTCCTTGCTTGGCGGGAAGCCTGCTTCTCCCTCTCCCACTCCCCCTGCTTGTGTTCCTGCTCTCACTATCTCTCTCTCTGTCAAATAAATAAATAAAATCTTTAAAAAAAAATTAGGTATATTCTTATATAAAGGCCACTGGGTGAAATAATTGTTACTCTATAGGCTGTATTAAATCTTTCTGATGTGTATTTTATACTGCCATTTGTAAATCTAATTAAATTAAAGCACAAGCCAGTGAAGACACTTCAATGAGAGTTTATATGATATCCTAGTTTTTTAAAAATTTATTTCCATTTATCCAACTTAAGAGAATTTATACGAAAGATTAATGTTTCCCTGAGACATGCTGCATCTCATTTTGGCAAATATTTGAAAATAGCCTGGTTTAGTTTCTGATATGGTTTCCAGGGCTCGTTTGATGCTATTTACAAGGTTCATTCATGAACTGCTCACCAACTTTGACTAAAAGACAGAAGTGTCACATCTACCAGGGTTGATATGAAAATGAGGAATCCAAGCTGAAATCTGGTTCATAACAAGATCACAAGGTATAAAGGTAGGCTGGAAAGAAGTTGGATGGTTACAAGTAGATTGCTTCAGTGTCCACATGTTGATGCTTAAGAGGCTTCCTGAGGTTATCCCTTGGCTACATCTCCATTTTTAACTAGAGGAAAACCATGCCTTAGGGTTGACTGTGACTCTTTCAAGGTCAGATGGCTGGACATCCTTCTTGTGAAGTTACCGGCATTTTAATCATAACATTTTGTTGTGAAATGGGACTTTGTATTTTATTCATGAATTGTTAGACGTCAACAGAAAATGAGAAAGAAATTTGAATTGAAAATGGGTCATCAAGGATCCCTATTATCCATTCTTGCACAAAGCCAATTCTACAGAAAAATTAAATCAAGGGGAAGAAAAAAACTGTTGGCACCAAAGAATAGAATGCAGAATTTAAAATACCTGTATTCTATCAATACTAGTTTAAACTGAATCATTGTTGCTACACTCAGAATTTTGATTTTTGTATCTAAGTCATTCTAAGCAGGTGTCTACTCTAAAAGGTTTTCCTGGAGATACTATTACCTACTTTGTTTTCATACTCTCACTTTTCTTCCTAAAGCTCAAAGTGCATTCCTTCTATACAAGGTTCTGACCATACTGTCTTTTTTTCCTCAACAATGGAAAATAGTAATTGCTCATTGCCAGTCAGCTAATACCCTTTCTGTAATTGTAGAACACTATTTGTGCCTTTCCACGGTTTTCTCTCCCATCCTCTAATTTTAAAATCTTCCTCTTTGTTTCCTCCTTTCCAACTGTCAGGCATTTTTGCAAATGTAATTCTGTCATCACACTCTTCATATTACACTTAAGTTTCTGACACCAAAGTAGAACAGGTATTTTAATGATTGTGAAATTTTGTGTTGACATAATTATCTCATTACTCACGTAGCTGTTCTGTTAACCCACTTAAGTATTATACATTTAAAAAACCACCTTTCATTCCTCACTCTGACTTTCTAGAGATGCTGTATTCTCAGTTGAGAGTAGCTTTCAGGGGTGTCTCTGTGGCTCAGTCCGCTAAGCATCTGACTCTTGATTTCGGCTCAGGTCACGATCTCAGGGTCCTGAGATTGAGCCCCACACGGGGCTCTGCACTGGGTATGGAGCCTGCTTAAGATTCTCTCTCTCTCGGGGCACCTGGGTGGCTCAGTCGTTAAGGGTCTGCCTTCAGTTCAGGTCATGATCTCAGGGTTCTGGGATCGAGCCCCGCATCGAGCCCCACATCGGGTTCCTTGTTCAGCGCGAAGCTTGCTTCTCCCTCTCCCACTCCCTCTGCTTGTGTTCCTGCTCTTGCTATCTCTCTCTGTCAAATAAATAAATAAAATCTTAAAAAAAAAGAATTCTCTCTCTCCCCTCCCCATGTACTTTCTCTCTTCCTCTTAAAAAAAAAAAATGCTTAAGATTCTCTCTCTCCCTCTGCCCCTCCCTATTCCCCCAACCCCCTGCCCCTGCTCACTCTCTCTTCCTCTCTCTGAAAGAAAGAAAGAAAGAAAGAAAGAAAGGAAGGAAGAAAAAATCTTTTTGGAAATAACTCTTGGAGAAGATATACATTTGCCATATACATAAGGATGATTCCTTTATAACATTATCTAGGAGCTTTATCAGGCCAGATTGGGGCTTAGGGGATTGTTAGTGTGGAGGTAAATTTTATATTTCTCTCCTTTTGTGTATCAACATAGGAGGTAAAAACAATTATATACATAACCTTGCTTTTTTGGGGGACAAAGGCAGTCACTTAGATTTGAAGTTGTAATTGATTTCTATTGTTTCGTAGAGTTACTCTATTTTTCCCTAAGTATCTAGTTTCTCAAAGGATGTTTGTTCTTCAGAAATGTTAATACATTTTTATGATCAAATAAGTCTGTGAAATTCTGGCTTAAAGATAGACGGGTTAGAATGGGTTATCTCAGAGTCTTTAATATGCTAACATGTTTTGTGAATCACCAGAGGGTTTTGGGTTGTCCTAATACTGGTATTTCTCAAATGCATTTCACCTCCTCACTTCATGGCCCTAATTCCCTCTAGTGCATGCTTTGGAAAATGCTATGCTAGATACTTCTTAGGCCTATAAGAGTAATTACTCTTTGATCTCTCTTTTAAATGGATGGCCTTAGCTCCTATATAAAGATCATGTAACTTAAGAATTGCTCTGAAACATCCAAGGTGCAAAGTATGTCAGAGTCCATTAATTTTTCTAAATCAGATTAATAAGTTCAAACTACCCATTCGATGCAATTAGCAAGAATTCCAGCATTTCTTATTTTTCATGGCTCTCTTTGCCTTTTATGTGAACCTTGACAGGCCACAGGTCAAAAGTTGACTGCTGATGTGCTTTTTGTCCATTTAGAGTGGTGACTTCTTTGACAACACCTCCCCCACCCCCCTCAGGATCAGCTCTGACAACAGGGATCTTTGACTCCAGAGTCAAAGTCCCAGTAGGCCATAGAGCTACCTCCTCCACGGCCATGCCTCCTGCCTAGCTACGTGTATGGCTACTATTTTAGAACTAGCTGGGTCTCATCACCAAGGGCATGTTTTTACCTCTTGTTTTGGGTCTTCCTCTCTTTTTCTCTAAGTATCAGCCTTAATACTTTCATTTTGGATAATCAGCTTAATTGTTAAAACTACTGAAACAAAGGCCCTCAAATGCTATCTTGATCTCTTGCTTACACCTAATTGTTCATCCCTGAAATATGGAAAACCTATTAACTCCTTGCAGAAGCAGGGTAACTCAGTACTTCCTGTGAGGTGAAAACAGAAAATCACATAGTAAAATATACAAGAGACCAGTTAGTTTATTAATAACTTACAATCATATTGATAAAAAAAATCTATCTTATGAGTAGTTGATATAAAATTTGGTGTTTGCTTTTTTTTTTAAGAGGTTTTAGTCTTAATTTTCATTTATTTGTTTAAAGAGTTTAGGTAGGGGTTTAAAGAAAAGACTTCTGTTAAAAGCAACTAGAAATAAGACCGTGGCTATCAAACCAGCTTCTTACACAGAAAGTGGCTATTCCTTTTTTTTTTTTTTTTAAGATTTTATTTATTTGCGAGAGAGAGAATGAGAGACAGAGAACATGAGAGGGAGGAGGGTCAGAGGGAGAAGCAGACCCCCTGCTGAGCAGGGAGCCCGATGCGGGACTCGATCCCGGGACTCCAGGATCATGACCTGAGCCGAAGGCAGTCGCTTAACCAACTGAGCCACCCAGGCGCCCAGAAAGTGGCTATTCCTTTAAGTGTTTCTGAAAATGTTTTGGCACAGTCTAAGGATTCTAAAATTATATGTTGTCACTTAAAAATCTTGGGGCAAAAAAATCACTAATCAACAAAAGGAAGATGATGGTTCAAAAAAGAAAAAAATAGCCTTGATCAGTCCAACAAATATTGAGTCAATGGAGACATTCTCTGTTATCGCCTCTACTTTCCCTGGGACTCAAGCAGAGAGTAAAGACGATTGGGACAGTCCCTCTCCCCAGTATGCAATGCCTATGTTCCTGAATTAAAAGAAAAACTAGGGAAAAAAGGAAAAATAAGTGAAACTATCTTAATCCTCAGTCTTTTTTTCTTGCCTCTTTTAAATAGGTTTGATCTCTGGTTTCTTTAGCATTATTTTTCTCATTGAAGTATAGTTGACACACTGTTACATTAATTTCAGGTGTATATCTCTGATCTCTTCAGACATACTCTCTACCTACAGTCATTCCATTGTATCTGAGTGAGACAGCATGTTCCTTATCTTTTTTTTACTTAACTTCCTGTTTATAATTCTTCAACCCTATTAACAGATCTTACTGAAAGAGGGCCATACTTTGGTCCAGGTGTTTGCAAATACTTACTGTATGCAACTCCAACTCCCCAAGGAATAAATACAATTATTAAGTAATTTCAATGTTACTCAGGAACATGCTGAATATGAAAGCAGAAGGACATCTGAATCCTTCTCAAATCAGGTGCCAAAATGCTCAGTTTCTTAAGGAAAAACATAACCATTTGCGGCAGTGGTACTTGGTAAGGCTTCCGATGTGGGTATGTATTTGATATTTCACAATATTCAATATAAAGTGAGGGGTGAGTTTTCAATTTTTGCAGATTTAAATATAGTCATGGATTATGCTCTGAAAAAGGCTTCTCTGTCTTATTTAGTAAATCATTCCTTTAAGTTTCAGGGTGACATCTGGCTTGCTGTTGGATTGAAAAGCCATTGTCTAGTTACAATGTGAGAAATTTAAGTTTCTTTTGATGTAAGTAGTCAGGTTTCTAACTACTGTTGCCTTTTTAAAGATTTTATTTATTTGAGAGAGACAGAGAGAGAGAATGAGCAGGGGGAGGGGCAGAGGGAAAGAGAGAAACAGACTCCCCCCTGAGCAAGGACCCAGCCTCAGGCTCCATCCCAGGACCTGGGGATCATGACCTGAGCCAAAGGCAGACACTTAACCAACTGAACCATCCAGGTGTCTCCCTCCCCCAAAACTGATTATATTTTTATTATTATGTAACAGAGTGTGGGATAAAGTAATTAATTACACTCTGTCTGCCCCTACTTGACTCTAAGGACCAAAGGCAAGGTCAATGCTTGCTACATTTCTCTTGTATCCCAAGCGTTTTCTATACGCAGTCACATAACTGGTGTAGAATAAGTAAGTTTTTGAATGTATGAATTAATAAATACACAGTCATTAGGAAGATAGAATAGTTGTCAAACAAGATTATGCCTTGATTTGAAATAGTAATATAAATAATGCAAAATGTGCTCAACAGGATGAGAGGTGCTTAGCAGAAGCCTAGAAACAATAGATTCTAACTGGCAAATATCAGAGATTCCTACTCTCACTCCAAAAGAGGAGGTGTTCAGACCCAAAGACTCAAGGAACTTCTAGCCATAAGCCCTGTAGGTAGATAAACAAAACATTTGAACTACACACATTTTACAATCTCAAATTCATCAATTAATTTACAGGTTTTCTTTTCATTTTCTATTTACTTTTTCCTAGGGAAAAAATGTACAAGTATGCAAAACTAGAGACACTGAATGTTTTGTTCTTGTAAATTGATAATATGGCTTTTTTTCTTTTTTCTTTTTTAATTTGGGCCCTGTGAGTCCTGTCATGAGGAAAACAGTCTTCCTTAAGTCTGAATAAACTCTCAGATTATTTTTTTTTTTAAACTCTCAGATTTGAATCTGTGGAGCTGAAGTCCAAACCCAGGGCTGTGGAAAATCTCTCTTGGGAAACCCCTGAGAGATGGCCAGTCACAGCCTCTTTTATAGTTACTAGAACCTTAGCATGGGCATAAAAACCACAACAGAAGCACAACTCTTTAACCTGAAGGACATTGGAAAAGGTAAGGAGAATTTTGAAATAAATGTGCTTGTTCCAGCATTAATCTAACTCTTTTCCCATTCTGCATGAGTGTAAAAGAAAACTGTAAGAATGCTAAACCTAAATACGTGTGCTTCATGGACAGCCCCTTTCCAGGAAGTTCCTTTAGCATAAATGGCCACAATATGTACCATTTGACCCCATGCCTCCTTTCATCCCCAGATGCACTGAATCAGAGCGATGAAAGCCTGGGCAAGTAGCCTGTGATGTGATGTGGTAGAACAGCTTTGCTTAAAAGGTTTCCTACTTTTAATAAACCAATGAGATCTTGTCTTGAGGGGTTCAAATAGGATACAAAGAAAAAGTCACTTAGCTAGTAGTAGATAGGGATAGTTTCTGCTACTTATAATTTAGTTATATTTTGTTTTCACTCTCTACAATCACATATCTGCACCTTGCTTTTTCTCTAAGTCAGCAGACACCTGAGTAAGCAGATGTTCGAGACTGAAAAGTGTTAATCAGAGGATGAGGTGACTTGTTGCTAGAAACAGAACTGGTAGATAGAGGTGGAGTAGAACTAGTCATAATAGTAACAGAAAACAGGTTCACTCTCATGGCTTACTAAGAAAATATGGTGGGGGCGCCTGGGTGGCTCAGTCGTTAAACGTCTGCCTTCGGCTCAGGTCATGATCCCAGGGTCCTGGGATCGAGCCCCGCATCGGGCTCCATGCTCCACGGGAAGCCTGCTTCTCCCTCTCCCACTCCCCCTGCTTGTGTTCCCTCTCTCACTGTGTCTCTCTCTGTCAAATAAATAAATAAAATCTTAAAAAAAAAAAAGAAAAGAAAATATGGTGAATCTAGTCTTTGAACTGAGATCTAGACATACCCTGTTTCTGTGTTTCCATAAAAACCTGCTTCAGGGTCAGAATTCCTAGCTTCCTTCATCTGTAGCCTCAAAATAATTTCCTCCTTATGTGAGATAACCTTAGTGAATCCGTATTTCCTTCAATCTTGAGAGCTGAAAGGACAAGCTGGTTGCCAACTCCTGGATGTGCACAACGTTCCAGGTATCCTTCCAGGATCTTCAAAATATAGTTATTACATTAATTACTAAATGGTTTAAATATATTAACTGTTTAATCTTCACAACTACATTGCCAGACCACAGTCACTTTATATGACTTGCCTATAGATATATCTAGATGACAAATAGAGGCAGCGTTCAAATCTAGGGCTGCATCACTCCCAAGTCCTGTTATGTTCACTCACCAGTTACATCCAATTACTGCCATTGTTTTAAAATTGTAATTTCTACTTACTTGCATTCTTTACTCTTTATCAATCTGAAACAAGAAAAATTTAAAGCACCTTTGTTATCTATAAGCTGCAGCATAAAGTACTGAAGATCATGGGAGATGAGATGGGATATTTTCTGTCATTCTCTAACATAGTATGACAGAATTTCTAGATTGATGCCAGGTTACCCTTCAGTCAAGAAGGTGCTTGCCTCTGAGGTGGTTCAGTGACATTTATGCTTTCTTGCTCCTGCCGGGGACTGCTCTTGAGTAGAATCCTTGTGACACTTTCAGGATAGGATGCAAGATGGAGTTGGACCCTCACCTCCATTAATTTTAGGACAGAGGATGCCCCTAGCTATAAATTAGGAGGTCCTTTGACTTGAAGTGGGTACCAGTTCTAACACAGCAAGTTTTGTCCCAATATTTATTAGATCAAAACCCAAAAGGATACTTGATAACATTTCGGAGAAGTCTCATTTAATCTCTTCCCAGCGGAAATCTGCATTTGGAAAAATGCCAGTTATTCTTTTGCCATTCACTGTGTTTATTTATTTATTTTTGTTGAACGCCTGAGAGATGTCTTTCGCTTGATAGTTTAGTAAACAATATCCAAACTATTCATATTTAACCTTTACTTGTTTCATAATGTTGAGTTTTATTTCCCTTGTGAGAGGACTACAGGGGAACAGCAATGATTTTCCACAAAGTAGATGTTTTTTTAAAAAGAACAAGAACTGCAACCAAACAAATTTAAATTTTCACTGTACCTGTCTCATTTTTATTTTTAAATTGAGAATTTTTCTAAGTAAAAAAAAAAAATCCCCACGGGCTAAAAAATAAACTTCAAGCACAGAAAAGTTTACTATGGAAAGATGAATACATTATGTAGCAGGAGCAGTTCTGGAAAGCAGAAGCAACTTTAAGAAATTTCCATAGTAGGAGGCGCCTGGGTGGCTCAGTTGGTTGAGCGACTGCCTTCGGCTCAGGTCATGATCCTGGAGTCCTGGATCGAGTCCCGCATCGGGCTCCCTGCTCAGCAGGGAGTCTGCTTCTCCCTCTGACCCTCCCCCCTCTCATGTGCTCTCTCTCTCTCTCTCATTCTCTCTCTCAAATAAATAAATAAAATCTTTAAAAAAAAAAAGAAATTTCCATAGTAGGGACTGTATACAAAATTACAATGTGACATATTAATATTTTCAGTGCACAGAATGCATCAGTACACCTTTACTGGGTATTATCATGTGCAACCCTGTGACCCTGGCTACATCATTGCTTCTCACAGTCTCTTAAAAGGCAAAGTTTGGATTAAACACATGTTAGGCAAACCACTACCTGTGGTTCAGGGATCCAGAGGAATGGCATCAGGAGCCACTTCCTGGAGTTGTGCCCCCACCATGTCCCCCCTCCCAAACCTCTCCACCTTCCTATCCCCCAACCCCCTCATCTGCACTCCACAGTAATTACTTATTGTAGGAATTAGACCCTTGAGGAAGAATCAGTTTGAAGAGAAAGTTTCATGGTTTAAGAAGACAAACAAAAGTTTATATATCATTGAGATAGAATGTTTTGAGTCTTTTTTAACATTCCGGCTCTTACAGCCTATAGCGATTTTTCTGTTTCCGTACCCTGCCTTTTTATTGAGAAGGAAAATGACTGTGTGTTACCATGACTATTCACTGAATTCTTCTTGTACTTCCATTATCTGGTGCTCCTTTTTGTTGGTCTATTTTGTTTTTCTTTTAAAGAAGTCTATCATGGAGAGATAGGCTGAGAGATATATAAATTTTATATGAATATTAATCTTTTTAAAATCATGTGAAATGGTTCAGTGATCTAATAGATAAGAGTTTTATTGTACCAATGCATGTGTGATTTGAAATATAATTACATAAGATTAAATTCCTTTTCTCAGCCAATCAGAAAAGAGATTCTATTCATTTTTACGATCTATAATAAACTTTGTGGATGAAAAATTGTGCTGTTAATCTCAAGTACAATGACAGGAATAAAATATTATGAAAAAAATTTTCCTTGTGCTTCATGGGCAAAAAAAAATATGGTCTCTATTTACTAGAATCATTAAAATGTTGTATCCATTATTTATAGAATAGAGCAATAGGAAAATGGCAGGAAAATGATAAAACAATAAGGAAATTACATAAAGAGATGAAATGTGAATCACATTTATCTAAGAGGGGAACTAATGTTGGTAATATTTCTATATGGAAAAGAATGCTATAGTACAACACAAAATAGATTTTAATTTTTAGCAAGACTGGTGCTAACCTAATACATGAACAGCATGCTTTGTGGAAATAAAAATACAATGTAAATAAAATACCACCCAACATTTATATAGTATTTACTATCTGCCAAGCTGTGATCTAAGTACTTGCCATATATTAATTCACAAAACGTTTACTCTAACTCTTCGGGGTTTATACTACTATCATTTCCATGTTGCAAATGAGAAAACAGAGGTCCCATAAGATTAAGGAACTTGTGCAAGACACAGCTCGGAGCTTCTGGAACTGGGGGCTTCATTTAAGCCATCCATGCTCCTGAGTATTGCTTTGCACAATTATCTCCCGACTCTGCCTATTCCCCATCAGTATCAGACACGTGTCCTCAATTTTCCCCTGGACATCTGCAACGAGCACATGATAAGCACTCTGAATGCTATCTCTCTCCAAATCAGTCCTACAAAATTCCTCTTCTCCTCACTTCGTCATGCTGGGGGTGGAGGTTGGCGGTGGGAACGGACCTTTTCTAGTGCAGATGACGATGGAGTATATGAATTACAGGACATATAAACAGATCAAAACCAAATAAAGTCTATTTTCTTTTCACTGTCATCACATGCGGGCAATTCTAAACTGTGCCAGTGATAAATATTCCTCTCATCTGGGACTGACTGCTCCCACAGCCAAGCTCCTCTCCACTTACGATTCCCACTTGTCAGGTTTGCTGATCCTTCTCCCACGTTGCTGATTTCATCATCAGCTGTGCCAGCCATTCAGCCAAGAGTGTGAGTTGTCACAGAAGCTCCCTTCCTCTCTGCATAATTCCTGCATGTTCCACAATCAAAACGTTGACCCTTTTGATATTTCTAGCCTTGGTTCTCTGCCATCTTCTGGTTATTTTTACTGATAGATACCCATCACCATGATCTTTAAGTAAACTTAATGTTCTCCTTACTAAAAAGAAATCTGCATTCATTAAATTTCCTAAATTATAAAAGTGTAAGAAAGAAAATGCAAATCATGTGTGATGTCAACGACTAGAGTTGACCACAGTAACATTTTTGGGTATCTCCCTCCAGCTTGCTTCTCTCCTCCACTGTCTCTCTGTCCGCATCCCATCTGTCTCTCTGTTTGCATTCTATGCACAGGCTCATTGTATAAAAGCACGGCTTTATACAATAGTTTTATTGGCTATATTTTTTGTCCATTTTGTGTAAATAGTAAGAGAATTTTGAAGTCAAAGGATATAACTGGGTTTTATTTTTGTTTCAAAAGTTACTTTTTTTTTTTAAGATTATAGTTATTTATTTATTTGACAGAGAGAGAGACAGCAAGAGAGGGAACACAAGCAAGGGGAGTGGGAGAGGGAGAGGGAGAAGCAGACTCCCCGCTGAGCAGGGAGCCCGATGCGGGGTTCGATTCCAGGACCCTGAGATCATGACCTGAGCCGAAGGCAGACATTTAACGACTGAGCCACCCAGGCACCCCTCAAAAGTTACATTTCTTAAAACAATAAAATGAATGTGTGCTTACTTAGAAAATTGGGAAAAGGCAAAATAAAAGGGAAAAAATAAGAATCACTCACGACCCCTTCCACCCCCCTGCCATTTTATCACACCTTAGACAAAACTGGTCCTGGCAACTTCTCCCCTAGATTACTGCTGATCATGCCCAATTTGCATCCCTTTGTCTCAGTCAATTTTACCCTCCCCTCACAACTTAACTATGCACGCTGCTCCTGGGATGATTCCATTTTAAATTTCACAAATGTGATGAGGTCACACTGCCACGCTGCCATCTTCTACCCTCCAACTTTACCTTGCTGTACAAATGACCTCAATACCACAAGCTTTCTCCAAAGGTACTTTCCCCACTTCACTTAATTTGCTTTACTCCTGCCCCGTAGAAGTAGAAGGAAGTTGTGCGTTAGGTAAGGCGAGTAAGGTATAACGGGGTTGAGTTGCCACAGACAGAGTGGAGCTGTCTACACATTTCCCGGTTCAGGTCAGGATGGTTCTGGGAAATAAGATTAGCACTAAACCCTCCGATCATGGGAGAGATGGGTGAACTAGTGGAAATTAAGATTACCTAGAAAAAATGGGACTGCATTATAAGAGCTAGACAGTCAAAGAAGTCAAACAAAGGAGACCAAGTTTAGGTTAGCAATAAGCACGTTAGCAGCATTTTGACTGGGGGAGATTATAGAAAAGACTAGCCTAACAAGGACATGGCAGATTAGATTAGAAGGGAAGAGGTGGGTTTCAGGCAGACAAGCCAGCATGCTGCTGTGGTTCTCATATTGGAGGGACGATGTGATGAGGACAGAGGACAGGACAGGACAGGATAACAGGTTCAATAACATGCATCCCACCAGCCGTCACCAGTGTCAAAGCCTGAGCTGTCCCGTGTACTGCCAATGCCCAGCATCATCCCCGCACATAGTAGGTATGCAGGAGCCTTTTTCCTAGTTGATGATATTGACTTACATATTCCGTTTCCTAGTCTTTAAAAGGTAAATGCTGAGTCTCATTACCTATGTGTTCTAGGATTCTCGCTGGAAATTTAGTTTGTAAACTGGAATCCAGTTGACTGTCCCTTATAATCAATGCCATTTGACAGGACATTTGCCACCTTGAAGAATTTATATACAGTAAAATAATTTTACCTATTAGTTGGTTTTTTTTTTAATTCTTCCTGGATGCCATGTTTTCATAAGTTTTCTCTGTACCTTCTTTAAAAAGCCTAGATTATTTTTATTTGCCACTATTTGGTGTAATTTAACAGGTGGATCTGCATTGAAAAACTATTATCCACAGTTGTTTTGAGATGTATTCTTATTTATGTTTGCTTAGTTTATTTCATTGTTGTTGACTTTGTTTAAAAGCATTCTGTATTTTTTTTTTTGAATAGTGTTACTAGACATCTAAAGTAATTTTCAGGTTTCAAAGTGTCTTTTTTAAAAAGCTATTACTATTAATTTTCTCTCCATACAATTTTCTGATATTTTTATACTTCTTTTTTTCGTAAAAAGAAATTAATGAGATCCCTTAGCTTTTCCTTTCCATGGAGAATTTAATTGAGTGATCAATCACTAATACAAAGTGTTATTATCCCTGCAAGAGTACACTTATGCTATTTTACACAGGACTAGCCAATTTAAAGCCAAACTTAGTAAATTATTTTACATCTTTTGATGAAGAAACACTACAGAAACCAAAATAAAGGACACATGAATTATCTAATTTTTAAAGAGAAACAAACAAACATATTCCTTGCTTAAAAACAAAGTTACCTGTTACAACACAATGAAATTAGGGTTTGGAATAATATGTAATATTTTTATTGTATTATAATAAAATTGTTAATTATAATACCCTATAAGAATAATAAATAACACATCATACTTTCATTCTCCTCCTGCCACAAGACTCTGTTCATTTCCTGACCAGAACATGGTCTCTCCTAACTGGATGTTGTGCAGCAGTAAGAGACTAATGAAATTTCCAGACAGTCTGACTTTGCCATAATCAAAATAATGAGTGAACTTAATGGAATATGAATTTCCAATCAGGTGAAAGCTTCTGGTTACATATACTTTTTGAGAGGGAAAAAAGCAAGGACCCCAAATAAAAGCTCAAGTAAAATTCTACTGGCCCCAAACTAGAGTTTTAAAAGGACAATTTTTGCCAAAGAATGTTATTTTCCAGCTACTGATGCTAATGGGAGGAAAATGCTTTTTAAATGCTTAGCAGATGTTTAGTGGTTTTATCATCATCATTACCCACAAGTTATGCTAAATTATGTAAATCTGTCTCGGAATTTAGGGCTTATATGTACTTAATATACTTTACAACTATTTCTCTCCACTTGGTAGTAACCTCTTTAGAGTAAGAGGTACGTGTTTATTCTTTATTAATAGGAATGCTTTATTGCAAAGGTTACTTTATTTCCCCTCTTTGCATATTTTTCATAGACACATTATAATAACTGAAATAAAGTGGAAAATGCGAATTCCTCACAGTTTTATTTGTCCTATATTTCTACTTACACCTGGTAAGACATTCTTAACACCTGTATTTGTCTCTAGTTTAAGACTGCCAAAGTTACATTCTTATGTGTCTGGGCCCTGTTCAGTAGGAAAATCAAACTCAGTGAACCCCAAACAGAGGTTATTACCTTTGCCTGTAAACCTCCTCCTCATTCTCACTCCTGCACCCACACCAGACACAGGAATGAGCTAACCTCTCTCCCAGGCTTACCTTCCACTGAACTTAGTAATCTGGTCCTGACATTCTACCACTTAAAATGTTTCTTCGTTGCCATCTTGAGCTACTGCATCTCAGAAAGAAGGCTGTCCCCTCTGTCCTACACAAACTAAATCAGAATCTGCAGATGTTAGTCACATTATTAACCAAACACCTTGGCATGGAATATGACCTTCTAATGCATCAAGGTAGATGCTCTAACTGTGAATAGGCTTTCATGGTGCACAATGGTAAATGTATTACATACAAATAAAACAAAAATTATTAGAAATCTCTGAATTGTCTATTTTTGTTTTCATAATAATAATTAGCATACAGGCATTAATTACTTACAAAATATATTTTAAATCAGTTGTTTTCAAGATGGTTGTTTCAAAGGTAAATCAAATTCAAGGCAAAGCACTGTATTTTTCATCAGTGTTTGTTAAATCCTTAATTTATATGGAAAAAAACTTTACAAATTAGATAAGTAATAATTGCCCAAATGCCTATTTAATACTAATTACCTGCTGTGTTTGTTTATATATGCACATATAACGTATATATATTTATTTTTAATTGCCTCCTTCACCCCATTGACCCTCAACTAGTATACGAGTACAGCAATTGTTTTCTCTTCTGTCCATGAATGTACTCTCAATCTGAAACAGCTCCTGAAAGATACCAAGCACTCAATAAGCACTTGTCATATTAATAATTTTTGTATTCAAATAGATATACTTACATAACCACATGTAATTTGAAATATTGATCCCCGTGCGGAAACACCTCAAATACTGTATGCAAATATATTAAGTTTTACTATGTATTTATTCACTCTATATGCTAAGCACTGTACTAGATGCTTTATATTCTGTACCTTTTAAAATCGTTTTATTTCAAGAACAAACTAAGCCATAAGCAGTTAAGGAAGTGCTATGGCTGAACTTTGAATCTTCTCTACTCAATTCCAAGCTTGTGCCTTTCCCACAATTATTTTACCTTAAGTGATAGAGATGGCAGATATAAACAATTTCAAGACCATTTTGTGTAAATCTATGTAAGACTTATCTACATAATGTCACTAGGAGCTAGTATGTTTTGAGGTCTCATCCTTAATCTCTTAAGACTTTCATCAAGGATAAATATATAATACATGTGTTGTTCAATGCCAAAAGTCACAAAAAATACTGGATTATATGAAATTATGTCTTGACAAAGTTGTCAGTTCTTACAGAATCATAAAGTATAAATGGCAATTAAGATATCATTCGAAGAGGCATAAGTCAGAATAGCAAGATATATTGGTTTTGACTCACTGACAGCACACTCTAGGGATCAGGAGACTGGGGGTCTAGTCTCAGCTCAGCCACTAATTAGGTGTTGTGACCTTGAACAAATGAGTTTGCCTCTCTTGGGCTTTTGTTTTTTCATCTGTAAAATGAGGAGGCTGGGCTAGATATTCTCTCAAGTTCCTTCCATCTCTAAAATTCTATGATCCATAATCTTTAGAGAGTACTGGTTTTATCATTATAACTTCTTTTATAAAATTTATAAATCAGTCTACAAGACGGACAATATCAGCCAGAGTTCAAAGGCACCTTCTTAGCAAATGCTAAGTCACTAACTGTGGCATTACTGGTCACAATACGTTGAAACATTCTTGGAAAGATTCTTTAAGTAACTTAAGAGTGCCCCCAAAAATCACATCATTAATTATGCAAAGTTATGACTCCAGGCACATTGCATTTACTGGAGACTTTTGAAAGTTAACACAGCCAATCCTAAAAAAATTGTGAAGTCTCCTTCTTTCCTACCACCCTGCAGTTACTGAAGCTGACTCTGTATTCCATCTACCATTCTTATAAAGACGGAAAGGTTTACAGCAATCAGCAATTTGTGTTATTTAATCATGTGGTATTTAGAGAAAAGGGAATAATTACCCCAACCCACATATTTGCATTTTCACAAAGGGTGGGGAAAAGAGAGGCTTATTTTATTTTAAAGGTCATTTCAAAGGGTGACATCTGAAGGAGAATTGTTTGCAGAGATGGATGGAGGCATGTGTAATTCATTAGTTTACATCTCCAAATCCCAAGGGCAGGGTGAAGCCAGCCCTAAAGAGCACTCCAGTTCCCCCAAGGCTGTCTTCCCATTTCTTTTTCTGTGCTCTGGGGATATCCGCCTCATTCTCTTACACCTGCTTTGTCCAATAAGTTAACCACTAGCCATTCATAGCTGTTTAAATTTAAATGAATTAAAATTAAATACAAGTTAAGTTGTTCAGCTTCTCAGTTGCATTGGTCACCTTTTAAGTGCTAGACCCACCTTCTCCACAAAGTAAAAGACCTGATTGTCAGCAAGTAGGATTCAGGTCCTTACAAAATTGTCACCATAGAAAACAATGTAAGTTTTTAAGCCTCCTACCTCAAGTTTTGAAAGTCCCTGGGAAGGATTCTGCCTGGCTGGACTGGATAATGGGCATGACCCTTGACCTGTCACATGGGGTGGGAGGTAGGATGAGGGAATCGAACGGCCATTTCCATTCAGATGCCATGGCTAGAAAGACGGGCAGCAGACACCTTAAAAAGGTGTGCCTGGATGGACTCTGAAAAACAAACTGAGGGTTCTAGAGGGGAGGGGGCTGGGAGGATGGGTTAGCCTGGTGATGGGTATTGAGGAGGGCACATTCTGCATGGAGCACTGGGTGTTATGCACAAACAATGAATCATGGAACACTACATCTAAAACTAATGATGTAATGTATGGGGATAATATAAGAATAAAAAAATTAAAAAAAAAAAAAAAGGTGTGCCTGAATCATCTGCATTTGGTCCAATGCATTAACCTTAGGTGTTACCATTGGATGTATTTTGACACATGCATATCCCCATATGATCTGCATAACCATGTGCCTGGTACAATGCAATATTTCAGCCACCCTAAAAGTTCCCCATGATCCTTTCCAATGCTCCCTCCCCCACCCAGAGGTGACCACTACTGTGCTATTTTCAATCATAGATTAGTTTTGTTTCTCTCTATATATTTTTCACATGAACACCTGTTACTTCATAAAACAGGAGAGTAGAATGCTTAAAAGCATAGTTTCTTCTAGAGAAACTTGGGTTTGCTTCCCAACTCCTACCTTAAGGAGTTATTTAACTTCTCTAAGCCTCAGTGTTCTCTAAGTAAATAATAGTAGTGATTATGTCACATGATTGCCATGAAGAGTAAATGAGGCAATGGGTATAAACAATGGAGTCATAAGTCAGTGTGATGCTTGAAACAGTACATCTATCCAACAAATACTAGTTTTTCTTTTAACATAAGTAGAGAAGTTTCAAGGTTTTCATTCTGTAAATGACCTGTAAACTCCCTCTTATTTATAACAAAAGAGGTACAAGAGGTCTCGTTTTCTCCCACTTTTAAATAAAAGATCAGCAGTATGGAAGGGGAAGTTCAAGAAGAAAGTCCCTAAAAATCAAATTAAAATGTAGTACTGATGATTCAGTTTCTTTTGATAAAACGTTTCAGCAAGATCAAAACTGTCAAAGCGCATCACCCTGTTTTATGAACCTTAGAACTTCACAATCGCCATTCTGCAAGTTTTATTCTGCCAGTTTTATGGATGACTCATCACAGCTCAGATGTTCAATGAAACAGTTGATGATATAAACCAACCTCCTATAAAACAACCTTAGTACAAATCCCATTTTTATATAATGCAATTTAATAGAACTGCTAGTTTATGGAAAAAACAGTCCCTGGTAGCTTATGATTTCATGTGTTTACTCCAGAGTGGGAGGCAGTCAGTCGCTTGGTTTGTTGGCTTTGACCAAAAGGAAAACAGATTTTCAACAAGTCGATAAGCAGGAGATTCTGAGCATGGGTTTCTGAGGCCAGAGCCTGCCTTGGCTCTGAGGTCATCCTGGGAGGGCCCTGTGGGAGAAATGGATGATCCCTGCTCATGGGCAGTTGCTTCTGAAATGGGCTTCAGGGAGCGGGAAGGAAAGCAGCAGGGTGTTCTGAGGCATGCTCCTGAAGTAACCATTTAGCTGTAGGAGCAACACGGTTCTGTCCTAATATAAATACATTTGATCAAACCCGTTCTAGTCATTATTCCCAAAAAAAGTCTTATAATATTGTGTGTGTGTGTGTATACATATACATATACATATACATACATATATATATATATATATATATATGAGTGAATGTTCCGGAAGAGTACTCTGCAGCAGATGCCACGGTGCTATGGCTGCCCACTCACACCCTCATACCTCTAGCATCTCACCCACCGCTGCCTGCTTCCTGAGAGCCAGCCAACACCTGTGCTTCCTTTCCCAAGGGCTTTCTCTTATCACTGTAGATGACTTTGCTAAGTCCATGGCATCCTGCAAGAGCCGGGAACTTAAGCCTCCTAGGAGCAGCCCTCACGGAAAACATCCAAAGACTAATGGGAGCTGATGTACAGATGGCCCAGCAGCACTACCCTCCAGTCGGGAGAGCTCTGGGCACTGGTTCCCGAGTATCTCCCATGGGATTAAGTGCCCGTTGCCTTTAGGAGCTGCTGCTTTGGAAATACAGCTTTATGAACTGTCCTCCCTTCCTTATCTCACTTCCCCATGACCCTGCCAGTGTTCTTCTTCAACTCCCAAATAAACTATACTTGAATCTTCCTTAAGGATCTGCTTCTGGGGGAACTCAAACTAAGTCAGTCACTAAATCAAATGGAAAAAACAGTCCCTGGTAGCTTATGATTTCATGTGTTTACTCCAGAGTGGGAGGCAGTCAGTCGCTTTGTTTGTTGGCTTTGAGCAAAAGGAAATATCCTTTATAAAAGCAAGTATGATATTGGCTGAAGGGAGAGAAAAGGGAGAGAATTTGAGAACCACCCTCTCAAAAATGCCTCTGGGCTCTCCTTGTCTGAATTCAATTCAGTTCAACAAACCGAATTTATCAAGTGCTTCCTACATGGAAAGCGTTTTTTTCCTAGATATTTATCAAGTACATTCTATGCAGAAAACATTTTTTTTCTGGATATTTAACAAGTTTAGAAAAGTATTAAATAAGATAATTCATTCCATACTGGAACTTTAACAAATTTTACAAAGTTTCTTACAGATGTACAGAATATTTTTCATTCTCACAAGGAAAATCCTTTTGTGGAATGACATTCGTCCTGATCAATTCCATAAAGTGGCAATTTTGTCAGAATCACTTATCTTGTAATGAAGTTCAATTGTGTAATGATTTTCAGCTTATGGTGGTTTAGAAATACCTTGAACTAACCCTGAGAACATGGATGGGTTAATTTTATTTTTGAAGAAATCACAAGAGAGTATGATGTGTATACAGCCCAATATGTCCTATCATAGGAAATGTTTACTTTCAGCAGAATGATTGTTTTAATTAGGACAATAATTCCAGGAGAGGACAGTTTTGAATGCAAAAAGAAAAAAATATTTTGTAAAAATTTTTTCCAAGTAAATTAGCGCTTGAATTATTTGAGAACTATGGGTTATTTTTACATCCATTTCTTCTTACAGCCAAAATTTAAGAATGTAGTTCAAGTTTACAAACCAGAAGATTCTACACATTTATGTCTAGAAATCTGCTTTCCATGTACATAATATTTATGCATCTGTGACATGCATCATTTGATTTGATGTTTGCTTAACTGAAATGTGATGGGTTGACATTATCAAACTGAGCAGATTTTCTATAACCTTAAACTGAATGTTCCTGTGTCTGTATAGATTGAGTGGCAGATGAGGAGTGCATGAACGAAACAGATGTTACCACCCAGGGTTTGTCCAATATTATCATTAACGTGTGTTTCACTAATACAGATAAATCAATTATAAGACAAAAATCATTTATATGAATATTTAATTATATTATTTGCATTAATGCCATTGTCCTGGGGTTATTAGAACAAAGCATTATAGCCTGTTTCTTGAAGGTGTATATATGAACTTTATAGAATCCATGGGAATTAAGACAATTTGTTTGATAAATTATTATACATTGAAATAGGGCAAGATATTGGATGAGTAATTGCACAAACTAAGGGACAATGATATCTTTAAAGTAACAATTCTGATTCTTAATCTATTTCACAATTTGAATATTATTCTGAAGTGCTAAATCATGTTCAACATGCACTGATAGATAAGTGAATATTTATTGTGTCTTTAGTGCATGGTATTTTTAGTATGTCCAGTGCCAAGAACCATGCTGGTGGCCAGGGTTGAAAGGCAAACAAGATCAACACAGATTTTCCCTTCTGGATATAACAAAGCCAGATATGTAAATGCAAACAATGCTGGGTGGTAAGTACAGAGATAGTCACCATATCAAATGAGTATTTTGCCTCACAAACTACATAGAACCTCACACTTAATAAATGTTATAATGAAGATAGTTTAGCACGTTCTTCACACTGCACTGGGCACATGGCATGATCTCATTTAATCCTCATGGCATCCTTATGGAGTATGTACAGAAACAGATCTGGGTTTTACACATTTTGAGGGTGAATTTGCATGGGCCCTTGCAAATGAGTCCTTGAAGCTTAATTTTTGTTGACTTCATAATAAATCTTTTTCTTACCTCTATTATTATACCAACTTTCCAGATGAAGAAACTGAGACCTAAAAAGCCAATATAAATTTTAAAAGAAAATGACATCTGTGTGGAAACTGACAGAGTATAGACTATTGGGTAGAACAATTTGCACCGTGGCCCCCACCAAGCAAATCCTCCAAACCCTGTGGGACAGGAATGAGGATACCATGTTAGCCAACTTAGTTGATTCAAGTGCTGGCTGATGGGTGGAATCAGGTTCTTTTTAGAGATGAAGACACAAAGATAATAAAGTGCTCATTCTTAGTTCTTTTTTTTTTTTTAAGATTTTATTTATTTATGTGTCAGAGAGAGAAAGCACAAGCGGGGGAGTGGCAGGCAGAGAGAGAAGCAGGCTCCCCGCTGAGCAAGGAGCCCGATGTGGGACTCCATCCCAGGACCCCGGGATCACGACCTGAGCTGAAGGCAGACGCTTAACCGACTGAGCCACCCAGGTGTCCCTCATCCTTAGTTCTAATATTCGTCTGTAAATTAGAGAGCATGCTTTGGGAACTAGGATATTTGAATCTAAAGCCATTGGATTAAAGTAGTGCAACTCAGTACTTTCCAATGGAAAGTGTTCTACAAACCAGGATAGTCATACTAGTCACATCATTTAATTTCCAACATTCATGTTTGGATAAATTAATTCATGGATTGCTCATTATGCAACAATGTCACATATTCTGAGAAAGTAGGTAAAAGCAATCTGACATTTGATTGATTTCAAGTGTCATTATGCAGATAAAGGAAAATACTAGTGTCTCTGGGTTAAGTAAAGTATGTTTTACAATTCCCTCTATTTAGTTTTCAACACTAATGTTTCCATGATATTTAACTCCATGAAAGAGGATGAAAATGTTGATCAATAGCCAAGACTTATGCTCAGAAAAGTGTCCTGAGATTTAGAGCTAGCAAGAAAGCATTATTTAAAATTATGAAGAAAATTTCTTTTTAATTTTGAGGTTTGGCAACAGATTTGGACATGTTTTGAAATTTCACTTTAAAAAATGATATCTTGATATGCATATAAACAATTCTGCTGGAATGAAATTAGTCTGAGAATGGCAATTTAGATTTACAGAAGCAGGTATGTTAAAAATTAATCACTCATTTCCCATCTTTGATAAAATTCAGTGTTTTCCAAGGGCATTTCTAAAGTAGCTGTCCAGGCGTGCAAGGGCTACACTGTTGAGAATACTTTAATCTTTTTACATTGAATCAGTGAGGAACATAGTTGAACACAAGACAGCCCTGGCCATCAGAGGTGTGTCAGATTCAGTTCAGTAAGAGGGAGATACTAGCAGACATCACCAAATAGTCATTTCTAATCACCTGGAAGAAGACCATGTACTAGAGAAAAACCAAGAATTCTCCGTGAAAAGCATTTTGTTTGTTCCTGTGGGGTCCCATGTCTGAGACATGTTGGGTGGTCTGCATTTCCTAACTGTATGGTGCTCTCACTTCATGGCCTTTTTAACTACCATCCCATCATTCAAGGTTAAACTAAAATTCAATTGTTCCATGCATGGGAAAATTAGATGTTTTCTTTCATCGCTATGACTTAATTATTTACACAAACACACGCACATGGATACACACACACAACACAAAGAAAACCCTTGATAACAGTATGACAAAATACTCTGGTCAGTTCTAAAATCTTTTTTACCAGACTGATGGTGGTCTTTTTAACCAGACTGATGACTTTGGACATTTAATGTTCAAAATTAGAAAACTCCTGAAGTATCCAGGCAGATTACCTGTTATGGTCTTGCCCAGTTCTGTGATTTCAAGGTTGCACATTTATAGATGATGTTAAAATATTCTTTAGGTCTCACAAAACTTTGAGTTTACTAGACTAATATTTATACCCTAAACAAGAATGCTAATGGATGATTTTGCTTTTTCATTACAGACAGAATAAATTAGGTATCTTTTATGAGAGTCAAATGCAAAGGTATATACTCTAGGACATTTTGTCTACACCTAAAACAGAGAGAATTTTCTCCATATGGGGAAATTTATTCAAAACCTATTTATAAAATTCATGCATTAATTCAACTTTTTTAATATAAAACTTCTGTCTACATCGCAGGTTGCTCTTAATGAACAAAGTCATTAACTAAAGCATTATTTTAAACATGAATATATGTATGGAAATAATCCAGTGGAAAAACAGACTTGAATGCAATTCCTGAACTGTCAGGATGAAGACTGGAGCATCTTGCACAACAGGTTGAGCTCTACAAAAAGAAGTAAATTTACTGTACGTGGCCTGGCTGGTGTGTGCTCCCTAAGATGCCTGAAGGTTCTGTTCTCAAATATACTATTCTCACCTCCTCCTCCTCTCCCCTAGATCAAATCTGTTAGAGTTTTAAATGCCCAGACATTTCAACTTTTCAAGAGATATTTTAAATATGTCCTGCCAAAAAGGCATTGTTAGATTGGGGAACATATACACTATGGAATTACAGTCTCTTTATTCAAAAGCTGCTCTGCCAGGTACTAAGAGTGTCATTTATGACATGTTACTTAACCTCCTCAAACCTGTCTTTCCATATATGCAATATGATGATCTTCCTCATAAGACTGTGTAAGTCTTGAGTAATGTATTACATGAAAGCACTTATGACCTAGCACTTAAAATAAGCATTTAACACATTCGGGGTAGAGAGTAGAATGACATATTTTTACTTTTGCCTAAAATATTTTCCCCTCCAAGGTTTTCACCTTCAAGGGATAGTCAGGAAGCATATTGCCCCAGGGAGGAAAGGACCTAGAACAAAGAGGCCACCAATGGGCTTTGAGCATTAAAGCTCATGCCCAGCAGCAAAAGCAGGGTCTGGAAAGCCAGGCCTCACCTGTAGAAAATGACTTTCTAAACTCCTTTAATTCAATTTAACATATCAAACACTAAAGCCTGTCTCATCAGATCATAGCTTGGGGTAGAAAAGAAACAGAAATTCCAGCCCTTCTCCTCCAGATGGGTCTCAGGAGAAGGGAAGCAGAGAGAAGATCCAGTGGTGAGAAAGCTGTATCTTGGTATTTCGTCTCTGTGCTAGAGAGAAACGTGGGAAATTAGAATTGAAAGAACCCTTAAAGAAGAGGGCGTATTCCCTCATTTCCTGTTTAGGTATCTGGGAGAGAGTAACCTCACAGGCTCTACTCTCAGGCCAGCTGGCTAGAACAGCTGTAAGACAGTGAAGACAGTCCAAGTCAATGTGCTTAGCAAGAGAGACTGCCTGAGCAGGTAACAGAGAGCAGCCCCAACACTTCTACAGTATGAAGGGACCGGGGATCCCTCTATGCCCTTAGGAATGCAGCAGGAGAGAAAAAGGGCTGCCTCAAAAGCTGGATTTTGGTCTGAGTCGGGAGACTACAAAAAGGGCTGCCAAGGAAGTGGGAAACTGACCTTAGCAGAAAGCCTTTCAGTCTGAACCTGAATGTGGTCATGAGGAGACCCACAGTACCATGCAATACAACTGAGTATTAGGACGGAGTCCAGGTAGCAAGGGGAGAGACAACACTCCTAAAAGCATTGTCTAGGACTAGGAAATCAGCCCGAGTGCCAAAGTCACAGATTTCTTTAGCTAATGCCGGCAGAAACATCAGGGATTAGGCCAACAGTGCCTCAACAGAGAGCAGCCAGCCCATCCATGGGTCAGACCAGATGCTCAAGAGGGACTAGGTCATATTTGCATAGAAAGGAGAGGGAGAAGGGGGAAATACGAAAGTATCTAACACTAAGCGGTTTAATCTCATGTATATTAATTACTTGATGGGTTAGGTTTAGGCTTTCCCACCTGATATCTCCAGGAGAGAGGGAGGAGCTCGGAAGTGAAATTGAATCATTTAAGGAAAATCGGAGTATACCCTTAACATCCTTTACCCCCACTCGTCTATACCTATATAACATCTCAAATAATGCTTACAATAGCCTTTTCAGAAAACATGGCTATTATCCCCACTAACCACTGGAAGACTGACAGAAGTCCAATGTTTATCAGAGAACATTCGGTAAGGGACCAAGTTCACCGCTGCACCTGTAAATGGATTGGGGGGAGGTAGGCAAGACTGCTTTGCTTCGATTTTTTTTTCAAATGGTCATACATCACCTGTCTAACCCTGGTCATCTCACTTCCATGAAATTTTGTTGAAATGAAGGAAGGCTAAATGATCTGGAACTAATCAACTATCTTTATGTGAAACCACGCCCTCCAGATTTTGGTTAAATAGTGGCACAGAGTAGATGAAAGATAATAAAGTTGAACTGAATGTTGGCCTGGAAGCAAAGAAAGGAAAACAAAGCAAAGTGTAGATGGAGGGCTTACTAACACAAACCAATTATAACCAGTAAACAATTCGAGGACCCTTTCTACCAAGCAACGCAAAAGAAAATTGATTAACTGATCTAACCATAAAAGCTACACACATCTACTTTACAGAAAGTCGCTTAAATATTAAGAAGTCAGTTACTCTGCATGAAGCTGACTTTCATTTAAACACCTGAAAAAAAGACAGGTTTAAGTTGGGATGATAATAATTTTCCTCAGTCAATTTTGAGGGAGATATAATTTTGTAGTTCAAGTAGAAATCTTGAAAAAATGTTTACCTTTCAAATATCAATTCCTAAATCAATCATTTCCTTGATGTAAAATCAATGACCATCACCAGACAAAAATTGGTAAGTTCTTGCTTTTTTTGTGAAGGTGACATTGGTCTTTTAATGCTGTAAATTTTATGTTCTCATTTTTGCTTTAAAATTAAAATGTTTCTCTCTCTTTCTCTTTCCTTTTTTTTTTTTTTTTTTTTTTTTTTTTGTAACTGGTCTATTTTAGTAATAGTTTTGTCCCAGGGTCCATGTTTCGATAAATTTATATTAACCTTTACAGAAAAAATTTAAGTAATATTACCTTGAAATTATTGCAGTTCCACAGTGTACTTTGGCCACATATTGCAGAAACTTGAATAACTATACTGTAACAGGTTGGCCACTTCAGAATGAGTTGGCCACTTTAGAATGTTGCAGAAAAGCAACATTGTAAATTAGAAACAAAAAAACCCTATGATTTATAGATTATTTATTCAAATCTAATAGCACTAATTATTAGTAAAAACTTAAAAGTTACTGAACTGCTCTTGAGAAAAGAAATTTCAGGGATATACATACCATCTATATTTATATAATAGGAACATACATGTTCAGAACTGTGTTAAACTATAGTGTATAGAAAGACATATATTTCTAGATTTTCAAGTTAGAGTAAGGCGTATTAAAATTACTAGTCATAGAATGACTATGAATTTGTCTATAACAACGATTTCTCTATGTATTTTTTTTCTTGTTTGTGTGACTTGCAAAAACCATACTGAGTTTATATACTACAATTTGCTATTGTGGATGCCATGATATTCATTCAACTATATTAAAAGATTTTGATAATAAGAAATAATTTTTAAAATCAAAATAATATATATTTTTAAATCAAATAAATAATATGTATTTTTATATATTACAGCTTAATATACAAATTGTGTCTTTCTTAAAAATACACCCAGATAAAAAAGTTATCTTCAAATATTAGACCACATATAGTATAGATGAAAATCAAAGGATCTGGTGACTTAAAATTTGTTATTAACTAATAGTGTGAAACACTTGATTACTGGGAGTCTGGTGTTAGGCTGGAAGCACATGATTTTTTGAAGCCACTATTAAGATTCTATGAATTTTTGTCCCTTTGGGTTTTTGTTTTTGTTTTTGTGGTAAAAACATTTAATGTGAGATTTAGTCTCTTAAATTTTTAAGTGCACAATACTTTATTGTTAACTATAGCCATTATATCATACCTCAGATCTCTGGAAACATTTGGAGGTGATGGATATGTTTATTGCCTTGAATGCAGTGATGGTATCACTGGTGTATGCATATGTCCAAACTCATCAAATTGTATACATTAAATATGTGCAGGGGTTTTTATCAATTATACTTCAATAAAGCTGTAAAAGAAGATTTTATGAAATATTTGACTTATTAAATAAATAGTGCAAGATTTAGGGTTCACCAAAGATCCCAAGGATGCTAAAAGCAACAATTCATTTGCCAAATTGGACCAGTTGAAAGCCTAGAGCTTTCAATTATCCAGTAGGCACAGAACATTCAGGTTTGTATTACACTTTTAGGTACTGACTGGTTAGGTTTGAAGTGTAGTTAATGTTAATTAAGAACAGGATAATTCAGGAGGGCTGAAGTCAATATGAGATCTAACTAAGGTGAGGGAACTATTTCATGAGTCCCAGCAAGAGATGAGGGGGACCCTAGAGACATAGGGGCAGCGTGGGTGCAGTTACAGGGGAGGCAGTTTATGTGCCTTAAACCAGTCTGACTGTGAATTGTCAAGGACTAAGGCAAGGCTGAAGCCACTTCTCTTTGTGTTCTAAAGCTCACTCTGCACTCTCCTCATATGGCTCATTTCCAGGTATTTAAATGGTGATAACATCCCCCCCCCAGAAAGAGGCACCACAAGAGCTCAAGTGGTTCATTATGCAGCCCCCAGATGCATCACGATCATATACCCTAGACTGAGGCACTCTCTAAAGCACTGACATGAAATAACAAACTAGAAGCTTAAAATTCCTGTTTATTAAAAAATGGAACACACGGTAGCAAGGACAATGACAAGTTTCAACCATAATGGCTGTGTCCCAACTCTGTCCTAGAATTTCATGTTCCAGGGGTGAATGAATAATTTAATCTTCATGAGCCATCAATTGTAGTCCTCCTTCAGAAACTTGGCAATGGTCCCAGCTAATTTCATTTATGATGTGGATTTTTTTTTGAGACCGTGAGTATCCAGAAAGTGAAAAAGGGCAACCATCATCTCATTATAGGAGTGTGTTTCTGTTCTTTTTTCTTCCTTCCAGTAATACTTTATTGATTTATTAATCAGCAATAAATCAAAGGGTAAGGACACACCATTTCCTCATTAATTAGTCATAGGAACAAGCAACACTAACTAATCAGTCTAACTTCAAGCATAAATACTCTTTATTTCTCTTGAGAGAAGAGAGTGAAGTATAGACATGTTATTATGCTTTATAATTTTTTCTCACTGAATGAAAATTTTTATATTGAGTATTAAGTGTATAATTCAAATATTGAAAAATGTGTAATCAGGAAGTAACTTTTTATGCAAACAGTTTTTACTAATAATTGGACAAAGTTACTTTGTCATCAGCTAGTGCAGTTGTTTTATTTTTATTTTTAGTACTCCCAGGCTATCATGCCACCACCCTCTGTCCCCAAATTAGTCTGCTAAAGTGAGAAATAGTAAGTCGATTTTAGAAACTGAAGAAAAAAAGTCCTAACTTATTTGCTTTCTGAATTTTGGTAGCTTTTCCTCCATTAAAACAAATTTTTTTTCGGGGCGCCTGGGTGGCTCAGTCGTTAAGCGTCTGCTTCTTGGGCTCAGGTAATGATCCCAGGGTCTTGGGATCCAGCCCCGCATCGGGCTCCCTGTTCCAGGGGAAGCCTGCTTCTCCCTTTCCCACTCCTCCTGCTTGTGTTCCCTCTCTCACTGTGTCTCTCTCTGTCAAATAAATAAATAAAATCTTAAAAAAAAAAAAAAACGGAGTTTTTTCTATCATTCATGCAACCACTCACTCGATTGTTGATTCATCCGATATTTACTTGGCAACCACTATGCGTCTAGCACTGTGATAGATGTGATATTTACTTTATCATGTTACACAAAATGCATGTGGTTCTTGCAAGCATGGTCTACCCTTATATGGGGGATGCAAACATCAAGCAAATAAAAACACATATAAAATGCAGTATTATAAATTGAGGTAATTTCCAATTTGAAAATAATTACTCCTATTTCTGGATTCTGAAGTTTTGATGGTTTTAATTACCCTTGTTTGAGAACTGACAAGTCAGTTGACAATAAAAATATTCCTTCTCACTAAAATACATCTTCTGTGAATAGATCTCTTCTCCATTCTGTTACTTTTCATTTAGAAGAACAAACAGTTCTTCTGGTTGACTTTTCCACTATTAGATCCTCATTATATTTATCCTGAAGGAATTTTCCAAATTTAATAAAATCACCACTTATTTATCCATAGAACAAATTATCATGAATATCATCCCAGTAAATGTGATACACATTTGGATCTTTATTTTTATTTAAACTCATTTCTTAATAATACCTCTATGACAGAAAATAACCTGGCAGAGAATGCACTGGAACATTAAGCTTTATTTTTGCCTAAACTTTTAAAAATATTTTCTCAACTTCAAGTTACTTGTTCTCAGGCTTTGAGTTCCATCAGAGATTTTTAAGTAATTTGAACTATATATCCCAGATCTTCATTCTAATCACTATTGTGAAAATACCTCTATTTCTTCGAGCATAGCAAACAACCAAGAGCAGGCTCATTTATCTATCTACATCTGTGTATCTACCTATTTATGTTTTGTTTCATTTATTTTCTTTGCTGATAACCATGACTCAAAAAGTGCTTGTTACAGAAATGAATGAAAAACATGTTTTTCTGTCATGTGTTAAAAAGATTATAAACCAAAAAAGTTTCTGTTTTCTGGTACATTGATGTGATTAATAAATGAAAGGAAGGAGATAGAAGGAAGCAATTGAAACTGATGGAAACCTTCTATGAACCAAGAATTTTATTTGGATAATGTTTTTTAAACTCAGGATACCTTGAATGGGAAGGATTTAAATTCCCAATTAGATATAAGAAAAACAAGACTCTAAGACATTAAATAAGATTTTAGATAGGATTTAAATTAATGGCTTTCTTATTTCAAACCCCATCTTTTTCCCTACTATATTACATAATACATTCTACTAGGATACTAGTTGTAAGTTGGTCTAAAAACTTTAAAAATCCAATCACACATGTAAACATATGGGGTTACACTAAATCAGAATTAAGAATGAGACTCTCTCAAAGCCCTCCACTGGAAAGGGGCAAAAAGGTCTGATATTTTGAGACTAATATTGCCTATGCCACTGGTCAAAGAGCAATCATACGGTTAGGTTTTAGGTGAATATTAGAGGTCAAAATTGTTCTTGGGTTATCTACCTTGAGATCATTACCAGTGAATACTTGGCATGAGCTGAGAAGCTACATAGCCTATATGAATAAAGATCAAGCAAATATAGCATAAAGGAAAAATCTAAATATGCATTTTGATTACAGACCAAAGATGCTATTAACTCAGTGATACTGGAAGAAATTAAAAGTTAGATTCAAATAAAGTTTATGCTGCCACAGCATCCTGCTAGTGATTAGTTTAACTCTGGAAGTTTGATGGGTGAAGTCTAGCATTAAAGGAACACAAGTGTATAAACTGATTAATTACATTTTTAATAAGATGTATATTTAATGCTTTAATGTATTTCACTGTTTTCACCTTGCAGCACAAAATGTTGACAAGGAAAGAAAGTACTGCTTATAAAAAGAGAAATGGTGCATTTTATTCCTGACACTTAAGGTCAAGTACTGAAGATGCATTGTATATTAATGTATCCAATATATCAGGCAAGAAGTTAATGTCTGCCCTCCGTTTTGGGTCTAGACTATTTCATAAACCTATTTTTACTTTCTTCAGTCTGATTAATAGTATCCCAGAAATACTCTGTCCTGACAGCACATAAAGACAGCTTTGATGTTATATGGGAATCATGAAGGAACTAATTCTCATGATATCTGAAATGATACATTTCAGAAACTGAAAATAATTTCATATACATACAGGTTTTATTAAACACAACGTAGTGTGTTGTTTTCCTTTAGGAACTTATTCAAAGCTAATGGTTAATTGTTGCAATTTCCACTTAATTACTAAATGGACTCTCCCAATAAAAACTTCTCTAGAATGGTTCCCCATACTCTTTCTTTAATGATATATGTTAGATTTAACAGCTATGATTGACATTCATAACACAAATCTATTTTACAGGTTTTTTTTCTAACTAGGTCAATGATTTTAGTTTGTGATAAGACCTTGAAAAATAGTGTTGTCAATGTTTAAAACCTGCTAAAGTAGAATTTAGCTAAATAGTAAATAGGTCTGGAAGCTGATTTCCAGTTTTACTACCTACTGCTTGTACAGCTTTAAATAGATTACTTAAATTGTTTGCTCTTTAGCATCCACATGTTTTAAATGAAGGCAACTATAATGCCTATCTCTAGAACTGTTGCAAGAACTAAATGGGAGGTTATGTTTTTTAAAGACTTTATAAAGCCTAAGTTTTTAAAAAGATATTAATTGAGCTCCTCTTTCTTCCTCATTTCACCATTATTTCTTTTTTGTCCCTTTTCAGAAGTCAATATTAATGGAAAGAAGATAAGCCATCCCTTATTTCCCTCTGTTTTTACCTTCTAGTCATTGTTCTTGGTATAATTTTTAATAAATTTAGGGAAAGTATCACCAAATAAATATATATTATTAAGATAATATACTTAGTAGAAGCCCTATTATGAATTAGATGGTTTTGTGATCACAGATTACTTTATGTCAGTCTATTGGATCCAGATATTATCCAAGATATGCATTATGTCCAGTGAAATACACATAATCTTTATATAAAGCTAAAATGAGAGGTTTGGAAAACTTTTGTACAAAAAATTTACCTTCCAATTTCAAAATTTTAAAATTAAATCCCCCAGGACCCTAATTTTTGAGGGAATCCCAGGGGAAAACCTCTGGGATTACAGAATCCTGGTATTAGTGACAGAAGGAATGCTGGTAGCACTCCTCCTATCCCTACAATATAACACGGCCATTACCAGAGCCCAGAGTGACACAAAGCTATAAGAAGAAGGATGCTTGACAGGATTGTGACCTTCAATTCAGAGAAGACTGTGCCACCAGCCCACACAGCTTCAGGGAAAGAAGCTAGGGAAACAAATTCTTAACTTCGGTCTTCTCTCTTGCTCCAGACTCTTCACAGGTGCTCTATGCACATAACACAGCTGGATATGAGAGGAAAAGGGACCCCGATTATATAGTCTCTGTCCAGCTTTCTGGGGCACCAAAGCTAAGTAGAGAGTGTGTTGGGGGCTGGAGGGTTAACTGGTAGGTCACCAGCCCAAGCCAGTTGAAATAAAAATACATACATTTGCCTCAGAATTATCAGTTAGTTTGCACTGACACCACTGTTGTATAATGTTGGCCAGACCACTTCTCATTTCTTTTTTTCCCCTTTTTCTTTAAAGTGGACATCCTATGCAGCAGTGAAATATTAAAGACAGTGTATAAAATAAGAAATTGATAGTATCCAATCCCCAAATTAAATATTAAAAAGAAGCGAATAGTGTCTACTAGAGAATTTCATTTCAGAATGCAGTATCTGGTAGGTTTTTGTTTGGTAAAAAGCATTATACTGTTGAATACTAACACAAGTCTATTTTTTAGAGCACAGAACTAGAAAAACTCAACTCTTGTCTAAGCAGATGTCACTTGACATGTCATGCTTTTTAAACAATGGTAACAGGATCTGTCACCTTCCCAATTCCATTTCCTGCCTTCAAAGTCACACCCAATGTAACCGCCACTCAGCCAATAAGAAAACCATTATGGCCAAGCTGAGCCCAGCCTCCATAGAAGAAAGGATATTTAAATAATGGGATAGAATTTTCCAGGAATGCTATCTGCTGAAAAGACATCCTTTTCACTTTAACAAATCATGGAAGACCACACAGCATTCATTCCCTGGTCTTCCAAGTGTGAAGTGATGCATATTCAAGCAAAAGAGATTCAACTCCTGAGCTTATACAGATTTGTAAAATAACAATGAAAAATGTAAGTAAAAAGGACAGTGGGAGGAAAGGGTGCAGTCAACAGGGATAGCTTTGATTTTAAAGAATAATTACTAAATCATTACACAGACTAAGTATATTCTGCCATTGGTATTTCAACTTCAGAAATTACAGGCTAGGGGAGCCTGGCTGGCTCAGTCAGTAGAGATGTGACTCCTGATCTTGGGGTCCTGAGTTTGAGCCCTACATTGGGCATAGAGCCTACTTAAAAAAGAAAAGAAAGAAAGAAATTACAGGCTATCTTAACTACAGAGAACAAATAGATGGTTACCAGAGGGAAGGTGAGTGGGGGGATGGATGAAATAGGGGAAGGAGATTAAGAGTGCACTTAATTTGATGAGCACTGAGTAATATATGCAACTGTGGAGTCACTCTATTGTACACCTGAAACTAATGTAACACTGTATGTTAAGTACACTGAAATTAAAATTTAAAATAAATAAATAAATGACTCCTTCCCAATAAAAGAAATTATAGGATACAGAATAGGATTGATATGGATAAAACAAAATAAAAAACAAAAAGGACGTTTTGAATCACAACTAAAACAGGGACATCATCCTCTGCATTCTAGCTAAGTGCAAAGGAGAACTGGTAATGTTATGTAAATATTATCTTAGTCTTATAAATACATTCATAAAATATTAGATGGCATTTTGAACATGTGTACTACATTTATAGCATATTGCTTTGAATAGTTCTAATTTCCATTAGACAAAAATGAACCTAAAGTTATTAAATTTTCTATTGGATTCTAAATAGTAGCCTGCTTTTTCCAGATTTATCTTGCTATGTTGGTGGCCTCGGAGAATCATTAGTGCTGTAGTCTCCTGGGCCATATGAAAAATAAAACTACTGTCTAGGACTCCCTATAACAAACCTTAATCTTAATGAACAGAAAAGGTATTCTTTAAATATATTTTCACTAGCCTTATCATTAAAAATATTTTGAAAGATGCAAGTTGCTGTGTTAAACACTTCATCATTAACTGTATATATACTATGGTTGGATGCATTCATATATGAATTTCATATGTAATTTAATCTATAGGGAGAAAAGTACATGGTCTGAAGTGTAGTTTTAATCTTTTCCCTAGATATCAATACTGCTCCTTCGTTATATACTTTTTTAATATCTTGATTTCTCCTATTGTTTTTCCTAAGTGATTTTAATTTCAAAATTGTTATAATAATGCATTAAAGATTCTTGAAATGGAAAAAGCAGTAATGGGTGCTATTAATAGTTTCCCCTCTCCTAAAACACTGTCATATTTAAACATTTTTAAAAATCTACAGACTTTAGTTTCAAACATTCTAAGGTTTCTAGAATAGTCTTTCACAGAATATATAAATACGTTTGTCTGAAGTGGTTCTGCTCAGCAATTTAATAAATTGCCCAGTCCACAGGGAATACCATTAATTATGTAAAGACTGATGGGGATTCATTTACTTGGTTTCTTTCTGAACCACTTGACTTGTCACTATTTGATTAAACAATAATAAATGTGATGGTAGGGAGAAATGTATGCTGCCAGTGAACAATACTAAATATGTCTCTCGAATAGAGAATAGGCTTTTAGATGTCTTCATATTCAGAGAGAAAAATCAGAGAAAGAATTATAAACCACTTGTAATCCATGCCTACATCTTACTGATATATGTCTCCAATCATATCTTTGCTCTAGTTTCCTGTTAATGGAGAACACTGCGAACACAAATAACTATCAGTACATTCCTTTATTACATCTCCTGGAAAGTCCACTTTCTTCTAGGGGAGTAGATTTTATATACTGTTCCCATGCCTTTGTTCAATTCAAAAATACACCATTGTGCACATTGCCCATTTCATTCTATGGTGAAAATGAGAATATCAAAATATTAAAGACAGGCTGCTGAGGAGTAGGGTACAGTTACATCCAATAATCACTTGCAAAAAAAGTGAAATCACAAACTGTGAGCTGATATCTTTAATGTAAATTATAAATATAGTTGAAATATCTGAAAGTTTTTCTTTTTTTAAAGATTTTATTTATTTATTTAATTGACACAGAGAGAGAGAGAGACAGCGAGAGAGGGAACACAAGCAGGGGGAGTGGGAGAGGGAGAAGCAGGCTTCCCGCCGAGCAGGGAGCCCGATGTGGGGCTCAATCCCAGGACCCTGGACCATGACTTGAGCCGAAGGCAGACGCTTAACTGACTGAGCCACCCAGGCGCCCCGGTTTAGGTGTTTTAAATGGTATTTTCAACTTACGATGAGTTTACTGGGACGTAACCCCACTGTAAGTCACAGATCTGTACTACTAATGACTTACTACTCAAGCTGAGCCAATGGCTCACAGGTGAACATTCTTTACACCTTCTGAATCTTTTTTTTTTAATTTATTCATTTGACAGAGAGAGATACAGCAAGAGGGAACACAAGCAGGGGGAGTGGGAGAGGGAGAAGCAGACTTCCCGCCAAGCAGGGAGCCTGATGCGGGGCTTGATCCCAGGACCCTGGGATCATGACCTGAGCCGAAGGCAGTCGCTTAACCAACTGAGCCACCCAGGCGCCCCCTGAAAGTTTTTAAACTACATGAAACATGGCCACTTTAAGCTGCTAGCACCAAAAGACTGGTGGGGAAGACCACATACAGATGACAACCTGTCAATTTTCTGGGTTTGGGACCCTGGGCAGGTCATGTAACTCCTTGATTCTTGTTTCTAAAGTGGGCATATGAATATTTACATTGGAATAGATACAATTTGTATCCAGTTATAGATTTAACATGTGCAAAGCATCTGTACTAGTGCATATTGCAAGGATAGCTGTTATAAATAACATCATAATCTTTTCCATGATTTTATGTTTAAGGACAATTTTAGTGCTAGGAGACAACAGAAGTAAAGAACATTTTCGTCACACTAAGACAGTATTAATGGACTTACTAATTCACTAGTCGATTCATAGTTAATTTTGAGTTTATCATATTTCTTCCTTAATGTATTATTGGACCTGAGAATCTTAGGATAGACAGTATAGCTCCCCCCTGAGATGTAAATGAAATATTGCATAAAACGAAGTTTTACAAAAATTTTTTCTGACAGACATATTTTACTTAGCTTAAAGAATGTCCTCAGACTGATAAGTTAACATGAATATATTAAAACTATGCTTCCATTTTTATCATGAAATTGTATATAATATTAAACATTACGGTAGAATCTCATTGTATATTACTATAAACATTTTATTAATGCAATCTTAATAGCTACATAACATTCCATTTAGTAGCATTACACCTAGTAGACTTTTCAAAACGTGTATAGTCATTCCACTCTGTTAAGTATTTGGGCAATTTTAAATATCTATACCTAAAATAATATGCAACACAGGGGTGTCTGGGTGGCTTAGTCTGTTAAGTCTGCCTTTGGCTCAGGTGCAGATCCCGGGGTATTGTGGGGAGTCTGCTTCTCCCTGTCCCTTTCCCCTCCCCATTTCTCCTCTGCCCACCCCGCTCATGCTAGCTCACTCTCAAATAAATAAAATCTTTAAAAAAATAATACACAACATAAATAAATATGCAACAATAAACTTTTTGGGGGGGGCATAGGTTTCTTTATATTTTGTTTTTTTCTTAGGCTTCATTGTCAGGAATGGAATTACTGGATCAAAGGTGATATTTTCTATGGTCCTTCATACACAGGCATTAAGTTTTTAACATTAAAATTAGAGCTACATAAATATCTTTTCAGCAACTCAATCAGAAGACCTCATTCAGAGAGACTAATTTCATCCTTGATAGGAAATAAAATTCCCAATAAAATTTAGCCATCAGTAAAAAATAAAAAACTCTTGGCTGAAGTCAGATAATATAGGTTATGCGTGGTGGCTAGAAAAGATTACTCTACACTATTAGTGGTGTCCTTACAGGTGAATATGTAACTATCTATGGCAACTCAAAAGGATGATTTGATGTAGGATAAGCATCACATAATCTCCATTAGTGACCCCTGCAAACAACCACAAATAAGCATGCAGTCTAAATGAAGACAGTATTTTCCATATACAAACAAGATGCTCATGCACCACCACCAGAACTGTTACCCCAAGTCCTTACTATGCAGAAAAACTGGAAGCCACAAATGAGCCTTATTCTTGTCTATTTTTCTCCTCTGCTATATCACCACCCTCACTTCAACTGCTCTAAAGAGAACTGACCAATTTCTGTGTTGTTTATTTACCTTGGGATTTACGACGATGGTAAAATAATTTGCAACCAAAAAAAAAAAAAAACAACCAGGAACAAAATTATATATATATTTTACAAAGCATTAATTGAAGAAAACTATAAACAATTCCAAACAGAATTTAGTTGAGATCAGATATCAGTTCTCAATTCTTCCTTAATAAAAATCTGATCATTTCCTGATAGATGTTGGTGGGGATGCGGAGAAAGGGGACCCCTCCTACACTGTTGGTGGGAATGCAAACTGGTGTAGCCGCTCTGGAAAACAGTATGGAGGTTCCTCAAAAAGTTGAAAATAGAGCTGCCCTATGACCTAGCAATTGCACTACTGGGTATTTACCCCAACGATACAAACGTAGTGATCCAAAGGGGTACATGCACCCCAATGTTTATAGCAGCAATGTCCACAATAGCCAAACTGTGGAAAGAGCCAAGATGTCCATCGACAGATGAATAGGTAAAGAAGATGTGGTATATATATATACAATGGAATATTATGCAGCCATCAAAGGGAATGAAATCTTGCCATTTGTAATGACAAGATGGAACTGGAGGGTATTATGCTGAGCAAAATAAGTCAATCAGAGAAAGACATGTATCATATGATCTCACTGATATGAGGAATTCTTAATCTCAGGAAACAAACTGAGGGTTCTAGAGGGGAGGGGGGTGGGGGGATGGGTTAGCCTGGTGATGGGTATTAAAGAGGGCATGTATTGAATGGAGCACTGGGTGTTATATGCAAACAGTGAATCATGGAACACTACATCAAAAACTAATGATGTAATGTATGGTGATTAACATAATAAAATTTTAAAAAATAAATAAAAATCTGATCAATACATACACACTCGTACAACTAGTGTGGATGAAAAAATACTATTTTCTTTTCTGCTCCATTTTGAATTTTTCTTCTTCCAGGATCTGTTGATCCTCTTCTGTGTTACTGTTTTTCAACTGTAATATATTCTGGAAAACCCAGTTGGCTATAAACTTTTTGAAGGGAGGCTCAGGCTTCCACTGTACTAACACATCTCAAACTCCCAGCAGAGTGACCAGCACCTAGTAGGTACCAATAAATGTTTACTGAATGAATGGATGATTTGAATGTGACATTTCTTCTTCACAGGAGGATCCTTCAAACTGTTTTCAGATTACTCTGACATGCCTCATGTGACCCAAAGTTCACATTATGTGTAGTCCTTGGTCACTGTGCTCTCTGATGTTATACTTCTCTCCCAGAAAGCTGAGATCATGCTGACTGCATGCTTCACCTCTGAACCTGAAACTGTCTTTCTCCTTTTATTTAGTACAAATTATCTGTGCATTTTTGCTTTCTGTGTCATTGATATAATGAGAACATTTATATTTCTAAGTAGTGAGGGTCTTAGATGAGGTCCAACTAAAAAATGGAAAACCCCAATTTGAAGAAATATGGATTTGATGAAAAGTCCTCCTGACTAACATCATGTAACATCCCTTTTGGTTTCAGCCATTCAGGATTTGTTCCTATTGAAACATTTTTTTTTTTTTAAACTACATTGTGCAGGCTACAAAAAGTCTTTTAATTGTCCCTTTTTTAGTATACAATTTCTCTGTTAGTTCCATTCAGAGGCCATAGTACTATTTGGTAGAGTGACAAAGTCTGTGCTTCTCCAGAAGCAAAAAGGATGAGAAGAGAGAATGCATATATGCCCATTTTAGTAATGATAACTCGTCTGGGAAAAGAAGAGAGCAATCACTGTGGAAAGATTTGGAAGGATTCCATTTCTTGGTACTACCAAAAGCTGCTACTCATAAAGTGAACTATCTTTAGAACTAGTTTTCAGACTCCATCCACTGGGATTTCTGAGGAATAAACTCAAACATTTTTGGCTAGCTTATCTCAGTGAGCCACTCTTTATGGGGTGGTTGAGTATGGTGGGCGGGTGGAAGGGAGGCTTTTTATTCCAAGCATAGAAAGAGAAATATAAAAAGTCCAGATCACAGTCCTTCAGAAAAAAAGCAACAGTGAGAAGCTTTGCATCAGTGATATTATAGTACAGAACATGAGTTCTACTCTCATAGTTACTGTCCATCAGCTTTCATAACTCCCATCAGTTTCCTCCACACCCTCCCTTTCTCTAATTTGATAACTGGCCTAAAGCATTGAGGTGGGCACCCCTTATGAGGGAGGTAAAGTGTTTTCAAATAGAAAATTTATGCTGAGGGCAATAATAAAATGGTTAGAGCTAAAACTTTTACACACAGAAAAAGAAGAGGCAAAACAATATTTTTCCTTCCAGTTTTGCACAGTGATACAATCAGAACCCTAATTATTTAATTGATGTTTGTGGTCACTGATCCTTTCATTTTTATAAGTTGTAGTGGTTCTCCCATCTTTGGTCTCCATATTTCCTCCTTAGTGTCTCCTCTCTCCATTTGTTCTCCTGCTCTACCCGGGGCAGTTTTGCCTCCAATCTTTTCTGGTCTACCACCTGTAACAGGCCCATTCCTATGGCCCAACCCACAGATTTGCCTCTTGGCTCTTAGTCTCTGACATCTTGGATCAGTGCATTAAGACTGACCCTTAGTGATCAATTCTTATCTAGGATCTCTCCACTAAAATTCAGGCTGATATTTCAAGACACAGACAGCGTCCCATTTGCTGAAGTCCATCTCTGATGGATTATGTGTCCCCAACAAGTGGCAGGGAGGAGACCGTATCTAGGGATGTTTTAAAGGAAGGATCAAGAGATATACTTGCTGATTAGATAGATATTAAGTGAGAACACACTTACAATCATCACTATTTGGAGAATGAAGTACTGGAAAATGAAGAGGACTTTTTTGGGCAGCAATTGACATGCATGGTCATAAAAGAAAGAAGATGTACTTGGTTGAGCAAATGAATATAGGGTAGAGTTTGGGAAAAGATTGTATTTTTTAATGTGTTAAGATAACTTTTGAAGGAATAGATATGACCCTGAAATTTAAATATGTACTACTGAAAAAAATGCTAAGAAATAGATACAATTATTATCACTGAACAAGTCCCCACCAAAATATTTCCTTGGAATTCACATACAGGACCAGAAAATGGTCCAAAATAGCAATGATAAATACAGAGTCTAGTTTATTTATTTATTTATTTATTTTTTAAGATTTTATTTATTTATTCATGAGAGACAGAGAGAAACAGAGAGAGAAGGAGGCTCCCAAGGAGCGGGAAGCCCGATGCGGGACTCGATCCCAGGACCCTGGGATCATGACCTGAGCCGAAGGCAGACGCTTAACCATCTGAGCCACCCAGGCGCCCCAGAGTCTAGTTTAAAAAAAAATAAAAGATGTCCTGTACCAGACTCATTTTTCTAGTGAGGAAGATTCACACCTAGAATACCAGAAAAAGGAATATATATGTGGCAACATTGTAAGTTTTTCCCCCCCCGAATGAACCCAGGTTAAGTGGAGATCTCATACATTTTATGTAAAATTTAAGGTAAAAAACATAAAGAGAATGCATTAATACAGTTGGCTGAACTTATAAAAAAGTGAGACAGTGTGAGTCAAGAACACAAATTTAAGTATGTTAAAGCTAGTAAGACTGCTTTTCTCTCATACCAGCACCCACTTAAACAAATCTTGGGGGATACGTAGTGTAGAATTTGTCCATTATTTTGGGACTCAGGCTTTCCATTTTTAATATAGCAATTAAGTTTACTCTTAAACTACTCAGTTGTTCAAGTCATCTATCTACCCATGTGCCACAACATCAATCATAAACATTTAAACCATCAACATTTTCTGGATCCTCAATTTAAAAACTGGCATTTTGTGGAAGACTGCCCTCAGAGACATCATTGCTTTTCCTTATATTTCCAAACTGTACCTAAGTGGCATATATTTTCAAATTGAAAGTAAGAGCATTTTGGGTATACCAGAAAATCTCAAAAACCCACTTTTAGTTGGAGGCATATTTTTAAAGCTTGAAAAAATGTTTGGTTTGTACACAAGTTTAATGCTATAAAGGAATGAAGTCAACACCCTGTTAGACTAGATGAGTCATTTTTCCTCCAAAAATGTAAAGCAGATGCATATTTTGAAGAATGAGTTAAGAATTAAATATTGTGTTAACATTATACTTAAAATTTAAGCTTAATATATCTGGAAACAAATTAGTAAGGTTGTAATTAAACCTGTAGGCTTTGTGTACATTTTAAAATAGAATCATAAAACAAAAACCTACAGGTACTTTTAAAGCTAAGACTCCCAGACTAATACCTTGAATTTAAATTCTAATCACATTGTCATACCTTAATTAAAAAAAAAAAAATCAGCAATTACATAGCTGCTTTCTAAGGTCAGTTTAACTACCTCTCAGTCATTACAGAGCTTTCAAATTTATTTGATAAAAAGACTTGGCAAATTTTAAATTAGAGCAAACAGACATGGGTAGTAAGGTAGTAATTCCTATATATAATTTCTTTGGTTTATTTTCTGTGATATTATTTGCTACAAGGAATTAAAAATGTGAATTTAAGTCAAACTATTCTGCTTTCATACCATTCTGGCTTTTACACTATTATAAAAAATACTTAGTTTGTTCTAAGCTACACTAGGGAGAAAGAAAGTGGAAAGTCTCATCATCCCATAATGTTGCAAGTCTTTCCTTTTCACTCCAGGAGAGAGGTTTTCCTTAGCTGAACAGGGGAGACCACTTTCAAAAGAGAGAAAGATGACTTTTGGAGAAATGAAGGAAGTTCATGGGTAAAAATTATCATACGACAATATTACGAAGTGTCCCTGAGATTATATCCTACAGATTTGGCACTAATGAGAAAGTGGACGTAAACTATCATTAAGAGAAAATTTTTAAAAAGTCTTCCAGAACACAAGGTGTGGACAAAGTAAAGAAATTTGGAAATTCCCAATAATGATGCAACAACACAAAAAGTCATCCAACTCTTGGTGTATGTCTTTCTATGTGAACATACACTTTTATATTTAATATTAAATAAAAAATAGATTTCTTGCCATTGATAAATCTTATCTGTTTGTAATTTCCTTTACATGCTACATCCAATCTTGTTCTTTTCTTCTACTGGTCCCTCCTGAAGCAGCCTCCCTCTGATGCCTTGTAAAACTATCTATAGTCTAGTTTTCCTTATAGGCTTAAGCTTACCTTACATGATGGCCTCAATGCGGTCCTTTGGGACCTTCTAAGTTGTAAATAATCTGTCCACTCAAAACACGCATGGGGTGCCTGGTGTTCATTTCTTTCTACCTCTTACTGCAGTTATTAGCATATTCATTCTGGAAGCTGTTTGCTATCATGACAAACATAAATCTGGGTAACAAGTCTGTAATCATTTCATTTTGCTCCAGAAATACATAGAGTGATGCCGGGGAAATGCTATTTCTAAATGTTCCTTTTAATTTGACCACAAATTGGTGATTCTTTGTCAGATGACTTTTAAGGGTAAGCACCATTAACTAAACAACTGCATTACTCTCTGTGCATTCAAATGTAGTGAGTGATATGTAATCTTCCTATAGTCATATGCAAACTTCTTGTTTTTATAGTGTTCTAGAGGTTGGAAAAGCAAAAGTTGAATTTCGTGAAAATCTAAAGACCAAGAGAGCATATGTGGTTAATTAATTCTAGTCTAGAGGAGCTGGTGGGCATGGATGCTATATCTCTTATGTGGGATGGGATTCACAAATTAAGGAAGTGGTCAAGAAGGGGGTCCTTAGGCATTAGGCCACTCAAATCAGCTTTTGCTATTTTTGAGAACCACCACAGATTTCTAAAAACTGGAAAATAACATATTTTTCTTCAATTAAAGAAACAAAGCCCCAATTTTGATTTCTGAATGGAATCTATGTTCATGAAAACTGGATTTGTTTCCAGACCTGTAGCATATGTAAGAAAGTTCTTATATAAAAACAAACAATGTGATAAATACAAATGTTTTTCAAATACTGGATAATTCTGTCCACATATCATAGGCAAAAGCCAGGCTCCAAGATGATGTGCCTGGGTGGCTTTCCATTGTTGGGAGAGTATTCAGTGCCTCACTATTTACTAGGCTGGCAGGTCAAGGCTGCTGGGCTGTTATGGTCTAGAATCCTGACACCATATTGTTTTTAGTTTAGTGAGTCCTGCACCCTTTGAAATTTTAAATCTGAAGCACACCAAAAACAATAGCAAAATATCTTTGCAAAATATGTCTGAATCTATAACTTAGTATCTCTTTAAGTATCATTGGCAGTAAAAAAGAGAAATTGCAAGCAAAAGGGGTGGGTTAATTGAAAGTTATAAAGAAACCAGTGAGTGAAAAGTATAAAGAAGGAATGAAAGCAATTTTAGACTGTGTCACTCACTGTTTAATTTATGCCCTCCGTGTTAGTTCAATACTTGTGCAGTTTCTTCTCGTCTCATTTTCTTTTTGAGTGAATGTGCAGTATTCTCTGCATTATTTACTGTCTGGTGTTCCTTGGTTTGTTGCCACATAAACGGCACCTGATTTAATGTTTTTAGTGCAAAGTTTCTTTTTTTTCTTTTTTCAAACGAAAACCGAGTCATCTTTAAAAATACATCCCTTGTTTCTAGAATCAATTGCATACATAAATACTGTTCCAGGTAAAGGAAGTTTTATCTCCCCAAGGCTAGGGACACTTGGAATGCTTGCAGCATCTATTTTACAGAAGAAAGGATAAAATGAGAATGTTGGAGAATGACTTTTGCTATGATCCTCCTTGAAGAATAATTGCCTAGCTTGGTTTTAAAGCAACAGAGTGGGGTTCTGCCACTAACATTCACAGATTCATACTTAAGTTTTTCAATGTTTGTGGTACACAATTTTACAAATGGAAACCCCAGGTTGGGGAAATGGATAGCAGCAGATCTGGGACTGGAACTGCAGTCTCTGATGCTCTCAGTTCGATTCTTTTCCTACTATGTTTTGCTGCCTCTGATAATAACCGCTGACTGGGAAGGTGGCAGTGTTTGGTGATGTTTGCGAGGATATTTTTAGGACCATTAAGGATTAAGTATCATAAACTTCAAAGGAAGTAATTTTAGGACCATTAATGTAATTTTTGTTATTATTCCCACACAGATAAAGCTCATTAGTCTACTGATGAAAATTAAAAATTTGGTCTACAATTTTTTTTTGGTTTAGGACAAAAACTTACCAAGATACAGTAGAGTTTCTGATTTAGCAAACAGTGTATTATAAAAAGGGTCTAGAAAGCATTTTAAGGCAAGCTGAGTTTCAACTTACAAGTGTTTTATAGGTCCTTTTGAACAACAGATGAAGGAGATAAACCTGTTCTGGAAATGTACCAAATAAAATTCTTGGTGACCAAAAAGAATGGTATATACACACAACCCACACATAACGAACTTGATTAAACTTTTGTAGCTGTGAGAGATTCATGTGATTAAAGTCCCTCAAATCATGTTGTGTTGTACTTTGTCATTTACTATATATACTTTTCCTATCTTGTAAAAATTACACTAGACATTTACTTCTTTGACCCCTAAGTTTTAGAAAATGTTTTTTTAAAGAAACATAAATGACATTTCCATGCTCTTAATGAAATGGAATGTCCATAAGGAAGAGAAAGAAGGGATGTCTTTTTGTCACTAAAAAACAGATGTCTTTGAAAGTTTCACTTCCAATGCTTTGAATGTGGGTTTTATCAGTTTGTGATTCATGAATGATACATTTCTTGAACTTCAAGACTAGTGTTAAAAATGCTGCTTTATTTTTTGTTACCACTCATACAAGGCTTTGGAATGCTTTACACGTTGTTGTTGTTGTTTTAATCAAGTATGAATTGATAAAACATAATTGTGAGGTGAGACAGATGAAACCTCTAACTCTCATTTTGACATCTCCTTCAACTGCTGAAGGATTCTGGTACCACTGGGATGTTTCATGTTTTGAAAAACAACCACAGCAGTGGTAAAAAAAAAAAAAAAAAAACACTGGCTGGTTTCCTAATATGGTGGAGCCATGTTATTAGTATAATTAGTACAGACACTGATAAACAGCTCCAGCAACATAGAAAATCTTTGTTCATCCTTTACTTTATTATCAACAGTCTTTCCAAGATGACAAAAGGCAATTTGACAGTGCTGATCTTTGCTCTTGCATTGAGGATTAAAACCCATAGTAAGTAAGGACTGCAGGTGCAGGATGCTCCTTATATCCGCCAGAGATGGCCATCACTGGCACCCTTCCTGCACATGTAAAAGTCAGCAAGATGAATGATCAGTCTCCTAATTAACAGACCAACTCATGGGTTTTGCATCATTTTCCTGAGTTCTTACCGAGGGTCAGTAAGGAAATTGTTCCCTTGAAGTATATCTCTGTTATTACCCAGCGCTGTAAGTCAGAGTGCTGTCTTTAGTGTCTGTGAACATATGTTCTAGAAAGATTAGTCACAAAATCTCGAACTTATGAGAGAAAATTACTGCTCCATTAAAGTAATTTATGGGATCATGGGCAGAAGAGCCATTAGATATGGCAACCATAGTGATTGGACAGTATTTCATATTGTTAAAAGGGTGTTGTACATGATAAACTCTCAATAGAAACAGCTGTAAATTACTTTCAGTTGAAGTGTGATAAGGTTTCAAATGATTACATTATATGAGCACAAGTGAAAAACTTCACCTGAATGTTGAAATTCAAATGATTTTACCCTGAATTTCAAGTACCCTCAGTGGATCACATCTGCAAAATATCACCTCCATGGCCCTATCTCTCCTTTTTTTCACTTATGCTTCCAACCTAATGTCTAAATACATAAACATGTTTAATTTAAAAGTGCTTTGCACATGTACATAGACTTTGTTTGACATTTTGCATTTCCCTATGCCACTCCATTAGCCTCAAACTATCTTTAACTTCACATTAAGTAAGTTGAAACTGGTGGTAAGATTTTAGATTATGATGAATATGTTGCAAATTGTAATCCTCACTCTAGCCTTAATTAGGTGTATGACTATGGGAAAGTTATTTAACTTCTTGAGGTTAAAGTATTATTAGTAAATGTGATTATCCCTATCATCATCATCATCATCATCATCATCATGGAACACTTGCTATGTGCATAATGTATCATGTGGCAAATTTAATTCTCATACTTATTTTAAGAGATAAGTATTATGATTCTTATTTTATAGACTGACTATGGGTCAAAAAAGGAGGTCCAAATTCCACTGCACAAGACAATTAGAATATATCTGAAATTAATGTATTTCTAAATTTTATTTTATGATTACAAATACATTTAATATCAATCTATATTTCTAAGTACTACGATTAAAAGTACCTGTTGTGCTAAAGAAATTCATAAGCATTATGATACAGCATTATTAGCAAAAAAAAAAAGTCTAATAAATTTAACAAAATCAGAAACCTTTAAATATCAATGCTTAGATTCTCCCTCCAGAGATTCTGATTTAACTTATACCTGGATGGTTTTAATACACAGCCACAGTTGAAAACCACTGATCTAATACAGTTATGACATTACTCATATGGCCTACAAATAACCAAACTGAGATGTCAAATTGATATCTAACAGATGTAATCCCAATAACTCAATAGTTTGGTGTATTCCGGTCTATTCATGTGATATAAGATGTAAAATAAATGAACTTTAATTATTCAGTTGGCTGTGGGTATGCTGAGTGTCCAATTTTTCAACTGTTTTACTTTCTATGCTGGGAATAATTTTACATCACTTATACTGGAGAATCAGCAGGAATGGCATATTACTTTGACATAATACCCTAGAATCAGATGAGCTCAAACGTATCCTCTAGAACCCATTAACATATCCAAGCAAGGGGTTGCAGGTTGAAACTTAGATAAGCTGGGAGAATCTTGGCATGAGGAGTCCCTAAATTTGGCTTTGGGGCTAGGTTCTGCCTCCAATTAGCTCAGTGCTTAGGCCATTTTCTTCCCTGAGTCTGTTTCCTCACTTGCAAAATAGAGGAGGTAGATTAAGTGACTGCTAAGGTTCCTGGTAGTCCTAGTTTACTTTGAGTTCCAGGTTGATGGTATATATATGGTAATTAACAACCCCAAAATGCTACACTGGAAAATTCACTACACTATTTCAAATCTCCTTTATATCAAGCACAAATATACTGAAGCACTGAATTAAATTTTTTTCCCTACAAGCCTATTTCAATGTAGGAATTTTTCTTCAGGGTTAATTTCCCCTTGTTATTGGTAATACATAAACTGATAGAAATTTTCTTTACATTCCACTGTGGGATATTTTAATTTATCCATACCCTAATATGTAAACATTAAGGCTACGGGAAAGGGAATTGTGAGTTTTGAAACAATCAAAAACTCAAAGGAACTCTTCCACTCAGGCATGTCAACAATACAAAACATACAAAGCAGTTATGGGAAAACAACTGTGCACTTATATTACACATTCAGAGCAGAGGGTTTCATGCTTCACAAAAATCCATCCTTTGTTCTAGAAAGGCAGAGCATATGCACATGGCAAGCCTGCATAAGAGAGTTCTAAGCTCTTTGACTGAATTCCCTTTCTACAAAGATGGCCCTTGAGAAATCTTCAGAGAAAAGAAGAGGTAGCGATAAGGAGAGAGAGAGAAAGGGAGAGAGGGGAGAAAGAGAACAAACTTGTTCTGTATAAACCGGGTCATACCAAACTAGGAGAAAAAGAGAGTACAGGGTCCCAGAGAGTTACAGAACAGTATTTGCAGGCTCCAATTTGGTGGCATTAAATGCATGTTACCTAGAGCTGTCCCACCTGTGTGCTGTGGAATAGAATCCTCTTGGCTATTTTGGGACAGCTGCCATTGTCCTCCTCGTGTGTTCTCACTGGGTTATTCTCACTTACGGCTCCCCCAGTGGAGCTGCCTGCCTCCCACGTCTCCCATTAGAGCACAGGCTGCCTGAAGCAAGGATGCTAATGCTCTAGGGATCTCTTACGTTCTTCCCACACTTACTAGACTTGGACAGGAATGATCTCCTGAGTGACAAATATGCTCTCTCAGAATCACTTTTCCCTTATGAAAAGACCCTCAGTGGGTTTCCCTCAACAGTGTTAGTGAAATGACAAGAATTTTTAGAAAATATTTCTAAGGTAAACACAACTTAGACCCAAGACTTTTCCTATATGAACAAGTACAGCTATACACGCAGTAAAAGTTTTGTTTTGTTTTGTTTTGTTTTCATTTGAATTCCAGTTAGTCAACATACAGTGTAAAATTAGTTTCAGGAGTAGAATTTAGTGATTCATCACTTGCATACAACATGGGGTGCTCATCACAAGTGCCCTCCTTAATGCCCATTACCCATTTAGCCCATTCCCCACCCACCTCCCCTCTAGCAACCCTCAGTTTGTTCTCTAAAGGGTCTGTTTCTTGGTTTTCTTTTTGTCCCTTATGATCATTTGTTTTGTTTCTTAAATTCCACATATGAGTGAAATCTTATGGTATTTGTCTTTCTCTGACTTACTTCGCTTAGCATAATACTATCTAGCCCCATCCACATCATTGCCAATGGAAAGACTGCATTCTTTTTGATGGCTGAGTAATATTCCACTGTATACATAGTTACTACATTTTCTTTTTCCATTCATCAGCCAATGGACACTTGGGCTGTTTCCATAGTTTGGCTATTGTAGAAAATGCTGCTAGAAACACAGGGGTGAATGTATCCCTTCAAATTTGTACTTTAGTATTCTTTGGGTAAATACCTAGTTGCCTAATTGCTGGATTGTAGGATAGTTCTATTTTAACTTTTTGAGGAACCTCCATACTGTTTCCACACTGCAGTAAACATTTTAAGATTAAGAGCTAGTGGAGTAACTGAGGGAGAAAGCTATAGAAGCAGGATATAAGAGACTGATTTCAGGTGCTAGCTTTGACATTTATTAGGTTTAGAAAATACAGGTAAGTTGTTTGAATGCACTGTATATTCTTAAAAAGTAGATAATATAAAATTAATGAAAGTGAACCACATGGAAACATTCTCTGGGAAAGTTACTGAATTTCAGGAATAAAGAATGTTATAAACTTCCAGATAGAAGAAGCATGTCACCCTCAATACAAAAAGAAATCAAGTTTTCTCAGATTTGTCTTCTACAACATTATATGCCAGAAGATAATACAGCTTGGAAAGAGAAAAGAGAGTGATCCCAGAATTCTTTACTCAAATTATCATTCATTTATGAAGTGACAGTCCATTTTAAATACGACAGACACACGCACAAAAGTAACAAGACACTATAAGAGAGCTAAGGTATTGTTGTTTTTTTTTCTTTAAGATCTGAATGGGTAAGTCATGATATGAAACTGGAAGGAAGTACAGATTCAATTAAACATACAATCTAGATTTCAATAACCATGACAAAAAGTTATTTTATCAAGTAACATAATTTAATAATATATGATTTGTGATTTAACATATAATTTAATACATATAATTCAAATCAAGGTACAGGGTATAGTTCTTGAGGGAAAATGTGCAGAAAGAAACATAAATGCAACAGGGAAAAATACAGTAAATACAAGAAAAGACATTTTCCTTCTATTTGTTTTGTTCTTGTTGTATGAGGGGAGGAGGAAAGGAGATAAAAATGAGACACAATCCCCTTCCTTTTCTGGGACATCAGAAGATACTGATGGATAAAACTAGGCAAATGGAAACAAGGAAAAAATGAATACAATATCAATACTCTGCAAAGAAGAATTCAGTATACATTTTATTATATGGGATTGAGAGGGTTTGTTTTACTGGTAGAGATAATCTTAAGTAAAAAGCTGGCTACACGCACTGATACATCTATAAAGCAATAATTGTTAGCAGTGCAAGAAAAAGTTGAGATAAACAATTTTAACACATCTCTCTTGATTTGATAAATATGTAAACAAAAATATCTGTGGAAAAAGAAGATTGAATCAAATAATTACCTAGTTTTATCAGATAGCATTATAACTAAGCACATACTCCTGAAACAGATATTTATTCTAGTCTCAAGTGCTCATACAAAGTCACCCCTACATTAGGTGAGAGAGAAACCCAGTGTATTCAAAAGAGAAGATAAAATAGAAATTATACTCTCTAAAAATAATATTCAGATATTTTTATAAGTGAGATGACAAATGAGAAAGAACCAGAGACATCAATTTGTCAAGCCCTTGAAATTTTATGAACATTGCATCAATGCTGATTTATTATGCACCTGCTACGTGCCAGGTAAGAGCCTTGTCTCTGGAGATAGAACGCCTACGGAGACAAAACCACTGCCCCTTGGAGTTCATAAGACAGACGTCACCATTAGAATTTGCAAAGGTTTCCCTCTAGCTCTGAGTCCTCCTCTAATTCATGGGCCAGCTTTTTTTTTTTTTCTGTAAAGGGGAAAATAGTAAATATTTTGGCTATGAGGGCTCTATGGTCTCTATCACAACTCCTGAGCTCTGCTGCTACTGGATGAAGGATCCACGGACAGAATGTAAACAAGAGGTGTGGCCAGATTCCACCTGCTGCTTACTTAGTTGGCTGGCTGCAGCTGTCAGGAAACCTACTTTCCCTCCCAGCTAGAGCACTAAAAATAGCTCTTTCATTTTTTTTTTATCTTATAATCTCAACAGGACTGCTTACTTTATGTTTTAATATAAATGTGTTGTATTTAAGCCATGTTATGAAGTTGTAAGATGTCTGTGGATTGGGCTGGGAAACTGACCACCACAGATCTCATAATATTAATTGTATGAAAAAGCGTGTTCCAAATTCAAAAATTTTCCATGTTCAAGCACAATTTTTGGAATATGGTATATTAGTGAAGTAATTCTTTCATTTTTATTTCTTCAACTTTTAGCAGAACTGACATAGTAAATTATCACTGAATACAGAACAAAAAAGATAGTTACATTATTTGCAAAATAAAAGATAGCATACTATTTTTACGCTTACCTCACTCTAATTAGGGTGAGTGTTTCTACGAACCACTTTATTGCAATTATGAAGTATTTACAGATGTGTTCAATGCTTCTCCTGTTTTTCTTTGAAGTCTAATGTTTCAAAACTGTCTTTCTTCAACTACAAAGGAGGAATTCATCAAGATAACTAAATTATCATTCAAGCCACACACTTTTCCTTTGTAAAATATTCAGCAACTCCAATCATCCTTCATGAAGTTCTAATATCCACCTGGGAAACTATAATTCAAGCTCTCAGGAAGAAGACAGCAATCTTTCTATGGTATTTAGCTGAGCCTGAGACAGAGAGAACAGAGCAGAACACAAAAACAAAAAGTAAAACATATTGAGTTGCTATTACAAGTAACAGTAAAAATTTAGCACTGCATTTTACCTTAAATACAATGTTGGACAATTTTTTCATATCATTGATAGGGAAGTTGAAGCCAACAAATATAAAGATATTAGCCCCAAAGATCACAGATTTTGGTGGCAGAGCTGAAAAACCCAAATGTTCTAAATCCCAATTCCCTTACTCTGCTTATTTTGGTGTTATTAATTCTAAACTAAAGAAAATGAATCATAGACATCACGGCTGCATTGGCAAATTTCACTATCTCCATTACATTCTTCTCAAAAGGTGCATAAAATAACTTACTGATAATAGCCAATTTTTGAGAAACATGCATTCAAATTTAAAGTTGAAGTCTAAGGAGTTTCTGTTGACTCTAAGAGTGCAGAGTAGTTCTTAGAAATTCATAGAATAAGTGTTGGGGAAGTGGAGCCAATCAGTCTCAGTCCTTAGTGAGTCATCAGTTTGGAAGTGAAGAAAACCAGGGACCCCTCCACCTGCTCTTCCATTCAATCACCTTCTAAAGGGCATGTCTCAGGGACCAACATTTGAATTTCAGAGGAACTGGGCTTGAATCACAGAGATTTTATTTATTGGTTATTAACCTCAGCGATATCATTTAACTTTTCTGAACCTTACTTTTGTTTTTACTCTAATACACAAACTGAGGACAATGATATATATTTCAAAGGACTGTGCTGAATATTATATTATGGTAAATCCAACATAAATAATTTAGTAGTTGGCTTGATGGACAAATAGAGGCCATGACTATCATTATTTGTCAGCACAATGTCTAGCACAGAGAAGACTGCTGATTCACACAGAAGGAATAAAGATAAGAGAGAGAGTCTCAAAATCTGTATGTTAAATACATACAATTTAATTTACTAAGAAAAAAGATGTTGCAAATAAAATAATCACTCATTAATGTTGAGAAAATAATCTTCAAACTTTAATAAGTTTAAATGAAACATATCCATAAAGCCAATTTTGACAGAGAATGAATATGAGCCTCCATACACTTCAGCTTTAATTTTAACAGCTTTAACAATAAACAAAAAGGAGAGAAAGAAAAAGGGAGGAGGGAGAAAGAGAGAGAGGGAAAGAAAAAAAGAAGGAAAGGAGGAAGAAAGAAAAGAAAACGGAAAAGTATGAATGAAACAGAAAGAAAGGTAGGAAACATCTGATAAATATTCAGAAGGACTTGCTAGTAGCTGATGGCAACATTTGTAATTGCTAGGCTACTTAAAACCTAAGTATCTAGTGGAAGAGGCTGTGAATTAACACTGCTGTAATTATTAAAGTAAAAAAGCTACACAAAGTCTCTAAACTTTCCCAGAGGGTGTTTTTCCTGTTACTTATTCTTTGTGCCAAGATATCCAGCAACATGCAGAGCTTAGTGCTTTGGCAGTTACTGTTGCAAAGTTTGAGTAAAAGTCGGTTTAACTGTGAATAGTTTGGGAGCGCGGAGAAAGTGTAACACACACACACACACACACACACACACAGCCTCACTTCACATTGTTTTAAAGCAAATGAGACAACTTGCACAATGTGTTATTTCTGTAAAAACACATTCTTTATCTTCTGGTTTTAAAGCATTTATCCCAAAATAAAAAAGATTATTTTCTTTATACATTCCTTCTCCTCTTAGTCACTCATCTATATCTTATAATAATTTTAGAAAGGTTTGAAGCCTTTCTTCCTCAATTTGGAAAATATCACTTCAGTCTATTCAATTCTGCAGGAAGACAGGCTACTTAACCAGGTTAACTCCTAAACTTCTGGGCTTCATTTACCTCTTACTCAGTTATCAAGTTCCTGATATTCAATGGTTTTCTAAACACATGATGTTTTATATGTTCAAGTTTTTCCAGTAAGGGTGCATAAGTCTACAATTCATAGGAAGCTGTGCTTGGGTACGTATGTCAGTTACCTTCAATCATTACTTCTTTTAGTGAACTAAATAATGAAAATATTTTCTAACTTCTAAAGTTGCATTTCTTTGATGTTGAAAAATATAAATAGGTTTAAACGGATTGTTAACCCTGTAGGTTTAAAAATATTATGAGAGGGGCGCCTGGGTGGCTCAGTCGTTAAGCGTCTGCCTTCGGCTCAGGTCATAATCTCAGGGTCCTGGGATCGAGCCCCACATCGGGCTCCCTCTTCGGCGGGAAGCCTGCTTCTCCCTCTCCCACTCCCCCTGCTTGTGTTCCCTCTCTCGCTGTGTCTCTCTCTGTCAAATAAATAAATAAAATCTTTAAAAAATAATAATAATAATAAATAATAAAAATAAAAATATTATGAGGCATAGTATTTAAGACGTTATAGGATTAAGGCATTGTCTATAAATAAATCCATATGATTGGTGTAAACTATTTACATAGAAATTGGATGGTTTATCTATCGTCACAGTACAGAGAAACAAGTAAAATAAACCAACAAATATATCACAAATGTGAAAAAATGACAAATTAGAAGGAAGTATTTACAATCTATTGAGATCCTATGATTTGTTCTGTGAATAGAAAATGCACTAGGTTGAACCTACCATATTTACTGACATGCCGTCTTAATTATATTGGAGTCTTTGCCATTGGAATTTTAAGCATTCAACGATCATTCAACATAATTGCAAAAATACCAACTCAGTGTATGTGTAACATTGTGATAAAACTTCTGAAGAGCCCAGGAACTAGTTCATTCTACTATTTCTCTTATACTGTTCATGTGTAATGGGGCTGTGAATGGCTAAAATCTCCCAGAGCTGTGCCTTCTCTACCTTCTATACCAATCATAAGAACTTCCTTAAAAATTCTCTACTTTATGGTCCATATGGGACACCAGCCTCAGAAGGAAGGGGTGAATAGAGCTGAGAACATAAGAAAGTTTCCTCACAAAAGCACAAAAAGGGAGAGAAAGGAAAAAGACTCACAGGTCTGCTGGTCAATCCCTACTTCAACCTCCAGGGAACCAGAGTCTCACACTGCCCCAAGATAGAGAAGCCCATGACAAAGTCCTTCCTTAAACTGAATAAAATATAGTAACACCACCCTTTGCTAGACATCAAGAACCTTCCAGAGAATGGTGGCCAACGGTAATGGTGGAAGAGATCCCTGTACATCAGTTCACTAAAACCCATGTTCAAAAGGAGGAACTACTTCACATGTGGTCATAGTGCAGATGAAAATGGGTCATTCTTTGGTCATGACACACATCCCTCTCATCACTTTGTAGGGTTCTGCTTTCAATTATCATCTACGCCCCAAGCCCTCACTGGTAATTCAAAGCCCTTCATGATGATACACTGTATCATCAGAAGAGCCCTGACTCAATATCTCATACTTTCTTCTAACAGCTTTTATTACCACCTCCAAATCACTCCTCTATGCCTTACTCCCTTATCTCTCTCTCTCTCTCTCAAAACTTTTATGTCACCAAGATAACCTATTCTAGCTAGGCGATCAGAGATGAGCAGGCTAATCAAACTGATGTAAGCTTAGTTTACACTGAACTAAACATATCACCTGCTCTATCTCAGCCAGGAAAATGTGTGTTTTATAAAATTCTCAGTTTTTCTTAACTAGTGAATTCATTTATTAATTTGGAGTCTGTATTTGGGGAGCAAGGATGCCCTCAAATCACACCATATAACACAGACCAATTGCTTGCTGTGTGACTTTAAACCCAAATTTAGGTTTAAACAGATTGGGATCCTGATCAAGTTAGCTCAGGCCTCTGTCCTTGGTTTTTAGGATTATAAACAGACTGACTTTAGGATTATGGAACTGAAAGAGTAATTTTGCTTGTTTCTCTGCATTCTACCTGTAGATGAAACATCCAATATATAATAAAACATTTAGTATTTTGAGCAATAACTCAGTAGATGCATATTTTTCCATAGGTCTGACATCTGAAGATTATGAGAACTAGTATTACCAAAATGGAAAAAAATTCAATGGAAAAATTTAAAAATCCTAATCACATAGGATTTCATACCAGAAACTGAACAGAAATTGTGTAGGTCACTCCTTGCAGAGGTAGAAAGGAGTCTTTAATTTACAATTACATATGTCCAAAGTCAATGTTTTACATTGTATGGAGTAATACCTAATAAGAAAATAGCCAATTATAACTAACTTTTTGGGGGGGCAACTTTCATAAATTCAATGCATCAAAATTCAGAGTAACTGTGATAAAATTACATATTTAAATAATCAAAATTAACATGAAAGAAATACAGGCAAATGGGAATATGTTCCAAGGAGCTTATGAAAACAGGTAAAGTATAGGGCAACACAAAGGCATTCAGTGCTACTGGATTACATCCAATGAGAGAAAGATCACTCTCACAGGTAAAGTGGAAGAATTAAATGTGATGATTTCTAAATTTCTACACAATGGTTCTTCTTACTTCCAAGTACAGGCTTCTAAGATTGATGAAATGGTAGAAATAACATGATAGAATCCTCTATGTATAGGGATAGAAGTGAATAAAATAAATATGAAAAAAAACTGCAAGAGAATACACCCAGTACTGTGAAAAACAAGACAGTGAAAGTTCAAAGAATTTCTTACATATAAATATACATTTTTCTGTTACAGACAGAATAGGTGAAGAATTGTTTTCATTGGGAGATACTGGGATGTCAACCTTTCGATTTAGCAGCTTATTTTCATGTCTTAGTATTGACACGTGAAGAGAAATCCAGTACCAATGGAACTAGAAAGGAATACTAAGGATTTGAAACATTTTTTAGAAGTAATAACATAACAGCTGCTCTGGTTCAGTTTAGCTTTTCACTGTTATTTTTTGGTAATAAGGACAAATGCAGTGAACACCCAAAGAAGAAAATTACGTGGCGTTATCAGAACCAACCCTAAAAAATTTCCAGTCTGTAGAGATTTGTATGTTCGACCAATTTGACAACAGTTTGTTTCTTGTTTTTTTTGTTGTTGTTGTTTGTTTGTTTTTTTCATTTTGTGTCTCTTTCCTGGAATGCAAAGCCCTGTTGATGCCTCAGATTTTTAAGAACCATGAAGAAACTGAATGTTATCCCAGAAATTCTTATACTAAATCAATACAGCCAAAGAACTTAGTCAAGCAAAACAGGCTCTTTGGGAGGCCCCACTGCCCTTTAATACTGTCCAGATTTACAATTCGGGAAATGCTATAGACATTAGAGTAATTTAAAATTTACAACCCCTGAATAAGCAGCATGAAAGGACTATAGAGCGGAAACAAAGAAAGATGCACGTTGAGCAGAAGAAGGTAGAGTAAAAGCAGCTGAATGCACAGCAAGGACGGAGAGCAGAACAGATTGCTAATGCTCTCTCTGAAGCAAAACCAAACTAAACAGGCTATCTCCAGAACGTCCCTTGTCTTCCCTGTCCCCCTCTGAAGGCGTGAAGCCACTTGTGGCTAGAGCTGTAGGCACAAAACCTTCCCCTAATTGGTATATTTTCCTATGGTAAGTTATCAAAATACCAAAGTATACTTTGTCTAAACTTCCAGTCCACCTAATGTAATCCAGAACAGACAAATGGTAAATGTGCTCACAAAGTATCTAATAATAATAACACAATCACATCAGAATGTAGGTTTCATGAAGGCCAGTAGCTTATCTGTATTTTTTTTATCTGAATGTCCAGCAGCTAAAAGAGCATTTGGCATGTAGTAAGTGTCTCAAATATTTGAATGACGAAATGAATCATAGATACACTGACACAGAATTCAGTTTTATGGAGAATTTCTACTAATTCCCAGGGAATTAGATACTCTGGTTTTCATCCTGTTTATGATCAGTTTATAAGGGCCTTTTGTCTGGTTTTCCAAAGGATGTCTAAATTCTCTGCAACTCTATATTCCAATAAAAATGACAGCCCAAACACTTTCCTATGATATTTTTAATCTTCTGAAGCAAAATTATCTTTGTTTCTTTCATCCTCCTTTTTTATATACCTCCAGCCCCCAAACTTAATTACCTAGCTATTTTTCTATAGGAACTTAGAGACAGTATGACCGGTATACAAAGAAGAGACTGATTTACCGTTTTTTATTTCAATTACCAATAAAACATATGACAGTCTTTAATACTTACAAATGTGAAACCAGATATAATTACTGACACCCAATATGCCACACTTATAGGAGATAATGAGCATTAATACATTATATAATTCATAAATAATTCTTTTTTATTTTATTTTATTATGTTATGTTATTCTTAACTAATACTTTGTTTCATTCTGAAATGTGAAGGGAGAAGTTTAAATATGTTTTTCTTTTTTTTTTTTTTTTTTTTTTTTTTTATAAAAATTTTTTTTTTTTATTTGAGAGAGAATGAGAGAGAGCACATGAGAGGGGGAGGGTCAGAGGGAGAAGCAGACTCCCTGCCGAGCAGGGAGCCCGATGCGGGACTCCATCCCGGGACTCCAGGATCATGACCTGAGCCGAAGGCAGTCGCTTAACCAACTGAGCCACCCAGGCGCCCTAAATATGTTTTTCTAAAGCATATGTTTGCATATACAGTATATATAAATTTCCCCTAGGGTAGCAATAACTGTACATGTGGAATGTGAGAGAGATTGCATTAGGAGAACCATGAGTCCCTTTTAGATTTTCTGTACACTTTCCTTCCCTCCCTGTCTCTCCCTCTCTTCTTTCTTCCTCCTCCTGTGTTTCTCTCTTCCTTTTTTATTCTTACATTACTGGTGGTAGCCCTGTTGTAGGATTATAGATGCTAACTATTAGCAGCATTAGGGCTTATGTCCCTAGTGGGAGTGATGGAAAGTGGGGAGGAGGGAGAGGGGGAGAAAAGATCAATTGTAATCATGGAGAGAGAAGTTCTAACTTAGAACTGAATGAAGGTCATACGTTCGGAAAAGAAAACTCAAAGAGAGACTAATCATATACCCATTCATATATATCTAGTAATATTAACTTATCCAATAATTGCATTCCATTCTGTAAGTCTCTCAAGTTTTCTTAATGTTTTTTAAACCATAATCATTGAGATTCTCTTTTTTTGCAGAATCTCAGCTCAATAGCAACTGAGTTTCACTATAAAGGAAAACGAGAGAGGATCATAGTTCTCTGACAGCAGGCTTGTATAGTATATTTCTGCCTATCATCTTAAGATGGATAATTAAAAGGTAATGTCAACCCCTGCTGAACAGCCCACCTCACCCATTCTCTCACAAAATGGCCCTGTTAAAGTGTGCATAGATCGAGAAGCCTAAAAACAGAGCTTTTATCCCTCAGTTTCTAAAAAACTAATTTGTAGTGCCTCTTCACCCTGCCCCCACATCTGTGCTGGCCTGTACATTATCGGATGTTTAGCAGTATCTCTGACCTCTCCACACTAAATGCCAGTAGCCTCCCTCTCTCTGAGTTGTGACAACCATACAGCCAAATGTTCCCAGGTTAGGGCCATTTGTCTAAACAAACAAAAGAAGTATTTCTAGAAATGAACTGTAAGAAATTCAAAGATAGTGGATATAAGGAGAATAACAATAACATGAGCAGTTAACAAAATAAATTTCCAAAGTAAATATTATATTTTAAAGCATAAGCTAATAAAATACAAAAACTCAGAGCATTTTCTCAAAATCTGTAAAAGAAAAAAAAGGGTAGAGCCAGTTTGTCATTCTCTCTCTCTTTTAAAGATTTTATTTATTTATTTGACAGAGAGAGAGAGAGAGCACAAGTAGGGGGGAGTAGCAGAGGGAGCAGGAGAGGGAGAAGCAGGCTCCTCACTGAGCAGGGAGCCTGATGCGGGGCTCAATCTTAGGACCCTGGGATCATGACCTGAGCCGAAGGCAACGGCTTAACCGACTGAGCCACCCAAGTGCCCCCAGTTTGTCATTCTTAGCTTAATTAATGAACAAATGATATAAAATAAAATCTGCATTAAAGGTGAATATAACCTTAATTAATTTTAGCTTTGTTATCTATTGGCAAGATATCAACACAGTATGTCCTCTTAAAATATGTAAAACATTTAATTATTTTTATAATGGTATATTAACTATCAGTTATATATGTTTTATATTACTTCCACAGCATTTAGGAAAAACATTGTTTTCCTTATTATTAATAGAAATTTTAGCCAGTTCCAAATCCCACACTCATGATGATGCATGATGAAGAAGAAAAACAGGGCAATTTGTATTTCTGATATTAAATGAGTTAGAATTTATAAAATATGCTCATAGTTTTTGAGCTAATGAAACATAAATACTGAACCTATAACGATCATAATTAAAATCAGATTTTTAAATTGATGAATGGAGTAATGTTTAGCTATTTAAAATATTTCATTATTATCTTACCTATTCATATGCATACTTGTTATATGTAATTCATTTTATTATTTTCCTCTTCTGACCATACTATTTCTATCCAGCACGTCTACAGAACTAATATCAAAGAAATAGGCTCAAGCAAAGAAGAAAATTGAATTTGCTGAAACTACCAAAGGCAATAATTACCCACCTATACTACAAAATATTGTTTTGTTCCATATAGTTTTTTTTTCTCTCCTTAGTTATTGTTTGCCTAGACAGGTTATTTAAAGATAAGAGGGATCTGAGCTTGTCCACTGACAATCAATCAGGAAGCTTTTTAATGGAAAACTACTCCCTATAGCAAAGTATAACGAAAAAAAAAAAAAAAAACTGTTCCCCTGTTAAGAAGTGAATATCCACACATATGAAAAACCCTTAATGTCTTCACAAATTGTGTTTCTTGTCAGGTAGTTTTGTTTACATAGCTCTGAAAACATTCAGTTCATATTTTATCTAAACCTATATATAGTACACTTTTCCTAAAATTAGTGTTTCTAAAATTATTTTCTGTTGACTGCATTAAACTCTAACTCCACCAGAAAAAAACTTTTTTTTTAAAGATTTTATTTATTTATTTGACAGAGAGAGACACAGTGAGAGAGGGAACGCAATCAGGAGGAGTGGGAGAGGGAGAAGCAGGCTTCCCGCAGAGCAGGGAGCCGGATGCGGGGCTCGATCCCAGGACCCTGGGATCATGACCTGAGCCCAAGGCAGACACGTAATGACTGAGCCACCAAGGTGCCCCCAGAAAAAAACTTCTTAAGAAATATTAGTGTCATTTCATCTCCATTGTATAATACAACAAATATTTATCAAGCACTTACTAGGTGTCAGGTACTATTCTAGGCATATATCAGTAGAAAAAAGAGGTGAATATCCCTAACTTGATGTGGCTTACCTTTTAATGGAAGAGACAGCAAAAAGATGTTAAGCATAAATTAAGTTATATATATTAGAAGCTAAGTTATATGGAAAAGAAAATGTACAGGAGCGAAAAAGGGTCTGAATGAGGTCTATTTTCAAAGAGTGCAGGTCCTCTTGAGAAAGTGAGGTTTCAGCAGATGGGAAAAAGCAGTGAAGGTTCTCAGACTGGGTGGTATCAGGGAGAGAAAACAGCCTGGGAAAAGGTCCAAAGGCTCAAACCTGCCAGGCACATGAAGAAGGGCAGAATAGTAGGTAGTGAGCTAGGAAGTAATGTAGGCAGCTTATGTAATTCACTTAAAACATGTTGGTTTTTATCATGAGTGAAATGGACAGCCACTTCAGGATTTTGAGCAGAGGGGTGGTATAATTTGACTTTTACTTAAAAGATAACTCTGGCTGCAGTGTTGAGAATAGTTCTTAGTGAAAAAAGCTGGAAACTAGTTAACCACTGAGAAGCTATTGTAGCGACCCAGGTGTGAAATAATAATGGCTTGGAGAGGGATGAGGACATGGATGCAATGGGAACTCTTTGCCCTGAGTATATTTTTAGGTAGTTAAGTGTGGGTACGAGATAAGGAACGGAGTCAAGGCTGAGGTCAAGTTCTTGGATCAAACAGTTGGAAAAAACAGAACTGCCATAATCTGGGACTGGGAAGCTAAAGATGGGGCACACAGGTGTGGGGAGGGGAGATCAACCTCACCTATATAGAAAAAAATGGGAGTGTCCATGCTCAATGCTGCCTTTAGTCCAGAGTCCCAAATTTGCACCTCCATCCAGACAAGAATTTTGAGCATCTATTTCCCACCTCATATTGCATTTTTTTCCACAGATAATCCACAACCACCTCAAATTCTCTGTGTCCAAACAAAAATCCAGTAACTTCCCCTTAAACATGCTCCTCCTCTGGTATTCCATGTATTTTCCAAAAGGGAAATACAGCCGTACTAGAGAAATAGCTAGGCATCATCCTAAACTCTTTTCTCTTCTTAACTACACATCCAAATTTTTAAATACCTTTTGAATCTATGTCCTTCTCTTTGTCCTTTCTGCTATGCTATTTCTCAACTGAGTCATTGCTCCGGCTCATTAATACCTCAGCACACAACAGCTGTAATATCATTAACAAGATTATTTCCTTCAAATTTCAGCTAAAGCATTGTTACTTTATGGAAGTCTTTCATAAGCCACCTAATTTTATTTGAATCCATGTTTCTATGCTCCTACAGTACCTAAACACACATCCACTATAATGCTTACAGTATTATAAATAATAATACTTATTATATAATATTATATGCACTATATACTAATTGTATATGTATCATTTATATGCCAAAATAATATCATTCATATGTAAAATGTTTAATGTAGCAATAGTTAATATTAGAGCTAGGAGAAATACTGGTTTAAGGATTTGAGGTTCGGTTGTGGGGTATGTTGAGGAAGGTGAACAGAAAAAGAACCAATGGATTGACTAGTCATAGAGTTCTTGAAAGTCCTTTTTCTTGTGACTGAGTTCACAGAGCAGCTTCTAGACTACCAGTTGTCCCTACCAGCGAAAACTCTGGCTCCATGCCTGGGAAAAAACTCCTGTGGTGCCTGATTCTTTCTCAGTACCTGTTTATGGGAAGCCTGTATTTCTTTGTACTGCCCTCAGATTGCACCATTTGGTTTCTAACTTCTTTCAACCACACCACTTCAAAGCTCCTGTTCCAGATTTGAGTTTTGACTACCTGGCTTAGTCCTTCAGAGCCCTTGGGTGCCAACTATTAAACCCTGATATTCTCCAAGCCTCCTCTCTCTTCTTCCACAGAAAGTTGCTCCTCCAGCCACTCACCCCCCACCCTCCACATTTGCCTCGATTCTGATCTTATTTAAGAAAATCACTCAGCAATTCAAGGGGCTTGGTTGGGATACTAGAATTCACAATAATTTTTGAACATAGTTTAAATATTCACTAGTTTCTAATGAATAATCAGTAATAACTGACTTGCAACTGTGTATACATCTACTCTTAAAATTTCTTTCAACTGCATATTGTATTTGCATTATGATTTAAATAAGCTGATGAAGTTAGTATGAAATTTTCCCCAACATTAATACTGCTGACGCTATGAAAAAAATGTATTTAAGTTTCCAAATAAATTAATTTTTGGAATATAGTTCATCAGAAACGTAGAAACTGACCAAAAAGGGAAAACATGTCAATGTTCTCTTAAATATCGTTAAGTACATATTGTTTCTAACTGTAAAATCATACACACACACACACACACACACACAAATAGTACCTATGATGCTTCAGGAAGAGAAGGTTGATGATTTCTTGATTATTATTGTCCAATAATGACATACAAATATCATGACCTCATATGGCTTCTTTCAAAACTGTGAATCTCACAAATGATGTTGTGTAGTCCAAAGGGAAAATACTTCATTATTGCATATTACAACTTGCTAACTTTTGCTTTAAGCTATGTTTCTTTCAAACTAAATTGTTATTTAATTACATATTCCATATATTTCCAACATTAATTCATTTTTATGCAATTATGAAGTAGAGGTTTTAACTGGACAGATGGGATATCTACATTATCTGGAAAGCCCACCAGACAATTTAAACATTGCTGACATAAGACCTCAATTAACCAGTTAAAAGTACCGACTGATGGATTGACTTGAAATGTTTAGCTGTAATAATCAAGAGAAAAGAACTCCGATAACTTTTATAACCTATATAAAAACTTATACACAAATTTTAAAGAAAAAGGCAATTTTGATAATAGTCTTTTAATAATATGCCTCTATTCTTTTGCCTGTTTAGTGCAAAATATATCTCATGATTCAAGCATGCCACCTTTTGGGAATATTAGTGATTCATAATAAAATTAACATAACTGATTTGAATTAAGAAAACTTCAGTTCTTTTGTATTTGTGATGAATTAAACATTAAGCATTTTATTCTAAAAGTACATTCTCTGCTTTATTGAACATTGCCAAATTCGCTGAAAAATGTCTTAGTAATCATATGTTATGCTTTTCCAAGACACTAACAAAAAGTTAAAAAAAAGAAAAGCTCACCCAAATCACAATAGATTTTTCTACTGCTTCACAGTTTGGAAGTTTAACAATAATTATTATACATCATAGTTTTGCAAGGGCACCATATTTAATTCCAAACTATAAATGTTCATGGGAATATATACAAAGAGCCAAAACTACTATTTTGTAGATTACTCACAGTAATTCTTTATGTATGATAGGGCTTCAATTTATAGAGTTTCTCACACACACACACACACACACACACACACACACACACTGCTTACCATCTGAAACTCCATATAACTTCATGAAGAACACTGATCCCAACTAAAAGATGAGAGATATGATCCATAGAGAACTTTCAGAAAGAAGAGGTCTCAACCCAAATCGTCCTTTTACATAATTATAGAAATGTGAGATTTACTTAAAAATTATGATGCCCTCTGTAAAATGATAATGAAGGAAAATAAAAATAACCAACTGGGAGTCATAAGAAAGAGAGTGTCCAAAGTCAGGAAAAAGGAACCCAATGTGCAAGACTATGCAATAAAGCAGGGAACAGACCTGCTGCATTAGTCAAATGAGAAGGAAATTGAGAAGTGACCTATTGATGGCCTCCAAGTTCTTCAAGCATCACTCAGTGGCTATTCAGGAAATGGAAATCTGTTCTTCTAATCATGCCAAGGGATTTACTGCAACATACTCCAGTGAAATCAGCTCTATAAAATAACTGTATTAGTAGAGGGCTACTAATAACATAGTAACAAAAAATAACCATCTCAAAATATACACACACACACACACGCATACACGCATACATATATGGTACCTTCTCTAAATTCCTTAAGGATAAAACAGTAATTCGGGGTGTGTGGGTGGCTCAGTTGGTTAAGCAACTGCCTTCAGCTCAGGTCATGATCCCAGGGTCCTGGGATCAAGTCCTGCATTGAGCTCCCTATTCAGCAGGGAGCCTGCTTCTCCTTCTCCCTCTACCTGTTACTCCTCCGGCTTGGCTTGTGCTCTCTCTCTGTTGAATAAATAATCTTAAAAAAAAAAAAACAAACAGTAATTCACCTTCAGGATCAAATTATCTTAGAATGTGTAGATAGGTGAAGTTTGACTAGAAAATGCCTATGAGTTAAGATTCTGTTTCTTAGTTTGTGTTTAAGGAAGTCTTAGAATATATACTATAAGGTAAATGTCACTGAATTTTATAGTTAGAGAAATCACACCTTAAAAAGAAATTGGAGGGGTAGCCAAACTATGAGAGACTATGGACTCTGAGAAACAAACTGAGGGTTCTAGAGGGGTGGGGGGTAGGGAGATGAGTTAGCCTGGTGATGGGTATTAAAGAGGGCATGTACTGAATGGAGCACTGGGTGTTATACGCAAACAATGAATCATGGAACACTACATCAGAAACTAATGATGTAATGTATGGTGATTAACATAACATAATAAAATAAAAAATAAAAAGAAGAAATTTTTCAAGGTCTATAGCTATGAGATATTCAAAAAGTCCAACTGGAACTAAATACTGACTCACCAATTTTAGGGAATTTTATATAACTTGAGAAAACTTAAGGATCCCTTTCTAGATATTCAGAGCAGACCTTAATGATAATCAGGACAGGAATCAATACTCTTAATTCACTAGAAAGAAAGCTAAAACTCGAGTTTAATTGTGTGTTTAGGATTCTATATATATATGTGAAACGAATCCTAAACTCTGGGCTAACTGTATTTCCAACATGCCATATTAACTCTTAAAATATAACACTACTTTTTGTCTAATGTAACAGAGATGCAGTGGAAATATTTCCTTATCAAAATTACATAAAAATATCTTGGAGTTTAAGATCATATATAGTATGAGTTAATGTAAGAATTAAAAAACAAGTATATGAAAAGTAAAGTAAAAACATACAAATAAGACATAGTCCACGTAGATTCAAGTTAGGGTGAAATTAAAGCTAGAACTTGAATAGTTTGTTACTTCTCTCTTCCTTTACCTGTTAATAAGTTTCTTAGAGTTAAGAATTTTATTCATATATGCCCTTGTCTGACTATATATCTTCTGTCTCTGTCTCTGTCTCTGTCTCTCTGGAGAAAAACTAATAGAGGAAATTAAATGAAAGGCTTTATTGCCGTGGGAATTTTTACTCACCACTACCTCTGCCACATTAAAAATATTACAAAGTGGCAAACATACCACAGGAGGGTGCATACAGACTTTTATTTGGAGGAAGAACACTTACTGATCATTGACTGCAGTAAAAGGGAGCAGACAGTGAAATGTACTCTCAATAACCATTCAGTGGAGAGCTGGGTCTATAGCAGTTCCTCCCCTTGATCAATTCTACCAAACACCATAAACCTTCGTAAGAAAGGAATTCCTAAGTAGAAATAGTTTGTATAAATCTGTGGATGAGCTCTCTTTTCTACTTGCCCACCTTCTCACAAGTACACTCAAAATAGCCTCTTGTATTAAGTAACATTTTAAGAATTGCTGAAGGATGCAAAAAATAACAGAAAGTCTATACTATGAAGTTCTTTGCCACTGATTATTATGTAAATTTCAGTGTTTTCATGTTCTTTAAGAAGAAGAATGCAGGCATACAGATTCCCAGATACTACTCAAAAGTAATATAAACGATAAAAAAAATCCACAAATAGATATTTGGAAATTCCATTTCTGTCACCTTGCCCCCTCTTTGTTTCTTTACTGTTTTACCCCATTGCCTCGACACTGATTAGAGGCAGCATGCTGTTAAAAATGTTAAAGTTCGGGTGCCTGGGTGGCTCAGTTGTTAAGTGTCTGCCTTCGGCTCAGGTCATGGTCCCAGGGTCCTGGGATCGAGCCCTGCATCGGGCTCCCTGCTCTGCGGGAAGCCTGCTTCTCCCTCTCCCACTCCCCCTGCTTGTGTTCCTGCTCTCGCTATCTCTCTCTCTGTCAAATAAATAAATTAAATCTTAAAAAAAAAAAAATGTTAAAGTTCAAGCCAGAACACTTTGAGTCACTTCTCAGTTTTACCTTTTGTCATTTGCGACCTCCCTGCCTAAATTTCCTCATTGGATTAGAACTCCTATAACAGCGCTAAAAATCAGGTGTTACTTTATAAGCGTAAGTAAAGAAGTTTATGAATAAATAATTAAAAGCCTTGATCTCTATCTTACATAAATTTTAGCAAGTAGAAAGTTTTTAAAAAATTTTTCAACTTTCTCCCCCAAATAGTGAAATATAAGGTTACTTCATTTCAATTTGCAATTTCTGCCATTGCATGTATAACACTAGTTTTTATCTGTGGTTCCAAAAGGTGGACTATATAGTAGATCTGCAGTGTTGTATAATGTCTTGATGTGCTGTTATCAAAAAAAGAAATAAATGAGGCAGGAATTCTCCATTCTTTCTCCTGTTCTCAGCACGGTTCAAGAATGTAAGAAACAGCACAGTAGCCCTTAGACTTTCTCACTTTTGCTTTGAGAACCTGGAACATCTCTGCCCATGTAAGACATGCTCCTTATCATCAGAGACAGTCACAGATTTTTCAGTGAATGTAGTTCTGTCCCAGAGGTTGTATGAGGAGTTATCCCCAGGAGCTGACAGCTTTTGCGTTCTAGGATGACTGACATAGGAGACAGGAATTTTCTGTTTCTATTACTATCCTTTCATGTAATTACTTAAACTTTTTGTCTCCTTTCTTCTTAACCTCTATTCCTCACAGCAAAGTTTCCAAGAACATACTCTGCAAATGTGTCCAAGCCCCCAAAATAAGCCTATGACTTGAATTCTTGAATTCAATTCAGTTTATTTCAATTCAACAAGTATCTGTTGTAACTAAAAGTGACCAGGACACTCTTAATTACCAGGAATCAACTGGTATGAGAGATAAAAATGTTCCCTGATTTCTAGAATTTACTCTTTAGTTGAATTAAATTTTCTAGTGCTGGTTTCCTTGAAACATCAGTGTAATTTGGAACAACATCTGCAGAGAGCTTTTGGGGAGTCAATTTAGATTTAAATGGCTTAAGCAATAAGATTACTATCCATGATTTAAAAACAAATGTATTTATACTACTTTTCCCCAGCCCTGAGAAAGCATAGCATAAAGAAGAGTCCAGGCTTCAAGGTTAGCAAAATGTGCATTAAAATCTCAGCCATGCTCCATAGCTGAGCATGTTTGACAAATCATTCAACCTTTCAAAACCTGTTTTCTCATCTGTAAAATGGAAGTATTAAATCACATTTACCGTAAAGGTTTTGTGCGGGGTTAAAGGAGTTTATAATGTACGTGTGGTCTCCAGAACACAGTAATGTTTAACAAATAGTATCTGTTCTTGTTCTTATAAACAGTATGAATGATAGTAGGGGAAAAAACCACAATGTACAATTTCAATATCCTTAATCTGTAGATCACAGACTTGTGAAGGGAATTGTCTCAAGATAATAAAGATTTTTCTGTGTTGGTTGGGGAGGAGAGGAATACCTTCTTCCCAAGTACTTTCAGGCCATCAATGCTTTTTACCAGGTGCAGAGCACAGCCCAAAAGATTTTGGGAAAACTGGGGCAGTGCTCAGAAAATTAATGAGGTGGGGTCCAATGGCCCTTTTGAGCTGTCAGCTGGATGCTAGCACTGCCCATCAAGTCAGGAGTTTCCTCCCTGTGACTCAGTGCAGTGCTCTTGAAATGTTCAGTGAGATTCTAGGGACAGAAAGTGGGCAGTGATGGACGCACAGATCACACTGGCCTAACTAAAGAACATGCCAAAATTCAAATTGTCATCTGAAATTCAATACTGACTTCCCTGTCATTGTGTTAGGAATACCTAACAGCCTAAGCAGAGACTTACTTGGCTGTTTCACCTCATCTTTGCGTGTGCTATTGCAAAATAAGAAGTTTATTCTTAATCAAAACTTTATTCTGGGCATGTGATGAAACCAATCCTTGAATCAATAAAAAGAAACACAGACCATCTAAATATGTGTCCTGCAGAGTTAAGTATAGGAAGTTTTGCATAAGACTGAAAAAAAACAATTAAAATTAAAAATAAGGGGCACCTGGGTGGCTCAGTCAGTTAAGCGTCTGCCTTTGGCTCAGGTCACAATCCCAGGGTCCTGGAATCGAGTCCCACATCAGGCTCCTTGCTCAGCAGGGAGCCTGCTTCTTCCTCTCCCTCTGCCTGCCACTCTGCCTACTTGTGCTCTCTATCTCTCTGTCAAATAAATGAATAAAATCTTTAGAAAAATAAATGCCTTTAAAAATAAGTAAATAAAATTAAAAATAAAATAAGAGAGAGAAAGCAACCTCTTCAAACTAATTTTATATCAATATATGGCATCACAAAAACAAATGTACTTTATTATTTTATAAGCTCAGTCATCATCACATTCTTCCTCCAAATCATCCACTGGAAACTCAGAGCAAAGCTATTTGAGGAAGATCATAAGCCCCCTTTTCAATCATAGTCTCTATGAACTGACATACTGTGCTCAAAACACAAAGTAAAACAAGGAGGCAAAATGAAAATGAATGATCAGTGTTTTCCAAATTGCTTCTTTTGTAATAATGTCTTATCAATGCAATTTTTAAAACAAAAAAGTGGAATAAATTGAAGAGGTAGAGCAGATCATTAAAAAAAAAACCTGAGAGTTTAATAATTTGCTGCTTTTCCTTTAGCCATAGAAAATATACTTTATGTCTACAGAAAAACATTCTGATAATAGAGATTACTGCTATGCATTATTCATGTGGCAATGAATTCATACGATACTTCCACATCAAGTAAATGAAACTAACCATAGGAACTAACTTCAAAGTACACTGTCTTTTTGGTCTCCAAAGTAATAAAGATCCAGACACTTCTCTTTTACGGTATTTGTTCTACGCAATTTAGAAAGCGGTAGTTTCTTTCCTTCATTAGGCCCTCCACGTGAGAGAGACTAAATCAGAGACCACAGAAATAGAGATTTCTTTGCACTGATAGTCTCAGATGTTTAGAACCATTTCTACACTAGTGGTTTCATCAACCTTATGCTACCTAATCCACCCATGTCTTAACAGCTGTGCTACAGAGTCTCCACTTTCGTTACAGTTTGACTACATTTTCCAAAGAAACAACAATCTAGTCAGACATTCCAAAATTAGAAGACTGATCTAGTAAGCATGAACACATTTCCTAAAAATATGTGAAACTCTTACTTGTATGTATCCCAGTCCATACTAAAGGGCACTCCTTTATATCCTACCTGGGCATAGCTCTGGAAAGAATATGTAGTTGTAACTTAATTATTTTTTTTGCTAACGATGTCATGAAAACAAAGTAAAATTTAAGGTCATAAATTACAAAAATTTTATCATAATGAAACACTAAAATAAATAGAAAAATAAAGTCAAAGATGTTAAACATTTCCAAAATTTATGAAATGGAATAGGAAGAAAATACAGTTCGATGTTACTATGATGAAGACAGATACGAAATGCAAAAAATCATATGAAGCTAAGGTCCAAGATTAATTACACCAGAAAGAATTGATTAAGGTTTTGATCAGATTTATTGCATACGAAACTGTGCCACTGAAAAAGTCAGGAAGTAAACCATAAAATGTATATTTTTATGTTGAAATGTTGATGTGTAGGACTTAGTATTTTTAATAAAATTTCCTATAAGTGAGCAGTAGGAAGTTTTAAGATCCTGAACAGTAACAGATCGATCCATGTATAGATAAATTAGGAAGATATTTTAGATAATTTTTGTTCATCACAAAGTGCAACTTAGCAGAAATACTCTAATAAGTCCTTCATAGGCTTTGAGCTAATAATTTAATTTAGACAATTATAGTGAAATGAAAGCTCTAGATGACTGTTCTCAAAATGTAACAGGGGTTCCCTTCTGAAGTCAGCCACTATCAACATTACTATTATATTATTATATTGGAGGAATTAATCAAAGCAATTATACAAGGAAAAAATAGAATTATAGAAATTGGAAAGGGGCGCCTGGGTGGCTCAGTTGGTTAAGCGACTGCCTTCGGCTCAGGTCATGATCCTGGAGTCCCTGGATCGAGTCCCGCATCGGGCTCCCTGCTCGGCAGGGAGCCTGCTTCTCCCTCTGGCCCTCCCCCCTCTCATGTGCTCTCTGTCTCTCTCATTCTCTCTGTCTCAGATAAATAAATAAAATCTTTAAAAAAAAAAAAAAAAGAAATTGGAAAGAAGAGTTGAATTGCCTCTATTTGTAGGTGATATAGTGATAGAACTAAAATTTCAAAAAAAAGAAAAATCTATAAATATGTAAAATAAATAAAAATCTATTAACTTTTATGTATAAAAACAATAACCTCTAGGGTTTTCAAGAGAACCTCTTGAAAGTATGGAAATATATTCCACAAATATAAAGAGCATATGAAGAAGAGTATTCTTTGTATCATTATTTGAAATAGCAAAATGCTGGAAACAAACCAAGAGTGTATTAATAAAGAACTGTTTCAACAAACTATGTAACAATCACAAAATGGAGAACTCTGAAAGTGTAAAACAGAAAGTAATCTCTATGTACAAATATATGGAGATCTCCAGGATAAGTTAGAAAAGAATATGCAGAACAGAGCATATTGTATGCTAATGTCTGTGTCAGAAAGGAAGAGAAATAGGAATGCACACACATATATATAATTAAATTTGCAAAAACTAGTATTAGAAGGATATACAAAAAACTAAAAATATTATTATTTATATGGGTTAGGGTAAAAAACTGGAGTGAATATAGATGGAACTCAGTTTTGTCTGTGTACCTTTCAAATGGTTTTGACATTTCAGGTCATTAAATATTTTATATATTTAAAAAGAACAAAATCAAAGTAACAGAAAAGGCCTTTGGTCATTTCCCACATGTAAAATCCAATGATCAGCTTAAGGTTTCCTAACTGTCCACTTAAAATAAACCAAGAGCCTAACCTTTCAAGGGATAGAGTAGAAAACATTTTAAACACAAATACCAAGCTAGTACAGATGGTCTGACAACAGTAAGTCTAAGGCATTTTTATTGAGAAAAAAATATTGCCTATTTTTCATTCCTATTTCTCATAAAAATTAAAGTTATTGGGTATATTTTAAAAATAGTAAACTTTAGAGATCTTAAATATCCAGTTAGATGAGTTTAGAAAAATACATTTATCCCTGCAACTATCAGCCAAATAAATGATATAGCATACATCAATTACCCCTGAGAGTTCCTTCAGTTGAATGGTACTTTCTCTAAGCTAAGGTCCCTAGTACTATATATTAGCATTTCCTCTTCTTAAACTTCATATAAACATATATATTTTTATGTCTGACTATTTTTGCTCATATAATACTTGATATTAATCTTTGTTGTTGTGCACATCAGTAATTGTGTATAATGCTGCATAGTACTATTTTATATTAATATATCACTACTTGGTTATCCATTTTCTTGTTGATAAAATTTTAAGTGATTTCCAATTTCTGGCTCTGAAAACAGTTGTTATGAACATATTTTTAGATGTCTTTTTGTGAACATATGTTTTTGTTCTACTGAGTAAATACTTAGAAGTAGAAATTGACATCAGGTGGTTACTGTATGCTTATTGGTCAAAGAATACAAACTTCCAGTTATAAGATGAAAAAGTTCTGGGGAACTAATACAGAGCATGGTGAATATAGTTAACAATACTGTATTATATACTTGAAAGTTGCTAAGAAAGTAGATCTTTAATGTTCTCTCTGCGCCCCCCCCAAAAAAGTAGTTATGTAAAGTGATAGATGTGCTAACTAATTTTATTGTGGTAATCATTTCGCAATACATGCATGCATCAAATCATCACATTATACACCTTAAATTTATGCAATATGTCAACTGTGTATCAATAAAACTGGGGGAAAGGAAAGTAAAACCTGCGTGTGTATGTATATGTTTGTATGTGTATGTGTATGTTTTACTTTCCTTTTCCCCAGTTATACTGATACACACACACACACACACACACACACACACACACGAAAGCACCCAAGAGATATCCAAAATTCTTGTATCATTTTTCATTCCCACCAGCAAAGTATGGGAGTGTAATTACTCTGTATCCTTACCGACAACAGTTGGCTCTGTCAGCCTTTTTAATTTTAGCAATTCTAGTGTGTGGCTGTATTTCACTTTGTTTTAATCTGCAAATAACTGATTACAAGCTATAGAACACTTATTTTGTGCTTATTGGCCAGTTGTTAATCTTTGAAATCTGTCGAAGTCTTTTTCTCATCTTAATTGTGTTGTGTTTTCATAACTGATTTGTAGGAGTTCTTTACATAGTCCAGATAAAAGTCCTTTATCAAGTATATGTAATATGAAAGTTTATTCATGCCTTACCTCTTTAATTCTCTTACAGTGTTCCTCTGAAGAGTAGGATTTTTGTTTAACAAAGTCTCATTTATCATTTTGTTTTCTTTTATGGCTAATGCAATTTGGGCCTTTTCCATTAAATCTCTGCCTATCCCAAGGTCCAGAAAATATTTTCCTATATTTTCTTCTAGAAATTGTTGAGTTCACAGTTTGATAGTTAGTCTATGTGCCACCTAAAATTAATGTTTGTGTATGGCATGAGATTAGGATCAAGCTTTTTTTTTCAATATAGATTTCCAGTTTTCTAGGTCCAGTGGTTGAAAGAATTTTCCTTTCCCCATTATATTACAATTGTGCCTATGCTGAAAATCAATTGACCATATATATGTGTGTGGGGCTATTTCTGGACTCTATTTCATTGTTTCAGGGTATTTGTTATCACACCTACACCGTGCCATCCTAATCAACGTAGTTTTAAAGTAAATAACACTGTGCCATTGTATTAGCCACTGTCCACCCAGAATGATGAGCAAATTAGGTGGGAGATGTTTCTCTTTGAACTTCCAAGCCTCTCTGATATGTATGGAATGACACCAAAAGAGGGTACAGGATAACGAATGACAACAAAGCCTTGGAGACAAATGGATCTGAATTTGAGTCCTATCACACAGCAATGATTTTTATGCTCTTTAAATGTTGTTTTCCTCAGCTAAGAAAATAGGGATCATACTATCTATTGCATAAACTTTTTGTAGGGTTTAATAAGATACTGCAAGTAAAGCACTCAGTGAAGTACCTGACATATAGAGTAAACCTACAATAACATAGCTAGCTTTATAACACTCTTCAGAGAAAGTGAGGGCAAAGGATTCTTTGTAGAAATTCAAAATATGGAGACAATTTTGAGTGACTCCCCTATTATTTTTTCATAGTAGCAATTTCTCTCTTCAGAACATATTATCAATTATTTATGATGTACTATTTTTCCTGTCTGTGATAGAATGTTATATTTTATGCATTACTAATCATTAATGATTGCTGTTATAATAATTACACACATTCATTTTTTTCATCATATTGACAAAAGGTAAGAACTTTGCTATTTGTGCACATATCTTTTAAATGTTTTCTCTGAATTTCCCAGCATTATAAAATGAAACAAGCATGCACATCTTTATCAGGAAGAAACAGAGCAATGTTACTCAGAGCATTTTCCCAATAGGATTACTCTTTCATTACTATGTAATTAACCCCACATTGAGAATTCTATAGTGAATTCTTTTGCAGCAGCAAATTAAACATTTGACTTGCAGACTATTATGTTTCTGTAAAAATGACTGTCATGTCAGCAGAAAATAGGTGAAGCAATATTGGGGAGTTTTCAGAGAAGTTTTCAATGAAGCCAGAAGATTTGCCTTGGGAGAAAATACTCTCTATATTCAAAGGCCTCACTAAATCTCTAGCACAAAATCCATCAAAATCTAATAAAGTAGCTTCATTAGCAATGATCATCACCTTATTAAAAATTCACACGTTGGCAAAGGTACTGATGGGATACTAATGCATCATTTTAAGCATAAAGGAACATTATTGTAATGCTCATTAAGGTGAGCTCTGCAGAAGTCAAATCTGTAGTAAACAAATTTGATATCTTTAAAAAATACAAACTCCCATTTACTAATAAAGCAGCATCCTACATTGCATATTTTTCTAGGAATCTGTAACTCATATCTAAAACTGACTTCAAGGTGACCATTTTGATATAATCAAAACATATATTTCCTGATCAAAAGTCCGTACAAGAATTTTCATAAAAAGGCCAATTTTAGGAAAACAACACAAAATGAGCAAACTCAGTGTCAACTTGTGATACTAAAATTCTCTTCCACAGAAGATGAGATTTCCAATGGACATTGAAATATTTATAATGCCCACTGTATATTGACAATTCATTACGTACACTGTATATAGAACCCAACAGAATAGAAGGGATGTCTATTCTAAATCTTCCTCACATTCGTTGAGAGCCTAAACAGTGGTGAAACATTGATGCTAGTTGGCTGAAGGGATTGGTAAAAAATACAGAGCCTACAATTCCTGAGTCAATCATTGAAATGTGATCCTGGAATATGCCTGGGGAAAATTGGAAGTGGGTGGGCTTCCTACACTAATCATCTGAATTACCAAAGCCACTATTTTATCGATATGAGTGTCCTTCACCTTCTAATATAATGCTGCTACAGCTTAAAAAGACAGGTATAACCCAACTTCCCACCTATAACGGCCTTTCACAAGACATGCTTTTAAAAATTTCCTATTTATTTCAATGCTCTTAACAGGCTGCACTGCAACTTGGCTGAAATTGGGCTGCAGCATCTACTAATTGACAGTCTTAGTTTTATGAAGTAAGGCAACAAGAGATAGTGTGCTTCCTTCCCAATTAAACATAATTCAATCCCCAGAGACATTGCTCCATTATTGTTCCAGTGTTTAACTACAGTATTTTTAAAAAGGAAGGAGAACAATTGGATTTAAGCAAAGTAGAAGTTCCTGGCAATTTGAATCAGGGTCTTCAGCAGTATTTTGATGAGACATGAAAAACGGAAGTGGTCATTTCAGGGTTGTCGTTTGTATGAAATAAAAGTCTATATTCAATGGCCATATATTTATTTATTGTTCAAGAAACAAATCAAACTACTTAGAGCCCAACTAGGAAAATTAGACAGGATTTTACATCCTTCACAAACCATTCACTAACAAAACTACTTGTCCTGAAAAGGAAATATAGACCATGTGACCCTCTTCTAACCAAAAAGCCTTGGATACATATAATATGCACTGGATCATATTTAATAACCTAGAAACTACTTAGAGAGGAATTAGTCCTTCTCCTCAGACAACATTTAATAAATTGCTTAGATTTAATAAATGTTTAAAACATTTGCCCCAGAAATTTGATGTGCCATTTTCAACAGTGGAATCTTTAAAAACTTTCTAGCTCACTAGTTTTTAAATATATTAGCTGTCCAGCTAATTATTCAATATGTTATCAGGGTGATCTTGGGGTTTTTGCAAAGAAAAAGCCACATGCTGAAGTGCTGAGACATCTACTAAAGAGAAGGAATCTCTTTGCAATTAAAAACTTCAAGGCAAATGAGTTGGCAAATGTTAACAAGAACAAAGTATATCACTAGTGATTAGTTCTACATATTTTAATTAACACAGTGGACCAGAGGAAAATCAAAATCAAATTTAGTCATATGTGTGTTTGTCACCTTCTCCAAGAAATGAGGATATAACTTAAACATTATGTGGCCTTACTTTATCCCACTTTATAATAGTGGACTCTTACTAAATGCTTGGTCTTAAAATAGAACCTTGAAGTCTGTCCTTAATAACATGTAAAATTTGCATAATTAAAAGAATCTGAAATTTTGTCCAGGTGAGAAATACATTGCTATAATTCTTTAAAATCTACAGTATTCTTAAATTGCCTTTTTAAAATCAAATAAATGAAACCACAAGAAAGCTTAAAAGGTTCTGATATAAATAATATATCTCTTTCAACTGATTATAGGTTCATTGTGCTCACCATTAAAATGCTGATCTTGAAGTGAACAATATTCTTAAATGTGAAATATTCCTAAAGTAAAATATATCATTTAGAGATTAGTAGTTCTAAATTCTATTTTCATTTTTATTTATTTTTTAGTTTTCAGTTTTACAACCATCTAACAACAAATTGAATTATCAGAATTATATATTAAACATTCAATATTGTCCTAGATATTGAAAGAACAATGCAGTGGATACAAACTCATGACTTTTCCTGGAGGCAAAAAATCTGCTTCATTTGCCCTGTTTGGACAGTTAGACTTATGTTTACCTGGCTTCAAGAAATGGTATACCAAACCACTCTTCTGAGGTACTTACACTTCATACATTGATTTTCAGAAGTGGAAACCAGTCTTGGAGCCTCTTCCCTATGAGATTTGTTTCCTAGTCTATTGCTAAAAATAAAACTATATTGCTGAGAGACCATGGTCACTGCTAGGTGAGCATGGACAACATATTTGAGAGCTGCTTAACATACAGAGGGGAACAATTCTTACTTCTCTGTGAAACTCCACTGGGAAACCAGCACACAGGCAATTTTTCTCTTTCTACTCATTCTGATCAAGGACACATACAGACTTTTGTTCTTTTCTAAATATAGAATGTCTTCCCTTTCTCTCAGGTATTGCTGCCAAGATTTCTAGTTGCCTGCCCAGTATATGCTCTCTGTTTTCTTCCTTACTATAGCACCCTAATTTGGTTTTGGGATAGCAAAGTGCCCAGCTGAAATGTAAAATTGTCTAGTCTCATTTGGAAATAAGAGAGGCCATGTGACACCATTCTGGTCAAAAAGATATAAACAGAAGTCACTGGGTACGGCTCTGAAGGAAGACTGCTGGGAAGTTTCTTGCTCTTCACTCTTGATTCTTTCTTTTGCTTTGATTTTGGACACGGAGGTTACAGCTGTAGTCTTTTTTAACCATGAAAAATGACCAATAGCATCTCAGAGTTTGAGTCTCTAAAACATAAAATACTGACACACAGAAAGCACAATGATGCCTACTTGTGGCTTTATTTGATAGGATCACTGTTTGGGGGTTTTCTGTGATATGTGCTCAGTGCAAATCCTAACTCATATGGATAAAATTCATTAAAGAACTGAATTAATCCTCTCCCTGCCCCTACCTGTCCCCAACCTCCAGGCTTTGAAAAGTCACCTGGAGACTTTCATTACGTCCTCTTCTCCTTCAGATTCTCATTCATACTTTTACTCTTCCTCTCTGGTCACACCTGACAGTTTCACCATTCACGCTTACTGCAGTTAAAAGTCAAAACGTTTATAATAGGAAAAATGAGGAAAGTAAAATTAGCAGCATTAAATTAAAAGGGATTTATAAGAGTTGGGAAAGAAATAACAAAAAAAAATAAAAATGAGATAAATGCCTTACTTATATTCCTTTTACAATAAATTAACACAAGAGTATGACTCCAACTTCTAGAAAGATAGAGCTTAAGTACATAAATATCAGTGACTAACAAGGGCCCTAACAATAGCCCACTCAGCACCAGCAAAGTAACCTCGAGTAACCTACAGTATGCATCGGTGCATGCACACACACACATCCACTGACCCATATGCCCCTGCCAAATTTAAGCCTGAGACCAGGAAGGAGTGCAATAAAAACTAATTTTTTTTTATATTTTAATGAGATTTTTAAAATCCTTGTGGGGGGAAATACTGACACACAGAAAGCACAATGTTGCCTATTTAAAGTTAATTATGATACAGGTCTATGGTATTCTAAATAAGATCATAATCTTATTTTTAAAATGGTCTAATTCACTAAACAAGTGATTTCAGGAAGCACAATAGAGTTAGCCAATAATTTCTTTAGGAAATTGGATATTTGTAAACATTGGAAAATAAAACTTATAGATTTCCTTTATTCCATTGGAGGGCTGAGCTATAATGGGAGCCATTTTGAAAAGAGTTTTAAAATTAAGTATTTCTGGAGGCTGTGTCATTTGGATAAAAATAAGTTTACAGGAGCGGCATCATATGACTGGACTTAATCCATTGGGAAGTCAAATGAGACAGCATAATTTAAGTGTGACAAGATTTAGAAATGAGGTTTTTGTCCTCATTCATAAAAAACTAAAATTTTAATAACTTAATATCTAATTTTAGGCATATCATTAACAAAGTAGAATCCATTATCTCTGTTTTCTCACTTGTGACTTCAGGAGAAAGTTAATTTAAGTTTTTTATTTTCAACGACTTTTAAAATAGTATAAAAAAAGGAAGTAAAATTTGAAGAAAATTTTCTTGTTTTCAATTTTCATTCTATAGAAATTTGAAAGAATATATACAATGGTGAAATCATTCTCTACAGTAAGCCAAGTAGGATGGTTATCTAGTGCTATAAACCAAGAGATTTATTATTTCACACAGAATTTGAAGAGAAACCCCAATTAGAATAATATGAAAGTTTACATAGAACATATCACTTAATTTTTGGCATAATATTTATTTTCTGTTCATAAGTGATAGAGAGGGACACCCTTGAATTTAAAAAACAAAAAGGAGATTAGATTGGCTATGGAAGATTTCACCATCTTTAATTTCTTCCTTTCATCTATTTCCTTCTTTTTTCCTTATAAAACCTCTTTCATTCAGGGTGCCCTACAGGTGGCTCAGTTGGTTAAGTATCCAACTTTTGATGTTGGCTCAGGTCATGATCTCAGGGTCCTGGGATGGGGGAGCCCACAGCGAGCCCCTGCGGGGAGCCCACCTTTGGGCTCCACTCTCAGAGGGGAGTCTGTTTGTCCCTCTCCCTCTCCCTCTGCCCCTACCCTCCTTTGTGCTTGTGCAAGTACTCTCTTTCTCACAAATAAATAACATCTTTTTAAAAATAAAATAAAAAATGAAACCTCTTTCCTTTGTAACTGCTGCTTCATTGAATACTTAATTTTTTCTAGTTCTTTCTCTTCCATAGCCCAAATCCTCCTTAAGACCACCATGCATAGGGGCGCCTGGGTGGCTCAGTCGTTAAGCGTCTGCCTTGGGCTCAGGTCATGATCCCAGGGTCCTGGGATCGAGCCCCGCATCGAGCTCCCTGCTCCAGGGGAAGCCTGCTTCTCCCTCTCCCACTCCCCCTGCTTGTGTTCCCTCTCTCACTGTCTCTCTGTCAAATAAATAAACAAAATCTTAAAAAAAAAAAAACACCATCATGCATATGCAGACAGTTTGTACTTTGCACAAAGGTGCTCAGTTGAAGGGGCAAATCCCTAGAGAAAACTGACTTCACAAACTGCCCACAAAGCTGTGAAAGGCAATGTCTGTTCAGGGGAAGAAAAGGAGGAAGGCTGAAAGGAACCTTTTGCTCACCAATCCCTGAACTTCGAGGCTATATCTGTCAAGGATGAGGGCCAACTTTTTTTTAATTCATACAGACTTCCTGTACCCTAGAAGCAGCCCTAGTATTAAATGTTGCTACTCTCACTACAAATGTTTCTAACATTTTCAGTGGAGTGGTAACTCTTAAAGTAAATTGCAACGCTGTAAGGTGTGGGTCAATAATGAGGAAATACAAGGTCAATTTCCTGTGTGTAGAGCTGAAAAAATATAGCAGAAGACATAGCAGCACTTAATATCTGACCTATTCACAAGGGAATCAATGATGAGCCTTCTTTGAGATCTTTCCCAGTGAACCATACCATTAAGGAATAGTGACTTGGAGAATGTGAGCAATTAATAATGACTGCTAAACTTCTTTTGTAACTTCACCCAGAGTCACACATTACATGGACTTTTAATTTTCCAGTATAGAACGACACACAAGTCCTACATGAATTTGTAAGATGCAACATTAGTGAAATTTTAATAATGCCTAATAAATTATAAAATAAAGGGAAATCAGATTATTTAAAGTCATGAATAGTCCTCAGTACCACATTTTTAATGCTTGAAAGAAAACCATGTAATGTGACCAAAAAACATCCAGGTTGAGTTTTCTTGAAATGTATGATCTTATAATTCTAAAAGAATTCACAAAAGAATCAAAAGTTTTTAATGATATAATTGTTTTTACATATAGAACACTTATACACAAATATTAACTTTATAAGTAAGTAAAAACTGTATCTCTCAGTGTTTCACAATCAAATTAGTTTGTCTGTGGCTAGCCAAAGGGCAGATGGCTATCCTTCAAAACCTCTAGGAAATGGGTGCCTGGGTGGCTCAGTCAGTTGAGTATCCAGCTCTTGATTTTGGCTCAGGTCATGATCTCAGTGTCCCAGGATTGAACATCGGGCTCTGCCCTTAGCTGGGGGTCTGCTTAAGGACTCTCTCTCTCTCTCTCTCTCTCCCTCTGCTCCTTCCCCCACTTGCTCACTTTCTCTAAAATAAATAAATAAATCTTTAAAATAAATAAAGAAGGGGCACCTGGGTGGCTCAGTCGTTAAGCGTCTGCCTTCGGCTCAGGTCATGGTCCCAGGGTCCTGGGATCGAGCCCTGCATCGGGCTCCCTGCTGGGCAGGGGGCCTGCTTCTCCCTCTCCCACTCCCCCTGCTTGTGTTCCCTCTCTTGCTGTCTCTCTCTCTGTCAAATAAATAAATAAAATCTTTAAAAAAATAAATAAAAATAAAATAAAATAAATAAATAAAACCTCTATGAAAGCCACCTCTTGGAAAGGAAATGCTGGTAACCCTATATTCCATTCCGAACTGACTTCTTTTGCATTGAGAGCTACAACCCTTCAACTAAAGAAGTACGAGGTCAAGTGTCCCTCAGCCTGTAATTAAGATGCCAATGCATAAAAGGTAAACAGTAATGACAGTGGCGTCTAGAACAATGGTTCTTAACCTTATCAAGTCCAACGCTTCATTTGTATAAATAAATATTTTTTAACTCCCTTTTTATAAACCTGAAATATAAGTCATTAAAATACAATCTACCTGTGTGCAAAATTTATACATGAATCATTTTAATATGAAAAAGAAAAGTGATTTATACTGACAATACATATTTCAATATGGAAATACCATAGGACTATCACACTAGAAGACATAACAGTCAGATATTTTACTTACACCTAGAACCACCATGACTAGAACAGCAACAAATGCAGACTGATACAAATGTGTTGTTTTGCCACTCAAATACCATGGGCAGCATTATTTCAGATTTTCTGATGTGGTGAACACTCATACTAATGATCCTATTTCTTTCCTCCATGTACACAGTAGTTGCATGTGGAAAATTAGTGCATATTAAAACCATGTCATATACTTTGAATTTATATTCAAATTCTAGTTAGGTTCTAGATTCAGATACTTGTAGACAGATTTTTCTTCTGCTTGAATCTCATAGGCACTGGCAGGTGGGAAATTCTGTGGGGGTAGGCCTGACATGCAGATTGCCAAATGTAGCAATTCTAGTCTCTACCCTGGTCAATAGACACCAGGCTCTGCATTATAACCAAGAAAAACACCACAGCAGATTTCCACAACGCTTTTTGGTTCTGCTTTCTTGGAGACTCTCTTCATCAAGGAGAGGAGAAAGGGAGTACCAATTCTCCTTTCCTCTCCTCAGTTACTTCTGATGTAAAGACAAAGCCACATGAGGTGATTTAAATGAAGATTCCTTAGCAACAAAATACTGCTTTCCCCTGTCAAGAAATGAAATCATAGCTCTTTATTAAATATCCAAGAGAAACTTAATGGGAGATGTTATTGGTCCTTCAGATTTCCCATCCCCAAATTAAAACACCCAAGGGAATGGATATTTTAATTGATAGGAATGATAAGAGTCAATAAGTGAGAATACTATTTCAAACACTCTGTCCTGCTATCTACCCAATTATTTCCCAGATCACAACGACATGGTTCTGAAACTTTAGTCACCACAGACATTAGACACTTCAGGACAGAGAAATGAGACAGCAAACTGATGCAGTAAATATGGTGGGGGGTGGTATTAGTTGTAGATAATTAGAAGGCCAAATGAGGACACTAGAGGTCTTTTTAGAAACAACTTTTAAGGGAGTCAGAGGAGAAATGGAAGGGAGAGGGAGGTTTGAATACATCAAAAGCATACTCCTACACTTTGTCAAGGAATTCAATACTATTGTCAGTCTCCTTTGCCAAATCTCCCTCTTGGTATGATTCCCTTTTCCACGCATGATGAGGAAAGATCATGTCAGTGTCTTGAGTCATTGAACAGGAAGTGGTCTCTGCCATCAATCCTGGATCTGTACCAAAACGCTCTACTTCTTTATCTATCCTTTGACATCACAGGGAATGTCTCATTTTCTCTTTTCTAGTTCATTTGCTATAGTGAGTTGTCTACAAACCGAATTTTTGGAATGGGCTTTTCTTCAGCAATAGAAAAAGCTAACTCTACTTAGGTATACTCTGAGACAAAGCTGGCAGTCAACCAAATTAAAGAGTGGTAGGGAGACAGGTGTGAAAGTATTGCATCTGATAGAGTGATACCCTGCAGCTGGGCAGACATTCCCACAAAGAGCTAGAGCCAATCGGAATGCTAAATCCCTAAAACCATTTGCAAATTTCATATTAATTTTACATAAAGATTATGAAAAGAGAACTGACATTCATTGTGCCATTTGCTGCAAAATGTACTTGAATATACATCATCTCGTTTCTTCTTCTTCACAGTAAACTCGAGTAGGTATTATTACAATTATGTTACAAATGAGAAGACGGATGTTTGTGGACATTAAAAAACATTTTTAATTCCACAGACTTCTTTAATAGAGTCCCTTAGTTGGATCTGGGGCTAACACAAAATCTATTACATTTATACAACAAATCAATATTTTAAAAAAAACTGACAGACTGGATGAAGTGTGTGTGTTGATAAAAATGAATGAAAAACTTAAATGCCACTCATAGAATTTTAAAAAAAAGTTAATTATAAGTCCAGAAGAAACTCTAAGTGTGTAAGTTTTGTTGCAATAGAAGTTTAATGCACCTTCAAATACAGAAAGACCTACCCTAATCTTTCTTAATGGTTTAGAAATCTTTTTCAATTTAGAAGACAATGGTCAAAAGAGAAATTTCAGCATCAACTGGATGAAATAGCAAACTGCAGTGGTCTTAAGCCATTTAGTGCTGAAAAAGCAGCTCCACAGACCTGTTTGGTGACTGAAATAATAATCAAATGTTATATTTAATAAATGTGTACAGTCACAGTCCTAGGTACTCAGGATAATTTTACACTGTATTTGGGTTAAGAAGGCATCGGATATGTAAGTCATTCACACATGTGCTTTTTAAAGTTTTTTTCATTATGTTACTTTGATAAGGTGAGTTTTATTTATAAAGAAATTTCAACTACATAAGCAACAAAGTTCCTCATAATGTAGGCTAAGTAACATGTTATAAGGCACATCATAAGGCACACTATTTTTTAGCCAAATTGAAAATGGAATCCAAGATCTGGGTGTTTAAAGGTTTTACTTCTCACTCTTCTTCCCCAGTTTCCTTAACAGGCATGAAGAATATCATCCATACTGTTCAACATCTCAGCTCATCTCATGGCCACTTTCATTATTCAATAATTTACAAAGTTAATAGCAGCAGGGGCGCCTGGGTGGCTCAGTCCCTTAAGCACCTGCCTTGTGCTCAGGTCATGATCCCAGGGTCCTGAGATCAAGCCCCACATCAGGCTCCCTGCTCAGTGGGGAGTGTGAGTCTTCCTCTTCCTTTTCCTCAGCTCCTCCCCCCACTTATGCACACACACTCTCTCTCCCCTTCTCAAATAAATAAATAAAATCTTTTTTAAAAAAGTTAATAGCAGCATCACAAGATCACTTTTATAAAAACTATATAGTAACAAATTAAGCTCTCAATATCAACAAGAAAACAACAGGAAAAATCAAGTTATTAAAAAACTTTGAGATGTAAACATGAATGTGCCTAATAAATAAAATTGAGGTGGACTACCAACATTTCTGCATTCCTCAGACCTTCCATACCACTTCAAAATTCAATGCACAAAATATACTATATTTTTCACAGAGTTAAAAAAGTTGGAAAATATCATTCCAACACCTATTTTCTCATAGAACTCCCAGAAGAAAAATGCTAAAATGACAATGTGACATTTGTCATCAATTTATAGCTAAAGTTTTACAGTTTGAAAACTTGAGAATGTTTATTCTCTTAGGATGCTTTTCTTAAATTATGCCACATATCAGGCTTTAGCTTTAGGTTAAGATTTAGTTTTAGGTTAAGAAGGTATCGGAATATATTTTGTAAAAACAAAATTTCACTGAAAAAAATTTAAGCATAATTTGCAAAAGAAGATTCCCCTCTATTAATATAGTTAACTATGGTGTTAAGAAGAAATTACTAGTTAATCTTTTATTAATCTTTTAAGGAATTATATATTTAGGTATAATGTGGTCTTTCCTCACTTAATTTTTACAATTTACTTTTAAATTTAAATTTAATTTAAAATTACTTAATTTAAATTGTAACTGCATGTTAAAAAGTATCCTTGGTCCTATTTTTTGGCAAACTAAGTTATGGTACACAAGAATTGTCATTTTTTTTTTTGTAAAAAAACTCTTCCATGAGTGTTTCTGTAAAATTTGAAGCCTTAAAAAGTCATCTATATTTTTATCTTTTGTAGACTCCTAATAACAACTTTAAAATAACTTCAATTAGTATTTTAATGGTACAGAGTAAGCAACAGGCTCACATTCTTCTTCCAAGTACTAAGTACTGCTTTATGTGTAGCAGAAGAGAAAAAGGATGAATTTTCGAAAAAGAAGTTGTGGTACATATACACAATGGAATATTACTCAGCCATCAAAAAGAATGAAATCTTACCATTTGCAACAATATGGATGGAGCTAGAGTATATTATGCTAAGTGAGATAAGTCAGTCAGAGAAAAACAAATACCACAAGATTTCACTCATATGTGGAATTTAAGAAATGAAATAGATGAACACAGGGGAAAAAAAGACAGAGGCAAACCATAAAACAGACTCTTAACTAAAGAGAACAAACTGAGGGTTGCTGGAGGGAGGTGGGTGGGGTGATAGTCTAATTGGGTGATGGGCATTAAAGAAAGCACTTGTGATAAGCACTGGGCGTTATGTGTAAGTGACGAATCACTAAGTTATACTCCTGAAACTAACATTACATTGCATGTTAACTAACCGGAATTTAAATAAAAACTTGAAACTAAAAAAAAGATGCCAAAAACATTTTAAGAAAAAAAAAATCCCACTATGCTCTTGAAGATGAATGAAACATTTCTTTGTGTGGCAGTTAAGTAGGTATTTAAATAATGCATTACCTTTTCCAGAACCATAGATGATGGCCTGATAGAATGTTTAAGATCATATTTTTAGAGCAACTTCATGACTGAAAAATATTCAATTATTTACTAGTTTGTCTTAAAAAAAGAACAAAGTTTCCAGCAAATCAAAATGTAACATTCATACTGCAGAATGTAGAAGTATATTAGTTCTGCTGGTATCAGACTTGATAAAGGATGCTCCAAGTTAATAACGTTAGGAAATACCTAATACAAACGAATAACTGGGTAATTGGTACAGGTTGCTCAAGCTTGTATCTAATATTTTCCCCATTTCAAGTTTGAAAATTTGTTTTTCCTATCATAATCACTTGTAAGTTCCATGATGAGTAAGAGCCATGTAGAGTAAATCACACAGCACAGTACTAAAATGTTTCACCCGCTCATTGTGCTGGGGTTCATAAAATTCACCATGAGCAGTGAGTCTGCTATTCTGACACATCAAGCAGACCACAGCCATGTAAATTAATGTACACCCAACAGTTGAAATCAAATTGCTGGATATTAAATGAAAGTGCTGTCCTGGAGGATAAACAAGTGTGAGCCTCTCAACTGCCACCACCTGCTCCCAAGTTTAGGAAATTAGCACAAGTGGGCATTATTAATGTTCCTCCGGAGGCCCTGTCTGATCTCACACACACACACACACACACACACACACACCCTCCCCAGCCAAACTAGACCCTGTCTGATCACACACACACACACACACACACACACACACATCCTCCCCCAGCCAAACTAGACCCTGTCTGATCACACACACACACACACACACACACACCCTCCCCCAGCCAAACTAGACCAAATGAACCAACACACTATTTCTGTGGAATCAAATCCTGTAGAAGAGCATGGCATGAACTTCCTTCCTACAACCCTCAGAACCCACACCCACAAACCCCACCAACATCCCCTAAACACTGAAATGCCTAGACTTACAGCAAGGGTGCCTGTCCTTCCTTCCCCATGGCAATCAGTTCCTGACGTTCAGAGCCTTGAAGATAATTCAAGATACAGAATTTGTTAATAGTAATGCTTTCTGGTCGGTCCCTTGTTAGTCGATTTTATAGGAAAGACGGACTTGACTGTTTTTAGTGGAAAAACTCACCATACTGGCATAAATGCCATGTAATTTGTGGCAGGAAAACAAGACTATTGGCAGCCATCTATCATGCCTATATAGTAATTTCTGGTTGTACCTGTTGTAAAAATCACACTCAATTACTATTAAGAAGGGCACAGAGGACACTGATCAATCTTGCTCACTTTTTTAGAACTTTCTCTATTTAGTCAGGTACAGAAATATGTTTTTTCTATTTATAAATTGAAATAAACAATACATAATTTTATGTCAGGAAACGAATTGTTTTACAAATATGACATCACACTGTACAACTTGGGATCAGTAAACAATATTTTTATTATATTGTTAGGACAAAAAAGGAGTGCATACACACACACATTTTATCAGACATGAGGCCAGATTATTTTGGTAACCGGGATTAGGTTTATTTTGTAGAATCCTACCAGTTTTAACAGAGAAAGGCAAGCATTATTTCTCCCTTTGTGATAGTCTATGATGATGACTGGCTTTGCATAGCTATTTTGTTATTAGAGTGTCATTTAGCATATCTCTAGAAAGATGTATGTCTTTGGACAGGTTACATTGCTTTCTAGGATTTGATTATTCTAAAATTCATAATAATATTACTAAAAAGTAATACCAATTGAGCACTTATTATTGGTAAGGCAATTTGTTTGCCACTTTAAATACATAATATTATTTAAACTTCAGAAACACTTTTGAGACTCTATCCCAAAGATCCTGCTAGAGATTAAAAAAAAAAAAAAGACTGAGGTTTGGAAGAGATGCTATTTTGTCCTAAGACTGCAAAGCCTAGGACACTAGAATGACAGATTTTTAAAATTGTAATGGACTTTAGAGATAATCTACTTCAATTCTCTAATACTATAAATACAAAACTAAAATTTAGAGAGATTATATAAATTGTTCAAAACTACACAACTACAGCCTAGTATCTACATCTTTTTGCATGTTTTTCCCCACACTATATCATAGACTACATTATTGTACCTTCTGTTTGCACCCAAAATACTGAAGAGTCTGATATAATGATTGCACATTTTTTCAGAGTGTGATTAATTTAAAATAAGCAAGAAATTTGTTATGATATCTCTCAGTACAGATTCCAAGTTTAAATTCTTCCTACTCAATGTACGGTCCACAAAGCACTCTCTGCATCAGCATCATGTGAGAGCTTTTTAGAAATGCCACATCTTAGGTCTCACCCAGATCCGCTGGATCAGAGTCTGCCAGATGTCTCATGCACATATTAGCAGGTGAGAAGTGTGCTCTGTGAAGTTTCTACTTCTTATACACCAAATTCCTCAATACCAGCTCCAGTAATGGCCACTATTGACTAGTACTCAATGCCCAACAGACATCCATGTATAACCTCTTGCTGGCCAGTGGTTTTTTGTTGTTGTTGTTGTGTTGTTTTTTTTTTTAAGATTTATTTATTTGAGAGCAAGAGAGAGGGAGAGAGAGAGAGAGAGCAAGCACAAGCAGGGAGGAGGGAGAGAGAGAGAAGCAGACTCCTCGCTGAGCAGGGACCTGAGCTGAAGGCAGATGCTTAACCAACTGAGGTGCTCCATGTTGGCCGGTGTTTTAAGTAAACCGATCATCTGCTAAAGAACATACTTCTGCACAGACTATAATCTGAGATATAGCTACAGACAGTGTATTGGTTTGTTATAGATACATAATCATCCAGCACTTGCAAGCTATAGATTATTTTATGTAAAACCTGAAAGTGAGGCCTTTGATGTATAGTCAATGTTGAAAAGTTAAACTGCAAATACACTGAAAGTATAAAAAATATATATACCAAGATATATATGCAGTTCTATATTGCCCTCTGTTTGAAGTGGTATATTACTCAAATTCTGAAATGACCTCATCATAACGTTATATTCCTTAACAACAACAACTGGTATTACACTCACTGTAATAAGAATACAAGGAATATTTTCATTAGAAATAATCTTGAACTTTCTAGCATTTTATAAATGTATACATGTTTAATAAAACAGCCACCATCCATACCAAAGTATGTAGCAGTCCAACTAACTGAAATCTTCGTAAAATGAGAACATTTTTGAAGTATAGAACACAGTAATGCCGAAGGTAAGTACTTGAGGAATATGAGTCATATTATCACTGGTAGCATTAAAAAAATAACTACAAATATACTGTGACTAATAAATTACAATATCAATATGATATTGTTATGTGAAAGTATGTTATAATTATACTTAATATTATTTGCTTCCTTTTAAGTCAGCAATAAACAATATACTTTGAAATATAGTTTATTTAGGAAATAGTCTCTTATAAATGCCTGATGTTTCAATAACACCCATGTACATGTTAAATGATCAAAGTTGTTTCTCTCTTTAGCAAAATCCTCTAATCTAAATACCATTGAATTATTGTAAATATTAGTACTGACATTTCCAAATGAGGCTGGAATAATGTCTCATATTGTCCAGGAACAATTTTTTTTACATAATTATTTTTATATTTACATGAAACAAATGTTCCTTTTGATATTAAAATTATTTAAGCAGTGCATATTGACTATAATACAATTATAAAATTGAGATAAATTTCTGAAAACACATACCTACAATATAACTATATATTAAAACACTTGCAAGCTCATTTAACATTTCCAGCTCTACCTAAACAGTTAAAAATTAGACTTTATTGAAAAATATTTTAGAATTACTATTGTTCAATTGTCCTTAATTTCTTTTGGATTTAAGTGTATTTTGTGTCAATGTATTAAATAATAAACTTAATATTTGGAGTGAAAGCAGCATTTAATTTCTTTATGCCTAATATCACAAGGTCTTGCGAGAAAGAACAAATTTTATATGAGAGTCATGAATGTTTTCTCTTACTGCTAATTTTTATTATTCGAAGAGATCAGAACCAGTGATTTCTCTCACTAGTATCATCAAGTTTACTTCTACCTCACCCATCTATCTTCCTGTTGGATGCGAGTAGAGAAAAGAGAACACATGAAATAAGAAAATTATGGCACAGTAAACTGTGAGAGGAGATTCTTTAGAAAAAGTTTTTCTAAAAGTTTTTCACTTTTAGAAAAAGTGAAATTTTAAGTCTTCCTCCCTTTCCTGAAAAGAATATTCAAAATTTCAGGAGGGAAAGAGAAAAATATTTTGCAAATTCACTGACTATATCCTGAGTCTTTAAGTCTTCATGGCCAGGAATTTGGAAATTGTGAAAATAAATATCTAATACATATACTTTACCAGTTTCAGACAGGAACTGATAAAGTCACTTTGACCAACTCAGTCTGGCTGCAAAGCAGGGCCCAGTCATGGTCTAATAGATGGGCCTGAGGGGTCTTCTGAGCCCCAGAATATAGAACAACAAGAATTCACCAGGAACCATTGAGAGGGCCCTAGAATATGTCTCAGAATATAATTTTCCAGTGACCAACTTTCTCCATCATTTTTACGATCCTATCATTTACAATTCATACCTTCATTATCTATGTAGCAAAATGTAATTGCTAATTTTGCCTGGGCCTTCTTTGCAAGGAAATCACACAGCTTTTATTATAGGTAATGTTGCTTATATTAAAATTTATATCATAAATATTTTATACCTTCCTAGAGATAATAAAACTCTTTATTAGGACAGAGACCCTGTGTTCAAAGTTTTTGTAATCTTCAGAGCTTACCACAGTGATCTATTTTTAATAGACACTCAAATATTTTCATTAATCAAATGAAAAAAAGTTTATAAACAATTTCAGCTGTACCTCCAATAATCCTGGGCACTGATTTTCGGGACTTAAAATAATATTCACTGTTTGATTTCCTAGCTTCCCAGTTATTTGGATAGTCAAATTCAAAACTGAAAAAAATTGTCAAATTTCTTTTTATACTTTCCATCGTATTTCAGAAAACAAGCTTTATACCATCTGCACATATGGCTGAAAAGTTAAGAGTAAAAATGTTTATGCTTTTGGATATGTTCCTCATGCCCACAAGCTCTCTAATTTGCAAATGTTGTGGTTTTCCAGAAACATTTGTGAGTAAGGTAATTGAATACCTATTACATTGTAAGAGAAGCTCCACTAAATAAGTTATTTTATACTGTTCTAATAATTTTGCCACACTTTTTCACATTAATATAATTCTTTTAAAATAAATGACTCAAATATTAACAACTTTGTGTATTGAAAAACGCATTATATATACATTGTTACACATTAATAAAAAATTCTAAGTTAATATAAATTACATACGCATTACTTCCTTCAGTTAAGTCTTACTACATTTGAACTACGATTAGCTCATTTTTTGACCATTTACATGTGTGTTATGGGAAATAGATGATATTCCGGTCTTATCTTTGCTAATTTTTCCAAATGTAAATCTCAGCTTCCGAACTACATTATAAAATAAATGTCTGAGACATAAACAGACATTTCTCCAAAGAAGACATCCAGATGGCCAACAGACACATGAAAAGATGCTTAACATTACTTATCATCGGGGAAACGCAAATCAAAAGTACAATGAGATATCACATCACACATGTCAGAATGGCTAAAATCAACAACGAAGAAACAATAAGTGTTGGCAAGGATGTGGAGAAAAAGGAACCCTCTTGTACCGATGGTGGGAATGCAAACTAGTGCAGCCACTGTGGAGAACAGTATGGAGGTTCCTCAAAAAGTTAAAAATAGAACTACCCTATTATCCAATAATCACACTACTGGGTATTTACCCAAAGAATATAAAACACTAATTTGAAAGGATATATGCACCCCCATGTTTATTGCAGCTTTATTTACAATAGCCAAATTAAGGAAGCACCCCAAGTGTCCATCAATAGATGAATGGAAAAAGAAGTGCTATGTGTACACACACACACACACACACACACACACACACAGAGGAATATTATTCTGCCATAAAAATAATGAAATCTTGCCATTTGCAGTACCATGGATGAAGCAACAGAGTATTATGCTAAGCAAAATAGGTCAGCCAGAGAAAGACAAATACCATATGATTTCACTCATATGTGGAATTTAAGGAACAGAACAAATGAACAAAGGAATAAAAAAAGAGGGAGAGAGACAAACCAAGAAACAGACTCTTAACTATAGAGAACAAACTGATGGTTACCAGAGGGGGAGGTGGGTGGGTGGAATGGATCAAAGTGATGGGGATTAAGAGTAAACTTATCATGATGAGCACTGAGTAATGTATAGAACTGCTGAATCACTATACTGTACATCTGAAACTAATATAACACTGTATGTGGGTTTTTTAAAAAGATTTTATTTATTCGTCAGAGAGAGAGAGAGAAAGAGAGCACAAGCAGGGGGAGCGGCAGGCAGAGGGAGAAGCAGGCTCTCCGCTGAGGAAGGAGCCCGACGTGGGACTCGATCCCAGGACCCTGGGATCATGACCTGAGCTGAAGGCAGATGCTTAACCAACTGAGCTACCCAGGCATCCCAGCACTGTATGTTAACTATACTGGAATTAAAATTTTAAACTTAAAAAAAATGTCTGAGGCAATTACAAATGATTTTGTAATATTTACTGATTCTACCTAGCATTATATTCATAGATCTATACAGTAAATATTTAATGGATTCAAAAATGACCCCCCAAATTAAACTAAATTAATTAATTAACTAAAATTAGTCTACCATCATGTGCCAGTCATTGCACATTCTGCATTTGATCCTCCTGGCAAGGCTTTCATATAGGTACTGTTATTTCATCATATTGCTTATTACAATACTGGTCTCAAAAGCTTAGATAATTTGCCCAAGGTCACTGAGGAACAGAGCCAACAACCAAACCCAGTCTTTTTGACATGATAGTCTCTGTTTGTAAGCATTAGAAGATATTTGTTTAAAAGAAAATGTAGATTCCTTTTAAAAATCATTAATACTTTTAGCAAATGAATGTCTACATTTTAGCAGGTAACCAGTATAAAACTAACTTTCAGAAATGACTATAGAACATCAGATTACAGTGGTCTTTATTTAGGAGTTTCTAGGACGGGATCCTCAGTCATAGTAAAGAACTATTTATTTCACCCATTTATGGAGATTGGCTTTGAAACTAGAGACATCCTGCCACAGATAATAAATAGAAATATACGTAAAACCCTCGCATATAGTATTCTGATTTTTGTTTGTTTTCATGAAGTTTGACTAACCAAATTTGCCACTTTAGGTGAAACCAAAATACACTACAACTACTTTTAGTTCATACGATCAAAGACACCTACAAAGAAACAAAACAAAAAAGCAAAACAGAAACAAATAAAATTTTCCGAAATCTTTTAACGACTTCAAAATAGCAACTGTTAGGAAAAACCTATCCCCACCCTACACCCAAATCGATGCTGTGCATCCTATGTGCAGCAATTTAGATACTTTTTATTCTAGACAGTCGACTTGCTACATAGCGAAGTTCATCCATGGAATGTAAGGTTTCCTCAATGCTTACTTTTAATAAAACTGGCAAAACATAAATTATTCTGTGTTTAATGACAATAAATACTTATTGTCTATATTTTCAACCAATAAAGATTTATTTTCTATTTGCTGATAAACTACTAAGCAGTACCCTTTACTCTTCCAAAACTTTCTTTTCACTACATGTTTTATAAAAGACTGATTCCAAAACCACCTAATACCTCCACAGCAGAGTGAAGTCTAAACTTAGCCAATGTCAGAATTGCATAGCTGTCATCTTTTGGTTGGAACATTCTTCCCCTTCTCTTTTCTTGGCTACTTCCTTCTTATCCTTTAAGTTCCAGCTAAAATGTCATAATGGGAAGGACCTTAATCATCCGTTGATAAATTTACTTCTGGACCAACCGAGATGATTTATAATTTTAATTTAAATTTTAACATGCCTAATAAATAAGAGGGGGATTTGAGGTAACGTACTAGAATGAAATATTACAGTTAAAATAACTGAAATAAGAGTTGAGAGACCCTGCGGAGGATGTGAGACTTACAGAAGCACATTATTAAATGGCAGTTTTTTCCTACTAAAATTCTGAAAACTGAATGTGTTATGTGGAAGCATGAAAGGCTACTGTAAATAAAATAATGAGAAATCATTTTAAATCCAGACCCAGGTCATTAATTTTTCCCAAACATGTTGATCTTTAGCATGCTTCTGAGCAGTCCACCTTTAATAATTTCTTAGGCAACTGCTGTCACAACTGTCTTCAACCTCAAGAAGCCAGAAACCTCTGTCACTTGACATGGTTTGCCTTCGGCACTGGTACATTTGTCATTTGAAAGCTCAATATGTAAAAACAAACACAGTGTGAGATGCTCTAAATACCATAATTATAGACATATAAATGAACAAACAACCGGTCTGAAAGCCTTTTACAAAAAGCTCTATGGGCACCAATTTGATAAAAGAACAATGTCATTTTTATTTATAAGATTCTGAAATCTTTTTTTTTTTTAATTTTTTTTTTTTTTAAGATTTTCTTTATTTGCGAGAGAGAGAATGAGAGACAGAGAGCATGAGAGGGAGGAGGGTCAGAGGGAGAAGCAGACTCCCCGCTGAGCAGGGAGCCCGATGCGGGACTCGATCCCGGGACTCCAGGATCATGACCTGAGCCGAAGGCAGTCACCCAACCGACTGAGCCACCCAGGCACCCTGAAATCTCTTTTTAAAAGTGAATATGGTACTCTAATTTTACCACGTATAATCTAAAAATGTGCAGGAACAACACATTTTAAATTCCAAAATATATATTTTGGGTGATTATATAATCTTTGTAAAACTATAATGCTTCAGGTCACTGTAAACAGTAATTATATAACATGAAGCCACGTCTTTCACCATATGAAAACTAATCAAACTGCAGTAATACTTTCCTAATATACTTTGGGCAAAGAACAGATAATAAATTGAAGAATAAGTTGCCTTTCACATTGAGCAAATACGTGCAAACTACCCTTTAAAATTACCTTAATAGCCCCATTCCTTTTGAATAATAGTCCTCTGAAATAATCATTTTTGTTTTGATTCATACAGACATGTCAGTTTTAAGGCAGTATTTTTATAATATGATGATTACTACTTACCGATAAACTTTAGTGTAACTACTATTATATTAAAATCATATTACTTCTGATTACTTCTGATTTATAGTTTTTAGCTATAAAAATACAACTAAGAAAAGATAGCTGTACTTTTTGTTACAACCTAGCTATATGCAATTTATATACAGATCTTACAGAACTAACCCATTTCAATTTGATCGTATTTTTTTAATGCTGCTCATGTACAGTCTTTTCTCTTAATGGATATATTCATCTTTGACATACTAATTAGTGACTAAAACAGTGACTAAATATTAAAATTATATTTAATCATACTATGATATCTGTCTTCAAATATTTTATGGCAGTAGAATATCAGGTAAATATTAAGCTTTTATTACCTTAAAAGCCCAACTACAGCTAATGGCCAGAATTTATGAGAATGTAGATTTTGTGTCAGTAGAACTTGATAAAAGTAAGAACTATATAAAAAAAGAAACCAGTGAACTTTCAATTTTTTGAGCATCCGTATGCTTTGAGTTTTCTAGCAGAGAGGTAACTGACTAATTTTATATAATAAATTCAATGCAACTAGTTCAGTGCCTGGTACAAGAAAAGATGATTACTGAAGTCTCATTTCTTTAATACAACCACACCCTTATACCTGTTAACCTAAGGACAAAATGTAGAATGTGACCATGGGGGAAAGAGAAAAGGGAGTAACTTCTGTTATCAATAAGCAAAGCTAGGGGGAGTCACTGTGAAAGATATAAAATTGGGAACAGCCTTCACAGGAATGGTGGGCTTTGAAAAGGCGAGGATCTCATAGGCTGGGGGATATTTTAAAGTTGAGGTACAGCATGAACAAAGTTTCCAATGTAGGGATGAAGAGAGTTAAAGTATAAACAAAATATAAGTGCCTATTTTTGTACTTACCAAAGGATATTTTTGTTATATTAAAAATCAAAATGAAATTCACTGACATTCCACACCGACTTTGACAAAATCAACTAATATGCTAAGATTATTATACACTAAATATATATAATTATCAACTTTCTCTGCAACTACCTCTATCATTTACAAGATTTTTTGACATCTTAAGCACTCTATTTCAAGTACCTGTTAGGCACAATAATTATTTTGTTGACATCTGTCTTTGATTTGCATGCAGATTACAGGTATTTCTTTGAAACAACGTGTTTTGAAAAGGGCAGTCAGGCTTGGCTTCTAAGGAGTCTTACCAACGATATGACTTAAGTGAAGTACAGAAAATGCTGCAAAATAGAGCCATGCAGGAAAAAGGTTGGAGAAATTACAGAGCTTTCACAGCATGGTTTCATTATTCCCCTTGAAACAATCAATTAATATTCATGTATAAATGATGGTAAGTATCTGTGTTTTATCCTTTCAAAATAGATTTCTTGCTTTTCTTCTATCACCAGTAATTCGGGATAATTTCTCACTCTACCATCAGATAATTGAAAATGACTTGGATTATTTGTCATCACTGACGGGTGATGTCAGATTTTTCTATTTTTTAATAGAAAAAAATTCTATTATTTTCCTAGTATTTTACCTGTGATGAGACCAAATCACCAAAGGGAGGTGACAGCATCTCCAATACGCTCCAGAGTTCTAAGGCTTGGACCATAAATGAGTTTCCCCTACATCAGCATAGATGAAATAGGAAAAGGTGTTCCAGAAAGAGAGAATGGAAGTGAGGATACATAAGAGAAACATGACTGGGAACAGCGTGTTGTACAGGAGGAACTGTTAGGGTTTCAGTCTGGTGAGGTCATGGGGTGCCCATGGTGGGCCAGGGGAGATCACATCAAAGGGACAGGCAAGAACCAGGGAAGCGGGCTACCATGACGAGATGTGTGTCATCCATCGATGGTCAACTGGAAGAGAATGATTGGAAGCAAGGAGGCATTCTGGGAGGCTACTAACTTAATGTCTGGAGGAAATGCTGAGAATCCTCACAAGAGCTGCGGCAATGGGAATGAGAGCAGGGAATAGATACAAGAAATATTTAAGCATTAGAAATGACAAATATTTTTGAGACAAATATTTTCCCACTGCCGTTAAAGTCAAAGTTTTGCTCTCAACAAGACTCTCAAGAAAAGCTTTATAGTTTAGACATTACATGAAATTGATACTGAAAATAATGGTTATAGATTATACAGGTATCTTCATTTAAACTTAGTAATGGCAATAATATTTATGCTTTTGGATACAGACAGCAAAATTTCCTTTGAACCAGTTTTAAAAAGCTTTTATTCATGACAAAGCATTTCAACTAATATTTTATATAGCTTTAAATAAATGTTTTCATGACATGACTATTAATGTATGCTAACAGTACCCAGAAGACAGAATCACATTGTAAAGTTATTATGATGAGGAAGAACATAAATGACATTGTATGTATAATTATTTAGTGTTATTATCATTGAAATAGAAACATTAGGATAACACATTTTTCTTACTATAACTCTACACAAGCAGTTAATTAACCTTAAAGTGTTGCCTAGATGCAAACTGAAACTCAGTATTAGTCAGAGAACTGGAAATCAATGGCATAGTATTTCTCACTCAGCCGGCGGCACCATGGTCAAGAGCACAGACTGTAGGGATAGATCGTACCGGCGGCCTGGCAAATTGCTTAACTTCTCTGTCTGCCCACTTATCTGCCAGTTAGAGCACTGTTCTAAGGACTAAAAGAGTTAATGCATCTAAAGAGCAGTGCCCGACCTGAAGTCAACACTCAACAAACACTGTTCATATCAATGCACAAAAAATTGTTAAAGTATAATAATGTCTATTGATGCCAGGAATTCTAGAAAAGGATGCTCATTCATTGGTGGTGAATACACGAGTTATAACAAATTTAAGGACCTCAGTCTGGAAATGTTCATTAAAAAAAAGATATATAAACTCTTTGATCCAGTCTTTGACATAGATTCCACACAAATGAACACACCAATATATAAATATTTGAATGAAGCTGTTTATTTTTGCATTCTTAATAGTGGAAGTAATGTAAATACCCAAATATGGCACACTGATATCCTTGGACACAGTATTATGCTTGTCAGCTGACATAATAAAATGGTTATTCTTAATCCCATAATTCCAGACAGCCAAAAAACATAATACACAATACTAGCATCTGCTTTAAATTAGCCATGAGACACTTACCTGCTTAGGTTAAGGTATCTGAATAAAATTCACATATACTACAGATGCACATGAGGCATGATTAAATTTTATTTTTGGAAATTTCATCATTAAAAAATTCTACTGTGAGGCAGGAATAAATTCTCCTATTCTTTTCATATGAGAACACTGAATATTAATCAAGTGATTTAAGTGAAGAGTGTGTTTTAGCACTAACAAAAGTCAGCTGAGAACTTCTGGTGATGGTATATATATAATCTCATGAGATTTTATATATATAATCTCATATACGTATATATACAAAATTATATATATATATATTATATATATTATGCTTCTGGATACAGACAGCAAAATTTCCTTTAAACCAGTTTAAAAATATATATATATAATATATATATATAATCTCACAAGATTATGCACAGTTACTTGGCACACCATGTTGAGGAAGATATGATTTAATGGCCATATTCAGACTCACTGAGAAAAAAAAGCCATGATAGATTAATATTTGCCTTGACGGTGGCATGAGACTCATGGGTTATTGTGCTTGTGGGCACACCGAAAGAAAAAAAAAAGAGGGATCATGTGTTTTTAGATGGACTGACATTAAAATCATTAACCTAACAGCATATTCATTTAATCATCTGAGAAAAACTGAAAGTCACACACGATTTTCCAAACATATTAATTTTTGTTTGAACCAAAAATGTTTCATATACATTACATAAATCTATAAATTTTGAGCTAAAATTTATTAGCAATTAAGTTAATTTAATGCAGGATAGACCACTGTTAATGTGTAAACAAAAACTTAAACAAATGATACTCTTAAAATAAGCTTTTTGCCATGTGACATAATTAGGTTGAAATTTTTTCATGTAGTTCTTCTGTTCATATATTTTGCCCAATATCTGAAAAAATATATGAAGCATATGAAGGCAGATTTTTACTTAAAGCTTGCTTAGTAATTTGATTCTCATTAAGAGGTGGCTTCCTAGTAATATGAGTTAACAGAGCAATGCAATTTATTCAACATATGTTATGGAAGTTCAACATAACCATTTGAGTCCATATGATTTACAAGTAACAACAAGCATCTTCTATTTTATGAGAATATTTTTAGCGGTAAATGTATTATTTCCTTTGGCAAATCATGATATTTCACCACATAATAAGCTGTTTTATTAATTCAGCATGTGTGTATTTACTTTTTCCATGTATTCCTTTGAAATAATATTATAATTGAATGACATGGCTGACATCGTAATAGTAGTTAGTAGAAAATTAGGAGTCAAGGCAGAATTTTTCTTTTTACATACTTTTTTGACATGACATCTAATGCATAGGAGTGAGCAAATCCTTGCTGAATTTAATTAAACTTTATATAACTTGATTCCAGTGTAAATGCACCACACAACACAGATTTAGGGGACCTAACAGTGTGAAAGTCTCATCTCTACTGCCACTTTCTTTAATTCATATCCCCAGGATATGAATATTCATAACCTAAGACCACCAAATGCAAATGAAGCAGGGGTGAATATATTTGAAAAGGGAAAGAGAACCTTATATATGTTTGGGGATAATTTTTTCTGGTAAAAATTTTCTGGTAAAAGTATTCCCAGAAACTAGCTTTACCTCCTTCCTAAACACGAAAACATTAAAGAATATATCACGATGCATGTTTATGAGGATATTTCAAACAAACTTAAATCATAAGTAAAATGTAGAATATGGCCCCTAGGAGCTCTTCTGTACTCCTTCAGCACTTTTACTGTATACCAAAAATACGATATCTTCAGCAAGCAAACTCAGAGCCAATGAACACATCTTTATTTCCAGATTTCCTACTATCATGGGAGGTTTTAAAATCTGGAGAGCTATAAAAAAATCAGTTACTTCAAGCTGTTATTATGAATAGTCTACCCCCAAAATGAATTAAATAAGACTTTAACAAGCTTTTTATCAAAATTTACAATTGAGGAAATTATCAACTTTGTTTTCGAAGTTCAAATGACTCCTTTTTTTTTTTTTTTAGAATAACTGACCCAAAATGTCTAACTCTTCGTAATTGTGCAGAAGCAACATAGACATAAGGTAGCTACCAACTCAAGGCCTGTCAAATTCACCTGATACTTTAATAGGTAAGATTCAGTCGAATGTGTAGCCACTAAAGTCCATAAACAAGATGCATTTAAAATGGTAATGTTATTGACCATAGATAAAGAAATGTATTCCAAATGTCTTTCTAAAATAAATATCACTAATGACAGAAATATGAATGAGTGAATGAACGAATGGGGGGGCTCTAGGAGGTCATAGTTAGAATAAGTGCAACTCTCCAACTTAACATCAAAGGGAAAAACGAGTCTTATTTCATTGCTGGTTTTTAAAACATGCAAAAATATTCTCATGCTCATTTAGTTCAATGCTAAATAAGCTTATTACAGGCAGTTTAATACCTTTGGGTTTGACAGGGTACAATAGATAGCACTCTTTTCTGCCTGAGTTCTAGATTAGAATAGGAGTCACAGGTGGAGAGCAAATATCGCCCTTTACACAATAATTGCTGAATAGGGCTTAGGTGTGTGGCAACAATGGGGTGCATTAACCTTAATTCTGAAATTAAACAAACTTTCTAGCCATAGGAAGAACCGAGACACCATAAAGCTTTCCATTTATCACACACATTATTGCAGAGGCATAGCCTACTCTTACATGTCTTTCAATAAGAATCTATACCTTTTGCAGGCAGCTTAGAAGGAAGAAGGAGGGGCTCAGCTATGCTGGGTCCTTAACCCAAAGTCACCTCACAGGTAAGTCCCTCCACTTAACATAGAAGGAATTAGTGAACTGCAGAGATAGAGGCTAAGAATGTTAGAAGTGGACTTTCCTCCACATAAAAGGAAACATTAGGATGGAGAAAGAGGTAGCACCTTCATATCCCAACATTTTCAGTTGGTCAGAACTAAAACATACAGGTTCTACAGATCCCAGGAGATGGGGAGATCCAATGTTTGAACTTATCATTCTGTTCAGATTCTCTTTTAAGTTTCTCATTTGGAATGTTCTCTATATGAAGATCATTTCATCATTATTTGTACATATTAAAATAACAAAAATAAACACATAATTTCTTCCAATGGCCAAATATTAGATGGTTATAAAAATGTCTCAGGTTGCTAGTAGCTACTTATCTTGAGATATGTATTTCTCTAGAAATACTGATAACATCCGATTTCAGATACCGATATACATAGAAATATGGCATTCACTTTATTTCCATAACATTGTAGTTTTGAGATTTAAATTATGTACTCTGTTCTTTAACTTTGCAAATAGCAATAAATGACAAAAGAAAGTACTTCTCAAATCAATCAGATATAGGAAAATTTTGAAATTGCATGTTTTATTTCTTCATCCCATCAACATCAGTCACCACATAAACATGAAGAAGTTTAATACTCTTAAGATAATCATACTCTAGGTATGAAGAGTTGAGAATTTCTGAGCCTAGAATCTCTCCTTATTCTATACATTATTTTCAACAAATAAAATATCTTTTAAAATCTTAAAAAGAGTAGCAAGACAAGGGGATATATATCAAATTCCCTTTATGTTTTAATCATAAAAAGGATACATCAGACAAGAAAACTTATTAGTTCACTTTAAAGACTTACTAAGATTTTCTCTGGAAGAATTTATAATTAAGACAAGTGATTTAAAATCTTGAAGAAGTTATAGAACTTGAAATATCCTCCAAATTAGAATAGAAAAAAATTAGAAATGTGATTTTAAAAATATAATGCATATCAAACAACTTCGATGTTACTTATCTCAAAATGATATATTGTATAACTGTATAAAAGTTAATAAAAGCCTATATTGAATTTGGGGATTCCTTTTTTTGGCCAATTTTGCCATACATCAATGCTAATGGAGAAAATTTTGGCAAAAATCCCTGTTCCCTATATATCAGCGCTACAATGAAATCAAGATTATGCAGTTTCCTTCTATGAGTAAATAACACTTTTTTAGTTATTACTTTAAGTAAATAATGTACTACCTCTTAACAGCCAATGATTTTTGCTGGCCTAAAGCATTTTTTTTTATTTAAATTCATTTTATTAAGACAAGCTCATTGTTATGTTTAAGCTCAGTGTAAACTAGTAATATTTGCTTTTATATTTATTTATGTAGTTTACTCCATTTATTTCAAAGATAACATTTTAGAGTGGTATATGAATTGCAGAAGAAATAGATCAATATACTATTGTTTTGATATTGTTGCATTAGTTACTTGAAATAACTGCACATGGAAAGACCTATCTATAAAATTGTAAGTGGGTTTAACTCCTTGAAAGACACATTAGAAAATACATAAATATATACATATATTACATATAATAAATATATAATATATACACTATATTAAATAATAATATGTATCTATACAGTATGTAACATGTACTTAAAGGATTTTACCAAATATATGTGTATATTTATATACATTTGTGTTTATATATGCTTATATACGTAAAAACATATTTGTTAGAAAGTAGTTGATTAATTGAAAACATTTCTCAAATGTGACAGTGAAATTATAGTTTAATTGGTATACAAAATAATACAAAATAACGTAAAGTGAACTTTATCAGAAAGCACTATTTAAGTCAAAATTTAGTATACTTTAGGAATAAGTTAAATTCATTAAGTGCTAGCTCAAACTCCTCATCATTTTGAACTGCACTGTCAGCATCTTTCAAATATGTTCAAATAAGTGCAACTCCCTAAGAGTAAAATCTTCTACTTAAACTTTACATATGCATCCTGTATATATGCATTTACAAGAAGGGAGGTTACATGATACCATCAGCTCAGCAGCAGCTCATCTGCACTGTTAGGCAATTAGATTCTAGTTCTACTTAATCCCAGAAACGAGCTTCTTTAGTATTAGTCTAGTTGTAAAAAACATACTAGGAACAGTAACACCATTTTTATATACATTTCAATAACAGAGAAGAAGAAATAAGGCAGAAGCAAATATATATTTAAAATGGTATTGTTAACAAATGAAAAATATTAACTCATCTTCTGGAAATGTCCATCATGTTAAAAAGTTATCTAGGGACAGAAAGTTTTAGCATAGTCATCACATTTTTTTTTTAAATGAGTACCAAATAAAAACATTACTTTTAGATTTTCATGCTACTTTTTGTCTTGTGATGACCTCTCCTGGTTGAGTTGTTCATTATCTTAGATTCACGTAGTTATCATTTTTTTCTCCTTTGAGTGTTTTCAGTATTAAGAATAGAACTATCATTCTTTTTCAGAGTTTTGTATAATATAAACATTTACAGTAAGTGTAAAATTATAATTTAATTTTAAAGCACTGAATATGTGAAGCTTATTCTAATCAATAAAGTATACATCATTCTTATTATTTGATTTCATGATGCAGGGAAACTGGGTTTTAGTCAATTTAAATTCAAATGAAATAAGTCATCTTAAGCCATTTTAGATATTTAAACAATAAAGAATAAGAGCTAATAAATAAATCTTAATCAAACGTAAGTATTAACTATCTGAAAAGTAATATTCTCTGTTCTTCCCCATCACCAAATTCTAAGTTGTAAAAACTAAGAATATATTTCTGAAACAACTTTTCTATTCTTAAAATGCATTAACCCAGCGGCTGCATATGCCATTCATTCTTGATACATGGCAAATGTTTCAGATGAATCCATTATAATTAGAGTATACAAAGAGATGCAATATGAAACCCAAGAAAAATCCTGGATATGAGGGTCTTTAAGCAGCGAATATAATTAATTTAATTTATAATGAATTTAATTTCTGAAAAGAGTAGCAGTTAGTTCTATATGACCAGATCTTGAAATGGAAATTGAAATTTCGTCAGATTACTTTTCTCAGGATGTAGTTACATATTTACATAAATTAATACAGAGCATTGTGTCTTCATAATTTCTGTTTAAATATATAAAACTGACATACATATTTTAATAACATATCACTTTTTTGAGGTTTAATCCGTTTGTGAAAAAGCTATAAAATTTTTCTCAAGTCCGTTACAAACTGCCACTTAATGACTTCCTATCTTGCAAGAAAAGAGAAGCAAATACAGTACTCGGGAAACTACGTCAAAACTGTAATACCGGCTCATCACATGACATTATTATGTAGTAGATTCTTTAGCATGACTTATAAAGTCCTTTTTTCAATGGTTATTCATATTAATATTTGCACCCTAGAATAAGAACATTAATATTAACATATAGGTAAAGATGCATCAAGGCATCTCAGGATCTCATAAACAGATAGGACTACACATACAATGAATTCTGGAAAACACTAATTTTTTTTTTCCTAAATGGAAAACATTTATTTTCAAACTAAAATCTCCATGATTCTTCTTTAATAAGTAACACATTCTCATAAACAAGCACTATGTGCTTATGTATATTATCCTAAGATTCCCATAGGCAATCTCTCTAGTGTTTAACTCTTTCTGAACCAAAGGAGAAATTATGCATTTCCTTTCTAGATGCACACTATGCACTTTTAAAGCAATTCAGAAGATGGGCTGGAATCTTCTATTTCTTTCTACTCTTGCTAACCCTATGAAAACATGAGCAACCTTTTCTTTTTAAAAAAGCTTGCTAAAACACAGACTTAAACATATTGAACAGCATCATTTTCCTGAGAACTCTTAAGAAATGTGTTCATTACTACATTACTGATGGTTTGCCCTGCCCGTCCCAAGTCCTAGACTGTATTATATCAAACCGCCAAAGAATTAAAGCAATTTCAGTTACAATACTGCATTCATTTTCTTCAATAAAAAAAAAAAAGTACTAAGTGTTTTTTGTTGGGGGGGGGGGGGGGGGGGGGGTAAGAGAAGTCCATCGTGCCCAAACTGCTCACAATGTGCTCCTCTTTCGTCCCCAAATCCGTGCTCATTTAAGTTAAAACCATAAATAAAAATAAGAAACTTATTTTTGCCCTAGTCTTCACTTCTCTTTCTCTGACCTACCTAAGCAAAATGCCATGAACTCCCTCCACAACAAACACACCGAAGTGGAAGAATAAGTCCTAAGAAGCTGTCATGCACACTCATCACTCTAACCAAGCAGTCGCAAACGCCTCTCCAGGACCAGGAACAACTTTCCAGAAACATCACCAGCCTCAAAAGCCACCCCCCCACACACCCCCTCGGGAGCGCGGGGCTTGGAGTTTCTGTGCTGCAGGGGCTGTAAGTGCGCGATGGCGGAGACTCCCGCACCCACCAGGGGCCAGAACTGCGAAGGTGCCTCAGAGTTGCCACCCCTGGGTGGCACCTCAATGCGGCACTGAAACTGCTCCGGCGCGGCGCGTGCTCGCGGGGGGCTACTTACGGGACGTGGCTGGGGCAGTCCAGGCTCTGCAGAGGAGGCTGCTGACAATCCAGAGCGACAGCGCTGCCCCGCAGCCGACTCGCGGAGCCACCACCATCCTCGGCTTGCCTGCTCGCGGGACTCCGAAAGCTCGCTGCGGAGACGCCGCGCGTCTCTCCGTGGGCTTCTCGCGGGGAGGTGGGCTGTCCTCAGCGCGGGAGAGAGCCGGGCCCCTCCCGCTGCGTCCTCTTCTCCCCGCACCCCTGCAGGCTCCAGTTCGGCCGGGCTGGGAGCTGCGGGGGAGGCGCAGCCTTCCTCTTCCCTCCGTGCGGCTCCTGCCTCTCGCTCCAGTAGCCAGTGAAATGCCAGGGGGAACAAATTCAAACCAAGAAGGAAAGGGAGGGGGAGCAGAGGAGGGGACCTACCCCGCCCTCTCTCACTCGGGAGGGGGAGAAAAAAAATCACCGCAGGACGTGGAGGCAGATCTGAGGAGCGGGGGATGCAGAAGCGGAGGGGAGCGCGCCGGGCGCGGAGCTGCTGCAGGCGAGCGCTCCCCGCGCCGCCGGGCGGCGTGACTCGGAGGGGCTTCCAGGCGCCTGTCAGCTCACACGGAGAGCTGGTGCGCGGGCAGCACGCAGCCCCGCGGGCGGGCGCACGCACGGCCTCAGCGCGGCGCGGCGCGGGGCCGCATCTCCTCGGCTCCGGAGCAGCGGCAGCGGCGGCCCGAGACAGAGCTGGAGACGCCGCCGCCGCCAGCAGCTCCTGCACACCCCGGCGGCGGGCGAGGTGGGGAAGCCCTCCCTCCTCGCCCCTTCCAGTCCCCACCCCGGCTCCTCCTCCTCCACCTCCACCTCCTCCTTACCGTACCCCTCTGGCTGTCAGAACCCTTCTGCCCTGCCCTCGCTTTGACTGGAAGCCGGAGCGAGAAGGCACCGACGGGCTGGGGTCCATCGGCTGGGGCGGGGGCGGAGCAAGGGGGTGCGCGCCTCTCCCCAGGCCGGAGGCGGTGCTGAAGTTGGGGATTTGCCGTGTAATCTTGGAACCCTGCTCCAACCCCGGCCGCCCCCCACCCAGCTGCAGGAAACCGAACCCCTTCGCTCGGCTGCCTCCTCTTTCCCTTCTCTCCTCCCCTTCAGATGGAGATGGTACAGACTCCCGGAGCTCCGGCCCCGCGGGAACCACAGTCAGGCGTCCGACAGGCAGGTCTTCCGAGTGGTCCTAACACCTAAGTGACGGAGCTGAACATCCCGACTAGAGCAGCGGGGACTGCAGTCGCCGCTAATGCAGATGTTTTCTTTCTTTCTTTCTTTAAAGATTTTATTCATTTATTTGACAGAGAGATAGCGAGAGCAGGAACACAAGCAGGGGGAGCGAGGGAGAGGGAGAAGCGGGCTTCCCGCCGAGCAGGGAGCCCGATGTGGGGCTCGATCCCAGAACTCTGGGATCATGACCTGAGCTGAAGGCAGACGCTTAACAACTGAGCCACCCAGGCGCCCCTGCAGATGTTTTCAATATGTAATTAATCCATACTCATCCATATGCACACGTACACCAGACACGCTGCTGCCAGGAAAACTCCATTCAGGCAAAACGCTCACAAACAGACACAAACACAAAACTGAAATACATAAGCAGGCATACGGATAACTACTTCAGGGTATCTGATGCATTGCAAGTACTAAGAATGAGGAATATCTAAGGAGACCCAGATTTTCTTTTCACATTTAGACAATTTCGATAATAAATCTCAAGCTCTCTCCACCATTACCCCCCCCCCCCCCCCAGCTCACACTTCTCCATACAGGTTCCTTCTATCCAGTCTACATAAAGTACTTGGATTCTCATCTCTCTGCAGAACCAATCCTTTCGCTGACTTTACTGACACAGTTAAGAATTATTGGTCATCTAACTATCTAACGATGTTTAGGGAGGGCAAAGTAGGAGTAACCATGTCTTCCAATGTTATGCAGTGAAGCATTTGCCTTTCAAGATAAATAAAATTTTTATGGAGACTTGCCGACTCCTGGAATAGAGTCTGAGTTTAATGTTTTGGTTAGGTCGTGAAAAGGTCCACTGTAAACAGTACTGTGTGTTCACCGCCTAATTAGTATGGTGGTAAGGGGCCTGATTCAGCAGTCTTTATTAGAGCTTTGTTTCTTATTGATTTAAAGGGATGTTTTGTTCTAGTAAGAACTGCAGATTGGGTACAGTCTGGAAAATGAAGAAACACATGGATGACTAACAGGGGAAACACTGTATACTCATGCTATAAAATTCACCTCCTATAAAATAATACAGTAAATGCATTCTTATGGGTTATAAAATGCCCCTTTTCTACTCGAATTCCCACAGACTTCAAAAGTCAATGTACACTTGCAAAAACTCTATGGTAGAGAACTGCCATCAACCATTTGTAAGAGCTCAAAGAAACCAGTCGCAGGGAAAAAATATTGTGAGGTAACACAACTTTTCAGAAGTCAGTTTTTAACTGTGTCTATTTAAGCCATTACACTAAACTCCACTAGAGTGGTGTTTAAGTGATTTAATAAAAGAGTAAAAGAGAAAACAGTTGAAAGTGTTACCATTTCCATATCTCAATAGTTGTCTTTCAATGGGTATCTATCTCAAACAGATTGAACTGATTCCATTTCTTAGGGTGCAAACAAAAGGAGCCAGCACTAAGTGTCTATTTAATTGTTTTGTAACAGAAATTATATACCCAAGGGTGTTTTTTTTTCCCTCCGAAAAGCATCCTGGCCAGTTTGTAATCATTTCTCTTAATGAGTAAAAACAAACAAAACCAAACCTCATTTTATGACATCTATGTAACCACCCTGCACTGACATTGTGCCGTATAGTACTACAGTCCTACTTCGTGCCAGTGTGAGCTAAGAACCTGCCTTCATCTGTTTTCAATGCCCTTTGCCATGTTTGAAAGTAAATGATGTCACATGCTTTGTAATGCAACTACAAATGTGTAATTAGATACGCACATTGGGATTCACAGTATACTTAAAGAAATAGGAACTTCAATAGGTGCAGGATCAGACATTCCTTAGATTCTATTTTGATTTTTCCCTATCCAATCCATCATTTTCATCATTACATATTAAAGTTAAACTTCCTTTTTAATTCAATTATGACTATAAATATTAGTTAGAAGGTAGAAACTACTAAAGCCTGCAAGGTCCCATTAAACTGCTATGCCAATTAATGGACTCAGTTCATGAGCTGTCTGTTAGATATGGTAAACAGGCCCTGCCTTGTTCCAGAGATCTGTTATCAATATGTGTGTTACATTGTATCTGCAAATACTGTAATTGAAGATAGGATACAATGATCTGAAATATGTTTCTTTGGTTAGATATAAGGTGAATCAAAGTTTGAGAATAGTAAAAGTAAGTGGATCAAAAGCACGCAAAGAAAAAACAAAAGCGTGGTGGGGAAAGACGATGGGCAAGTTACATTATTTTGAAGTGGAGTAACATACAATAAGAAAGGATAGACTTCCCTATTTCTTACTGCTCACATCCTCTTCTTCAACAGAAATTACTGGACTCTTTTTTTAAATGTTAAAATGACCCCATATTTGGGAACAAGTTATTGCGTCACTAGAAATATATTCATCATTCATTTATATCACAAATATTTGTTGAGTATCTGCCTATTATTGAGCTGGACATTGTGCCAGATATTAGGATTTTACCTCTGAGCAAGAGAGAGAACACTTTTGACCTCAGAGTTGGTGGCCAATGGTTGAATAAAGAGATCAAAATAAATCTGCATCACTTTGATGCTAACATCTATTCAAGTAAATGTTGACTAGGTAATTATTCTAGTATCTTCATATATTCTTCAAAAAAATATCAAAAATAGAAAAATATTATCATCATCATTATCATTCCAGTGATCTGCAAATAATCTGTTGCATGGCAAATTATCTCAAAAGTCCTCCCCAAATTTTGGAACTTAAATGGCAAAAAGAGTCAAAATATCTTGGTTTTAATGACACTCTGAACTGACTAACTCTATTGAATGAAGCACTGAGAAAATTCAGGACTTTTCAATAAGAAAAACATTGGTGTATCTCTAGGTGAGGTCCTTGGCATGGAATTTCCTTCTGGAAAGCAAGCTGATCAACTGTGCCCAGATTTCAGTGAATTCCCTCAGGGGGAAAAAAAAGTGTCTAGAATAGAAATGTTTGCCAGTCTGATTGCACACTCCAAGAAGAATTTAGCACCTGTTTCTCTGGATATATAGTATCTGGGATGCATTCTCTAGTGAGAAAAAACAGAATGAGAAAAAACAGAAAAAACAGAATGAGAAAAAACAGAATGAGTCTAATGGGAAAGCCTCTAGTGTAGAGAAAAATCCACCTGGAGTCTGGGCTTTTGACAATGCTAATTGACCCTGGGTACAGTGAGATACTTCACATCATAATCAAATGTTAATTGTATGAAAACCTGATTGAAGAAGGTGGCATAAAATAAAATTGACTTCCACAATCCCAGTCTATTTTAAAGTTCTCAGAGAAATACATTGCAATTAGTGTTATTTGGACTAAAGCCTTTAAAGATACTTGTTTAGAAACAATTCATGTTTACATGGTCTAACATTAATGGAAAGGGTACAGTTAGAAAAAGGCAGTCTTTAATGCAGCCTTGAAATGAATAATCAAGTTTAGAAAACTGGGAGGAAGATAGCTAAACAAATTTGTAATATTCAGAACATGGAACCTGGTCTTCATCTTTATTACATTCTTCAATTTCTGGAAACCCAACTTTCTTTTAACTTAGTCTAACATGCATATATATGAATCACATAAGTCAGAATAATTGTTCTTCCAGAATTGCAATTAAAACCTACCTTTCTCCATGGCATTGCAGAGCTTTGGCTCTGACAAATCTAACCTACAATTTACACAGTGATTATTTTCAAAAATCTCCCATTATTTATATCACAGATTAAGGAAAATACAATTTCAAATGAGTGTCTCCAGAAAAATGCCATAACTTCAAAAACATAAAATATACCATTTATCTTTTGGACAAGGAATTACTAAGTACAGTATATGAATAAAATACATATGCTTTGAAAATCAAAGTGTGTAGTAATTTCCTATAAATACTATGGATTTAAGGAGGGAGGGAGAACACTCTTAGTTTTGATTTACATCTGTACTAGCCTAAAGTGTTGCTATGTAAAATAGCAAATCTAGAGAAGAAATGGAAGGATCAAGAAAAATAGTGAATAAACAAAATAAAAGTGAGGAGTAAGGTTTAGTACACACTTACAAATTCCTAGTTGTAAACTCTTAAGAAAATACCCAATTGCATGAAAGAACAATAGATAAAGAATAATCAGTTAGCAGTATGCATGCCTTTTAGATTTTTGAAAATTCAAGCAACTTTTTAAGCAAGCTTAATGTTTGTAAAGTCTGATTTTTAAAATAGAATTTTATTTATACAGGAGATTAAACTAGTTAGAAATGGGTTGCCAATGAATGTCAAGAAATAAAAGTTATATTCAAGGAATGATAATACTTCAAAAAAAACTACATTGATATCAAGTGGATTTCTTTTTTTTTAAAAGATTTTATTTATTTATTTGAGAGAGAGAATGAGAGAGAGAGCATGAGAGGGGGGAGGGTCAGAGGGAGAAGCAGACTCCCCGCCGAGCAGGGAGCCCGATGCGGGACTCGATCCAGGGACTCCAGGATCATGACCTGAGCCGAAGGCAGTCGCTTAACCAACTGAGCCACCCAGGCGCCCAAGTGGATTGCTTTTGAGTGTTATAAGTATATAGAATTTAGGAAAGATTAGAAGAGCATGCAAGAAGCAATTTAGAATGGATGTTGACTCTAGTCTCTGGGGACAATGTATTGGCTTTCTACAACCCTCTCTGTATACCTTAATTTTCTTATATATAAGATCAGAGTAATATTTATATCCATGTAATTAGATTATTTTGAGAATTAAAAATAATTAATACAATATATCTGGCACATAAAAAGTGCCATTATTATTATTATCATTATTATTGATGATGATGATATAAATGAACATACCAAAATTCTAAACAGAAGTTCCAGAATTTCAAGTTCATGCCTCAATATATTCACATTCTAAAATCATTTAGAGATTTTTGGATTAAAAAAAGCCGCCTATCAAAAAATATTTGAGGGGCGCCTGGGAGGGTCAAAGGAAATTTGGAAGAAATCAGTTCAGCTAAAGAATTTGCAGGCTGTCCCTACCACTGCCCACCCCACCCCCAAACACACACAGTGGGTTGGTCAAAGTTTTTCAGTCTGTCTCATCCTCAAGATCTTTCTGGACCAATATCTACAATAGCATCTCCAGTTGCCTGAAGGAGAGAAAATTCTTCCACTAAGAATCTTTTAGTATCAGTGAAGGAAGAACCAGATACTCAAGCCAGAGTGCTTCACACTCTGTCCAGATAAGAATGACCTCATTCCTGAGGCATGGAGTCCAGAATGATCTTGGATGGTCCCATTTTCTTCACGGCTAGTCTTTGTAGACACTTAGTAGATTGGCGAGTACACAGTAATAGTGGGGATCATGTGAAATGCAAAAGGCAACTTTTCAGCAGCAGCAACAACATCAACAATAAATTGAGGTTAAGAAAACTCGCCATGTAGCATACAAATTATAAATATTTAACCCGATTTGGGAGATGGTTTCCATGTTAAGTTATTTCTTTACATGCTGGAATAATGCATGGTGCCTGCATGTTGAATGCCCCAAAACTAAGATCCTCAAAGATTTCCATAAGTACTTCATGGACTTCCATCTTCCAGTTTTTTCTTACTAGTGTTTGATAATACCAGACCTACTGACAAAGTTGAATGGCATCAGGTAGCATCCAAAACCCAGTCCAGGTATTAGATTAAACTAGTAGTCAGGTTAGACCAGGGAACATAATACAGCAAACAGGACATTTTGTACTGGGGAAGCTGGGCATTTTAAGAGCAAACAGAAGGACAGAGATGTTCGTTGTTCACACTGAGTTGACATTACTGATTTGAAACTAAAGATTGCTAAGAATATTCTTTTTACTCTGTTCAGGAAGCTGGGCTGATTTGAATCTCTCTACCATTTATATACGTCCTCCGTTTGCAGTGGTGAAGGTATTGAGTGGAGCGGGCTTGGAGGCGATAATTACTGGCTAAACAGTTTAAGCTAAATTGCATGGTTACTGCCAAAACATTTAAAGCTTGATTCCATAGTTCATAGGGTCCCTAAATTCCTGTAAGGATGCAATGCCTCCTCAGGCAATAGGGAATGGTAAGTCCTCTTTAACTTATTCAGAGTTGAAGAAAATTATGCAACATATAGCTATCTTTTATATCACTTACATAAAACCAAGAATAAATTCTATTTCAGTTTGTTCCATATGATGATTTAAAAATGAATTTTAGAGGGTGCTTGGGTGGCTCAGTTGGTTAGGCGACTGCCTTTGGCTCAGGTCATAATCCTGGGGTCCTGGGATCAAGTCCCACATCGGACTTCCCCTGCTCTCCTGGGAGCTTGCTTCTCCCTCTTGCCAGTGCTCTCTTTTGCCAGTGCTCTCTCTCTCTCTATATATATAATTAATAAATAAAATGTTTAAAAAAACCTGAATTTTAGAGATGGCTTTAACTACATGCTTCCATATAAGCAAGGTTAATTCTTCTTTTAAAAATGTTTTTATTTGAATATATAAATATTAAAGTTCTAATATAGCAATTTTACTAACATCCAAATGTCTGTGGTGATCTTTCTGATTGATTATTATTTAGTCAGGAATGAGGAGAGAGGGAACACAGTTTTTCCAGTTATAGCTTGTTTAACAATATTTCTAATATATATTAGCACACATACCTGCTTTCGTATGTTGAGTAGAGTGACATAATTGAATCCTTCTTTGATAATTCATGAATTTGATAATGCAATCCTTCATTTTAATTGCATATACTGTAACTGAGGGTGTGAGATTAAAATTCTTCTGATTTCAGAGTTAGTGTGACATTCTTTTAAATTTGTTTTTCCTGATCTTCTGTTCATCTTCCTAAATACCTAAGTGCCTACACAGCAAGTTGAGAATGAAGTTGCTTAAAATTTGGAAGGCAAATCTCTACTCACTTAAGAGAACTGATAGGAATGAAGTTGTGTCTGAGGGGCAAAATGCACACAGGTGGATGATCTTTGGGACAGGCCTATCTTTTAATTTATATCATCATTCTGTGAGGTCTTGTCTTTTTTTTTTTTGTCAGAGTGATCCAATTCCAGGGACCAAGAAGTAGGATTAGATGGTAGAAAACAATTATTTGACTATTTAGTGTTGTTTCTGCATATATCCCTTTGGAACCATGGTTGTAGATAGTTGTGAAAGATATTATCTCCCTCACAGGTAACTTCAAGCCATATCATAGATATGCCAGTTTTTATATTTTCAATTTATATCGTCTTCCTAAGTGCCAATACAGAAGTCAATGCTGGTTTGTTTTGAGTTCCAGTCACTGACATTAGGCTAATAATTGGTTGTTACTATAAAGGTTACGGACTTACCTATTTGCATTTTTGTTCCTCAGAAGGTTCTGCACCCTTTTGTTCCTCATTCTGAAATTGTTAGTGGAGAATAAAAATCATTTACAGATTTCCATTTTGGGAACCTGGAATAAATTAGCTAAAAAACTTTTATTTCCTCAGGTAATTTGAATTGTGAGTGTGCGTATGGAAAAGAGAAGGGCAAAACGCACATATATTGAATTCTTATAAGGCTATGCATTTTCTCATTTTACGTGGAATCTTTATAAATATATTTTACATTTAGTAACTAATAAGTAATTTTATATGACAACAGGAAAGTACTCTCCAATGTATAAAATACTTTTCACAGTTACATAATTTGAGAGTAAAAACCACTGTCATTTACTTTTAACACATTTGAAATGTCATTTTTATAATTTCTATTATCTGTAGTTAGTGAGAAGAGCTTTCATCATATTACTTTTTAAATTCATGTGCTATGGAAGCGTTGTTCACTTTCACTTTGACATAAGTAACCAGAAAGATGGGCTCAAAGGAGACTTGCCTGTTTTCTCTTCTGCTAGAGCCCATTACTTAAACTCCACCAGATGCTGAAAGGGTTGGATTGGGTTGGGAATGACTTAAGCTAACATGTAGCAGACTCTCAGTATTCCAGATTGATTAAAATGTAGCCTTTGTTCCAAGACTTTAGAGTTATTAGTTCACATATGTAATCAAAACAGCTTAATAGGGGCGCCTGGGTGGCTCAGTTGGTTAAGCATCTACCTTTGGCTCAGGTCATGATCCTAGGGTCCTGGAATTGAGCCCCACATCTGGCTCCCTGCTCAGTGGGGGCCTGCTTCTCCCTCTCCCTCTGCCTGCCGCTCTGCCTACTTGTGCTCTCTCTCTGTCAAATAAATAAATAAAATCTTTAAAAAAAAAAAAAAAGGAAAGAAAAGTTGCACATAGTAGATTTGTCCCAGGGAAATGGCACTGGCACCATCCCCTAAACTATGAATTGGGATTTGAACCTTATCATTTAACAGATACACAAAAACCCATGCTTTTATATAGTTTATAAGACTTCTGGCTAGAATGTTTCCAAAGTGCCCACCTGAAACTAAAATGGGATTTCATAAAACTAAACTCTAGTTTCAAACCTGAATCAAACTCGACTGCCTTCAGTGGTGAAAATCAGTAATGTAGTTTAATTTCCTTTACCATTTGGTGAGGACCTTTTATAATATTTAGTTAAAGCATTTACCTCATAGATTCATTATGTATAAATCTCTCTGTATAAAGCATTCTCGTTAATTCATTCATCAAATTTTAGTTTCTCAACTGAATTCTATTTCTCTAATCACTGCATGTGACGATTACTCAAGACCTGATAATATTGTTTTATGATAATTAAGAAACTAATTATCTTCTCAAGACTATTCTGGAAAGAATATAGAGAGAAATTAAATATCCTTTCTCCCTTATTTGACTTCAAATATCACATAGCGTATGATCCTTATTTCAGAAAGAAAAAATAACCACAACATAGTTTCTTTAAGCAAAGTGAAGAAGATACCCAGATGATCTCAGCCATCATAGACTCTTTATTTATTCCTGCTGAAGACGATTACCTGAATGATTAGCTTCAGCTTTCCCCCGTTATCCAGGAATTGCTTAAAGCACAAAGAAATGTAAGGAAGATGACCATATTCCAGTTCTCATTTTCGAATAAACCTCAATAATAACAAACAAAAACCAAAACTATGTTAACAAAATACCATCAGAGTATAAAACAGTTTGTAGAGGTCTAAGTCTTGAAACTTCTATTCCTGAATTCACAGCATTCGCTCATATTCCATGGTGTGTCTGTAACATCAAGCACATAAAACCAATGGATGAAAACTGGGTGAAGGAAAAAGTACCTTAAAACTGGTTACTATTGGGGTGCCTGGGTGGTTCAGTCGGTTAAGCGGCTGCCTTCAGCTCAGGTCATGATCCCGGGGTCCTGGGATCGAACCCCGCATCAGACTCCCTGGTCAGCAGAGAGCCTGCTTCTCCCTTTCCCTCTGCCTGCCGCTCTGCCTACTTGTGCTATCTCTTTGTCAAATAAATAAATAAATAATATCTTTAAAAAAAATAAAACTGGTTACTGTGGATTCCCCAAAATAACAATACTAATTTTAAACATAATCCGAAAGGTATCAAATCCAAATATTACCTTGACCTTTGTACTATTTCTCACATAGTTCTGTGAATACAGAGTGATCAGTTAAGTTTAATGTAACATTTATTAAAACATTAGAGGAAGGGTTTCAAAGATTTTAATATTTAATCACCAAATTATTAGTTTTGAAAGCACTTGGGATTTTTGTAAAACATATCCTTAGAGAAGGAATAAGAGGAAGAAAATAAATTAAAACTAAAATAAAAATATATAAAAAAGCAATTTATGGTTCATAGTCCTATAGCAGGCAGAGTAAGAGATTAAGAGCAAAGTGAAAAGATTGGTTTTGGGGGAAAAAGTAGAGGTAATTCTTTTTTGCTCCAACAGAAAAGATGGCTAACAAACATGGATATTTCAAAACACCAAGGAAAGAAAATTATGCATGATTAGTCTAAAATGCATCATTAATCCACTATTTTGTCAAATTACTTTTCCTCTGTTTCACCAGAGTATAATCTCTGCCATAACAACCCCCCACACCAGAGAAAATAAAAATATATATGTTTCATTATTTACATTCAAAATAAAAATAAATTCAATTAATGTGAAGAAAAATAATTTTATAATTTAGAAAACAAGATTTATTGAATAGAAGACTGTCACTAAGAAAACTGGCACTTCTTTTTTTTTTCTTTTTTTATTGTTATGTTAATCCCCATACATTACATCATTAGTTTTAGATGAAGTGTTCCATGATTCATTGTTTGTGCATAACACCCAGTGCTCCATGCAGAATGTGCCCCCTTAAAACCCATCACCAGGCTAACCCCTCCTCCCAACCCCCTCCCCTCTAGAACCCTCAGTTTGTTTTTCAGAGTCCATCATCTCTGATGGTTCGTCTACCCCTCTGATTTCGCCCCCTTCATTCTTCCCCTCCTGCTATCTTCTTTTTTTTTTTTCTTAACATATATTGCATTATTTATTTCAGAGGTACAGATCTGAGATTCAACAGTCTTGCACAATTCACAGCGCTTACCAGAGCACATACCCTCCCCAGTGTCTATCACCCAGTCACCCCATCCCTCCCACGCCACCCCCCACTCCAGCAACCCTCAATTTGTTTCCTGAGATTAAGAATTCCTCATATCAGTGAGGTCATATGATACATGTCTTTCTCTGTTTGACTTATTTCGCTCAGCATAATACCCTCCAGTTCCATCCATGTTGTTGCAAATGGCAAGATCTCATTCCTTTTGATGGCTGCATAATATTCCATTGTGTATATATACCACCTCTTCTTTATCCATTCATCTGTCGATGGACATCTTGGCTCTTTCCACAGTTTGGCTATTGTGGACATTGCTGCTATAAACATCAGGGTGCACGTACCCTTTCGGATCCCTACTTTTGTATCTTTGGGGTAAATACCCAGTAGTGCAATTGCTGGATCATATGGTAGCTCTATCTTCAACTTTTTGAGGAACCTCCATACTGTATTCCAGAGTGGATGCACCAGCTTGCATTCCCACCAACAGTGTAGGAGGGTTCCCCTTTCTCCGCACCCCCGCCAACATCTGTCGTTTCCTGACTTGCTAATTTTAGCCATTCTGATTGGTGTGAGGTGGTATCTCATTGAGGTTTTGATTTGTATTTCCCTGATGCCGAGTGATATTGAGCACTTTTTCCTGTGTCTGTTTGGCCATTTGGATGTCTTCTTTGGAAAAATGTCTGTTCATGTCTTCTGCCCATTTCTTGATTGGATTCTTTGTTCTTTGGGTGTTGAGTTTGATAAGTTCTTTATAGATTTTGGATACTAGCCCTTTATCTGATATGTCATTTGCAAATATCTTCTCCCATTCTGTCGGTTGTCTTTTGGTTTTGTTGACTGTTTCCTTTGCTTTGCAAAAGCTTTTTATCTTGATGAAGTCCCAATAGTTCATTTCGCCCTTGCTTCCCTTGCCTTTGGTGATATTTCTAGGAAGAAGTTGCTGCGGCTGAGGTCAAAGAGGTTGCTGCCTGTGTTCTCCTTTAGGATTTTGAGGGACTCCTGTCTCACATTTACGTCTTTCAACCATTTGGAGTCTATTTTTGTGTGTGGTGTAAGGAAATGGTCCAGTTTCATTCTTCTGCATGTGGCTGTCCAATTTTCCCAACACCATTTGTTGAAGAGACTGTCTTTTTTCCATTGGATATTCTTTCCTGCTTTGTCAAAGATAAGTTGACCATAGAGTTGAGGGTCCATTTCTGGGCTCTCTATTCTGGTCCATTGATCTATGTGTCTGTTTTTGTGCCAGTACCATGCTGTCTTGATGATGACAGCTTTGTAATAGAGCTGGAAGTCCGGAATTGTGATGCTGCCGGCTTTGCTTTTCTTTTTCAACATTCCTCTGGCTATGCGGGGTCTTTTCTGGTTCCATACAAATTTTAGGATTATTTGTTCCATTTCTTTGAAAAAAGTGGATGGTATTTTAATGGGGATTGCATTGAATGTGTAGATTGCTCTAGGTAGCATTGACATCTTCACAATATTTGTTCTTCCAATCCATGAGCATGGAACGTTTTTCCATTTCTTTGTGTCTTCCTTAATTTCTTTCATGAGTATTTTATAGTTTTCTGAGTACAGATCCTTTGTCTCTTTGGTTAGATTTATTCCTAGGTATCTTATGGTTTTGGGTGCAATTGTAAATGGGATCGACTCCTTAATTTCTCTTTCTTCTGTCTTGTTGTTGGTGTATAGGAATGCCACTGACTTCTGTGCATTGATTTTATATCCTGCCACTTTACTGAATTCCTGTATGAGTTCTAGCAGTTTTGGGGTGGAGTCTTTGGGGGTTTCCACATAAAGTATCATATCATCTGCAAAGAGTGAGAGTTTGACTTCTTCTTTGCCGATTCGGATGCCTTTGATTTCTTTTTGTTGTCTGATTGCTGTGGCTAGGACTTCTAATACTATGTTGAATAGCAGTGGTGATAGTGGACATCCTGCCACGTTCCTGACCTTAGGGGGAAAGCTCTCAGTTTTTCCCCATTGAGAATGATATTCACTGTAGGTTTTTCATAGATGGCTTTTATGATATTGAGGTATGTACCCTCTATCCCTATACTCTAAAGAGTTTTGATAAAGAAAGGATGCTGGGGGCGCCTGGGTGGCTCAGTCGTTAAGCGTCTGCCTTCAGCTCAGGTCATGATCCCAGGATCCTGGGATCAAGCCCCGCATCTGGCTCCCTGCTCTGCGGGAAGCCTGCTTCTCCCTCTCCCCCTCCCCCTGCTTGGGTTCCCTCTCTCACTGTGTCTCTCTCTGTCAAATAAATAAATAAAATCTTAAAAAAAAAAAAAAGAAAGGATGTTGTACTTTGTCAAATGCTTTTTCTGCATCTTTTGAGAGGATCATATGATTCTTGTTCTTTCTTTTGTTAATGTATTGTATCACATTGATTGATTTGTGGATGTTGAACCAACCTTGCAGCCCAGGGATAAATCCCACTTGGTTGTGGTGAATAATCCTTTTAATGTACTGTTGGATCCTATTGGCTAGTATTTTGGTGAGAATTTTTGCATCCATGTTCATCAAGGATATTGGTCTGTAATTCTCCTTTTTGATGGGGTCTTTGTCTGGTTTTGGGATCAAGGTAATGCTGGCCTCATAAAATGAGTTTGGAAGTTTTCCTTCCCTTTCTATTTTTTGGAACAGTTTCAGAAGAATAGGTATTAATTCTTCTTGAAATGTTTGGTAGAATTCCCCTGGGAAGCCATCTGGCCCTGGGCTTCTGTTTTTTGGGAGATTTTTGATGACTGCTTCAATTTCCTTAGTGGTTATAGGTCTGTTCAGGTTTTCCATTTCTTCCTGGTTCAGTTTTGGTAGTTGATACATCTCTAGGAATGCATCCATCTCTTCCAGGTTATCTAATTTGCTGGCATAGAGTTGCTCATAATATGTTCTTATAATTGTTTGTATTTCTTTGGTGTTGGTTGTGATCTCTCCTCTTTCATTCATGATTTTGTTGATTTGGGTCATTTCTCTTCTCTTTTTGATAAGTCTGGCCAGGGGTTTATCAATCTTGTTAATTCTTTCAGAGAACCAGCTCCTAGTTTCTTTGATCTGTTCTACTGTTCTTTTAGTTTCTATTTCATTGATTTCTGCTCTGATCTTTATTATTTCTCTTCTCCTGCTGGGTTTAGGCTTTATTTGCTGTTCTTTCTCCAGCTCCTTTAGGTGGAGGTTTAGGTTGTGTACTTGAGACCTTTCTTGTTTCTTGAGAAAGGCTTGTATTGCTATATACTTTCCTCTTAGGACTGCCTTTGCTGCATCCCAAAGTTTTGAAGAGTTGTGTTTTCATTTTCATTGGTTTCCATGAATTTTTTAAATTTTTCTTTAATTTCCTGGTTGACCCATTCATTCTTTAGTAGGATGCTCTTTAGCCTCCATGTATTTGAGTTCTTTCTCACTTTCCTCTTGTGATTGAGTTCTAGTTTCAAAGCACTGTGGTCTGAAAATATGCAGGGAATGATCCCAATCTTTTGGTACTGGTTGAGACCTGATTTATGACCTAGGATGTGATCGATTCTGGAGAATGTTCCATGGGCACTAGAGAAGAATGTGTATCCCGTTGCTTTGGGGTGGAATGTTCTGAATATGTCTGTGAAGTCCATTTGGTCCAGTGTGTCATTTAAAGTCTTTATTTCCTTGTTGATCTTTTGCTTAGACGATCTGTCCATTTCAGTGAGGGGGGTGTTAAAGTCCCCCACTATTATTGTATTGTTGTCGATGTGTTTCTTTGCTTTTGTTATTAATTGCCTTATATAATTGGCTGCTCCCATGTTAGGGGCATAGATATTTACAATTTTCAGATCTTCTTGTTGGATAGACCCTTTAAGTAGGATATAGTGTCCTTCCTCATCTCTTATTACAGTCTTTGGTTTAAAATCTAATTTGTCTGATAGAAGGATTGCCACCCCAGCTTTCTTTTGGTGTCCATTAGCATGGTAAATGGTTTTCCACCCCCTCACTTTCAATCTGGGGGTGTCTTTGGGTCTAGAATGAGTCTCTTGCAGACAGCATATCGATGGGTCTTGTTTTTTAATCCAATCTGATAGCCTGTGTCTTTTGATTGGGGCATTTAGCCCATTTACATTCAGGGTAATTATTGAAAGATAGGAATTTAGTGCCATTTATTGCCTGTAAGGTGACTGTTACTGTATATTGTCTGTGTTCCTTTCTGGTCTATGTTGCTTTCAGGGTCTCTCTTTGCTTAGAGGACCCCTTTCAATATTTCTTGTAGGGCTGGTTTGGTGTTTGCAAATTCCTTTAGTTTTTGTTTGTCCTGGAAGCTTTTTATCTCTCCTTCTATTTTCAATGACAGCCTACCTGGTTATAGTATTCTTGGCTGCATATTTTTCTCATTTAGTGCTCTGAATATATCCTGCCAGTCCTTTCTGGCCTGTCAGGTCTCTGTGGATAGGTCTGTTGCCAATCTAATGTTTCTACCATTGTAGGTTACATATCTTTTCTCCCGAGCTGCTTTCAGGATTTTCTCTTTGTCTCTGAGACTCGTAAGTTTTACTATTAGATGTCGGGGTGTTGACCTATTTTTATTGATTTTGAGAGGGGTTCTCTGTGCTTCCTGGATTTTCATGCCTGTTTCCTTCCCCAAATTAGGGAAGTTCTCTGCTATAATTTGCTCCATTATACCTTCTGCCCCTCTCTCTCTTTCTTCTTCTTCTGGGATCCCAATTATTCTAATGTTGTTTCATCTTATGGTATCGCTTATCTCTCGAATTCTGCCCTCGTGATCCAGTAGTTGTTTATCTCTCTTTTTCTCAGCTTCTTTATTTTCCATCATTTCATCTTCTATATTACTGATTCTCTCTTCTGCCTCATTTATTCTAGCAGTTAGCGCCCCCATTTTTGATTGCACCTCATTAATAGCCTTTTTGATTTCTACTTGGTTGGATTTTAGTTCTTTTACTTCTCCAGAAAGGGTTTCTCTAATAACTTCCATATTTTTTTCAAGCCCAGCTAGTATCTTTAAAGTGATGATTCTGAACTCTAGATCTGACATCGTACTAATGTCCGTATTGAGTAGGTCCCTGGCAGTCGGTACTACCTCTTGTTTTTTTGTTAAGGTGATTTTTTCCGTCTTGTCATTTTGTCCAGAGGAGAATAGATTAATGAAAGAACAAAATGCTAACAGGTTAACTATTTCTCCATAAAATATTCTTTTAACTATTCAGAAGTCCTAAAGCAGTGGGAAAAAAAGGGAGTTTTTTTTTTTTTTTTTTTAAAAAAAAAAAAAAAAAAGAAAAAAAAAAAGAAAAAGATAAAGATAAAAACAAACAAAAACAGAACAAAACAAAAAAAACCAGAATATGATCAAATATGATCAGGCTGGTATATAGATCAGTGCCACACACTAGATTTTGGGTGTATTTTGGTCTGTTAGAAGAAAGGGCCTCCCAAAATTTTAAAGAAAGTAAAATTTATATATGTACAAAAATAAGGGTTGATATGATGAAGGGATGGAATATGACTGTAAAGATGGAAATTATAAAAAATTTTATAAAAGGAATTAATAAGAAGTTGTTTGAAAAAAGAAAGGAGAGGATTTAAAAAAAAAAGAAAAAAACCGGAGAGAATGTGATCAGGCAGGGGAGTAGGAAAAAACCATACACTAGAGATTTAGGGTATATTTTGATCTGTTAGAAGAAACTCTCAAAATTTTAAAGAGAGAACAACTTATATATATATATGCCAAAAATATGGGTAACTACTATGAAAGGATAGAATATGACTCTAAAAATGAAAAATAAAAATGTTTTTTAAAAAAGGGATTGATAAGATTTGGTTGAAAAAGGGAAAAAGAAAAATTCAAAAAAAAAAGACAGTTAAAAAAAATTAACTTTGAAAGACTAAAGAATCATGGTAAAAAAGCCATGAATTCTATGTGCAGTATTCCCCTAGCACTGGAGTTCTGCCGTTCTCATTGATCGGTAAACTTGGTCTTGGCTGGCTGTTCTCGCTGATCTTCTGGGAGAGGGGCCTGTTGCCGTAGTTTCCAAATGTCTGTGCCGGAGGCGGAAGTGCCCCACCCTTGCCCGGTCTGGGCTAAGTAATCTGCTGGGGTTTGCTCCCCGGAGCTTTTGTTCCCTGCAAGCTTTCCGTACAGCTTTGGGGGCAGAGAGTGAAAATGGCGGCCTCCCAATCTCCGCCCCGGAGGAGCCGAGAACTCGGGGCCCCGCTCCTCAGTGAGCCCCTGAGAAAAGCCGTCAGTCACTCCCGTCTCCCCGGTCCTCGGCTGCACTCCGTGCTCACCTGGCCTGTGACCGCGCGTTTCTATCTCTGGCACCCGACCCCGGGTGGAGTCTCCAAACCCAGCAGATCCCTGCGGTGCGCTCCCGCGCGGCTCCTCCCGGGGGAGGAAGGTGAGTCTCCCCGGATCTGCCGCTTGTTGGGTCCCTGCTGGAGGAGCAGGGGCCTGACTGTGCCGCGGATCACGGTTTACGGCAACCCTGAGCTGAGAGCCCGCGCCTGGGCTCCGCCTCTGCAGCCGGCTTCCCTGCTCTGATACCTGGGAGCTCTGCTGCACTAAGGCACCCCCGGACTTTCTGTGACCCCGAGGGTCCTGAGACCACACTGCCCCATGAGGGTTTCACCCCCTGCTTAGCCACTGGAGCAATGTCCCTCAGCGGAGCAGACTTAAAAGTTCCGATTTTGTGCTCCGTGGCTGTATCACTTGCCAGAAGCGGCCGACGGAGGCCCCCTCCCCGCCGTCTATCCTCCCGAATATCGCCTCGGATTCACTTCTCCGCACGTCCTACCTTCCAGAAAGTGGTTGCTTTTCTGTTCAGAGAGTTGCTGCTATTCTTTTCTTCGATCTCCTGTTGAGTTCATAGGTGGTCAGAATGGTTTGATCTCTATCCAGCTGAATTCCTGAGACCAGATGAAATCCAGGTCTCCTACTCCTCTGCCATCTTGCTCCGCGGCCCCGGCACTTCTTTTTAATCACTAAATGTTCATATCTGGGCTTTTTAAGAACTGGCAACATGGAGGCTTTTTTCAACAAGAACATCTACATAGAATTTCAAAGTTCATAAAATACATTTAAATACATTTAAAATGACTCATTTCAATCTTGAGACACTGGTTTCATTTTCATTCAACTGTTTGGGGGAAATAATATCAGATAAAATAAGTGAGGCAAATATGTCATACAAAGATTCACTCATTCATTCATTCATTCATTCATTTTATTCCACAAGGATTTAGTGACCTCCTTCCATGAGTTAGGCACTCCTTCCATGAGTGACCTCCTTCCATGAGTTAGGTATTGAGTATAGAGCAATAGACAGAACCATTAAGATGTCTGATCTCCTAGGTGTTACATCATAATGGGGTGGGATGAAAGATTATGCATAAATACCCTGATAAATGATTGGTTGAAATTAAAATTAATGTGATTCAGAGCCTAGTCAGCTACCATAGATTGAATGATTAATAAGGACTTCTTCTGGAGGTGGTTTTTTTTTTTTGTTTCTTGTTTTTTTTTTTTAGCTGAGACTCAAAGAGCAAGAAGGAATTAATCATATGAAAATAGTCCTTTCTTCTTTCCTTCCTTCCTTCCCTCCTCCCTCCCTCCCTCCCTCTCTCTCTCTTTTTCTTTCTTTCTTTCATTCATTCTTTCTTTCCTTCTTTTCTTTCTTTCTTTCTTTCTTCTTTCTTCTTTCTTCTTTCTGGAAATAGCTTTTACAAGGCTCTAAACTGGAAATGTATAGAGTATAATTGTGGCGCAGTAGCTCAGTTTGTTTAGAGACCAATGAGCAAGCAGGAAAGGAGTAGGTGATGAGGGGTTCAAGAGACATAGGACCCAGATGGGGTGCCAGAATAGGAAGAAGACCAGTCAGAGAGCTACTGTAAAGTCAAGTGAGATAATGACATATTGAACTGCTATAATCCTAGTGGAGATGGGGGGAAAATGGATGAAGTGAAGGTCAGAAGATCTACTAATGGATTAGATAGGAACAGAAGGGGAAAGCAAGCATGCCTGCTATTTTTATGCATTTATGTATTTATTTTAAATTTTTGATTAAGTAACTGATGCTTAATTATACCATTTACTGAATGATACCATTTACTGAAATGAGGAGGACTGGGGCAGAAGATTTTGTAAAAGTGAAAACAATTATTCTCTTTTGGACAATTAAAATTTGTAATGCCTGTGAGAAATTCAAGTTTGGATGTCAGATATGTAGATAAATACCTGGTCTGGAATTTCAGACGGAAATCAGGGATGGAAATAAATTACATAAAATTGCCTGTGAAGAATGTGAAAATTGAGAAAGGAAAGCATGTAGGAATAAAGTCTCAGAGCACTCCAATATACAGCAGCTAACCAGGACAGTAGGAGGAAGCAAAGGTGATTGAGACAGATTGGCCAGTGGCAAGGAAGAAAACCAGAAGATGCTGTGTTACAAAAATGAAGAAAAGAATGAGTTTTGGAAAGTTGAAATAGAACGAATTAAATTTATTTAATTTATTTTCAGGTTATTTCAACATTTGTGAGCCCTGTTTTATTAACTTTCTTCTCCCTCCTTCACCTGGATGCACCTCTGCCATTCTTTAACCTGTGCTAATCTTTCCATGTTTCAGCAGTGAACAGAGAAGCTGCCTTTACCTGGACGTTTAGGGTGACATCTCACCTCCAGCCCCAAGTGCCCACAAGGAAAGCGCAATAAGAGAATACTGGTTTCCTTTTTTATTTACTGACATGTCATGTGAACATCAGCATGAATTTAAAAAATGGTGGGGGTGCATCCAGGTGAAGGGGAGATGTCACCCTAAATGCCCCGATCCACATATTTATCTCTTCAGACTCAGTCTACTTCTAACCCCAGGGGAAGAGAACCCATGGGTTGTAGGAGTCAGCACTCAGGTTGCAGGACAAGAAGCAGCATGGAATCTCAGAATAGCTCCCATTTGCCTTTCTAGGTAGCAGAGGCGTATTGTTGGAGAACTGTGCTTTATTCAGTGTCTCAGATAGTTCCTATTATGCTCCTTAATGATCTTTTACAGCAACCATAAGTAGGTAGTGCTATGGGCTAAATTGTGTCCCCTCAAAATTCATATATTGACGTCCTAACCCCAGCCCCTTAAAATGTAATTGTATTAAGATATAGGGTCTTTAAAGAATTAACTTTAATTGAATTAAAGTTTTAATTCACTTAAAGTGAGGTCAAGAGGGTGAACCCTAATCCAACATGACTGATGTTCTCATAAGAAGAAGCAATTTGGGCGCAAAAACTTCCAGAAAAAGACCACGTGAAGACATAGGGAGAAGATGGAGATCTACAAGCCAAGAAGAGAGTCCTCAGAAGAAACAAACTCTATCAAACTTGATCTCAGACGCCTAGGCTTCAGGGCCCTGAGGAAATACATCTCTGTGCGTGACACTGCCCAGTCTCTGGTACTTTGTTATGGCAGCTCTAGCAGACGAAGGCGGGGAGAAAGTTTTCTGTCTACATGCAGCTCAGATAGAGAATGATGCAAGTTCAATCCTGAGTCCTAAAGATCGTTTACTATTTCTCTTGATGTATAAGGAGGACAATCAAATGAAACAAGAACTAGGCTGTGTCACTTAGTTGAGTAGTCAGGCATGGCATCCACGGTCAGGAGCTCCATTGCCTTTCCTGCGATACCTCATATTTGGTTAAGGGTTCAGTGAAGCTGGTCTCTATGATAGATTGCACCAGATTGCTAGTATAAGATATGGAAATGAAGCCAACCCATCTGCAGTCTCCAGAGTCCATTCTAGAGCCCTAGTAACATGTAGAACCCTTTCACTGTGTGATAGTCATCTTTAAAGACAGATCAATAGCAAAAAATCAAACTATCCTGTTTCAAAAATCAACTATTTCCTTCTTATATTTCTAATATAAACCTTTCTTAAAGTTAGGGCTTATAAACAGAGTACTTTCACATTGTGAAAATGCATCATCTATATAACAATATTTTTTCACTTTTTAAAGATGTATTATACTTCAATAAAAAATTTACATCTTTATTGAAGTCCCAGAGTCTAGAACAGTGGTTTCCAATAGCAGAGATACTACCTCTAGTGAAAATTTTGGAACTCTGAAGTAGTCTTTGGTGGTCATAAACCTGTAAAGGATTTTTGCACGTATTGAATGAAGCAGGCTAGGCACTGTGCATTGCGCATTTACAGCTGGACATTGGCTTATAATTATTGAGTCTAGAGCCCAAGTTAGTTTTACAATAAATTCAAATAATTTTCTGTACACTTTTAAAATACCCTGAATTTTCTAGAACTACAACCACAGTGTGAATTGAGACAAAATTTTAGTTTTTCTTCCCCCAGAACTTAATGTTATTCATCATTTCACAAAATCATGTAACTCATGGGAACACCACTTACGGGACATAGAGATGACCACTAGGAGGATCTCTGTCTTCACCACATGTGCAATTCACACAATCATGGTGACTGAATTCAGCTGAGGCTCTGCAAACTTCATAATGTTTTCCAATCTCATTGTCCTTGAGTCTGAATATATAGAAATGCATATCATTTATTATAAATCACTTTTTTTATAATTTCCATTTACATTAGATTTAAGGCATTATATTGATTGGGGGGATTGTTTTAGTAAGTTATATTATCTATGACCTTTCTTTCAGAAAGTGTTATGAAGTTTTGTGTTTAAAGTGGTGTTTTACCTGCTGAGATTCACCTGTTTTTTTATCATCATGATATTGTGGTTTGCATTAAATTGAAGTCTTCTTGTGGTTATGTATCTCCAAATCATTAGACCCAAAAACCAGATCTCTTTCTATTTTAATCTCTAAATTAGTTTTCAACTTAAAGTGATTGGAAAGGAAGGGAGCATTTATTAAAGGTCTGCAGAAATGACTCTTTTTATTCATATGTGCAACCGCTTCAAGAGTTTTTGAAGAATGGAAGGAAGGTCATTATTTCAGTGATGTGACTCTCAATATACTCTCATTAGCAAGCATATTTTTTCATTGTTTCAACCTTAGACCTAAAACTCAGCATAATTAGTGGTATCTATTTTGGCTGGTCAGAAGCTGGTTCATCACCTAGCTAAATTCCATGAAGTTAATAAGTTTTTTGATTCATTATTTAGCAGATAAATATAGCACTTCCTAAGTGCCAGGAACCGTTCTAAAACTTTACAAATATTAGCTCATTTTAGCTTTACAACAACTACCTTATTATCCCCATTACACAGAAGAAACTGAGGAACTGACAGGTTAATTTGCTCAAGGTCAGTGATATCCAGTAGGTTGCAGAGCCTGGATACAAATCCAGGCAATTTGACTCTAGAGGCTATGGGCTTGCTTCTATATTGCCTTCTAAAATTGCCATACAGCAAATGAGAAAAAAAAATTGCATTAAAAAGGCTAATGAGCAAAAAATTAGGCTATATTGTTGTTGTTGTTTTTATTAAGGGATCTTTAAGTTTCCACAGATGTTAAATAAAATTGATCATCTTTTTTCAGGTATGGATAGTTAATTGAAGATCATATTCAAATAAAGATCAATTTAACTGTTTATAATAAATGAAAAATCAGTTAAAAGTTTTGACTGAAATTTCCCTGTAATGGAAGAGGAGGAAATAAAAAAATAATAAGTATCATTTATTAGATTTGTTAAGACAATTTGAGAAAGAGCATGAGGAGAGAGAGAAAGAGAGAGGAAAAGTGTGAGGGAGGGAGGGAGAGAGAGAGTATTTAGGGTAAAACACAGAAGAAACCATGTGAGGAGAGCAATGATTGATGAGAGGGAAATCTGACTTATTTCTTGTTCACCTGGTCCTGGCAAATTTCCAGCGTTTGACATTCTTTTCTTTTCTCATCCAAAGATTTGTTAAAAATGGCATCTTGTTTTGGAGCCAGCTCATTCTCAACCTCCTGTGTTTCCAGGATTCTATGCCCTGGGTAAACTAAAGCAATTATGCTTTTCTCCTTTCTAAACAGAGTCATATATATATATATATATATATATATATATATGGACGTACACTCTCTCTCTGTGGCATCCTTCATTTCATTATAGAACACAGTTAAAACTTTGTTCACACGGCTCCTAGTTTCTAAACGTGCGCATAATATTCTAATCTTTGATTTGATTAGAACATTATGTAACCACTTAAGAAAAATCTTGTGTAGGGGCGCCTGGGTGGCTCAGTTGGTTAAGCGACTGCCTTCGGCTCAGGTCATGATCCTGGAGTCCCGGGATCGAGTCCCACATCGGGCTCCCTGCTCGCCAGGGAGTCTGCTTCTCCCTCTGACCCTCCTCCCTCTCATGCTCTCTGTCTCTCATTCTCTCTCTCTCAAATAAATAAATAAAATCTTTAAAAAAAAAAAAAAAGAAGTTAGCATCCCTTTAAAAAAAAAAAAAGAAAAAAAAGAAAAATCTTGTGTATTGATTGCTTATGAATGAAGTTAGTTGTTGTTGGGGCATTGCTGGGGAAAGCAACCTACTTGCAGATATCAGTTAATTCAAGTCATTGCGAGAACAGTCTGGTGAAGCAGCAATGATGGAAGGTGAATAATAAAAAAATACAATTTCCACCGGATAGAAACATTATTATTTTTGTTGTGGTGGTTACTGATTTTGCTGTTCTTTCTAAGTTTTCTTTGTTTTTATTTTTAAAAATTTGTCAGACTTTTAGCATTTGCTTAGCCTATTATCTTTTGTTGACTTCCAAATACCACCATTTGGTCATTATTTACATTTTGATGTCATTTTCCTTTTCCCTCATTCCCTCATTCCTTTCCCCCATTTCCCTGCACAATAATCCTTTTTGGATATGACAGCCATATAGTTTTGTTTGATTTATCTGAGAGCTTAGACTTTGGGGTCTGTGTCTTATAATTTTCCAATATTGTTATAGTACAGCTTTGGTATTTTTGTTGTTTGTTTTCTTTTCAACATTACTCCTTATACTTTGTTTTTTTTTTTTTTTTTTTTTTTTTTTTTTTTTTAAAC
>NC_058414.1:96279509-96329487 GCF_002201575.2 Neomonachus schauinslandi | reverse complement strand
TTTTTTTTTTTTTTTTTTTTTTTTTTTTTTTTTTTTTTTTTTTTTTACTTAAACCAGATTGTCTTTAGTCCTAGATGGAAATAGTCACAGGTCCTACCAGTCAAGAAAATATGAAGTAATAAGTCTACTTTCTTAGGCAAACCAAAACAATACATTTCTCACATTTCTGATCATTAAATCCAGATGAATGTTTAACCAAAGAAATTGATCCCCGAGGAATAAACATCTATTTATACATGAGGAGATCTGAATATTTAAGTAATGAAATGTCCCAGGTGCTTATATGATGACATTGCATTGTAGAGAATGTGTGTTGTTTTCAGTGCATAATCACCTACCATCCTACTAGTTGAGTTATAGTTATCAGCTGATAAAAGTCACAATATGTTTTTCAGCTAAAATTCATATGAATAGAGAGGAAAAATAGGGCAGATAAAAATCAGAACCTACAGGTACCAATGTATTATAATGGTGAGTCATCATAAATCTGGATTGCGAAGTGTCCAATTGTTTTAACTGATTTGATCTGACGATAATCAACAATATACATTTTTAATACCCTGTTTTCTAAGCTCAAAGATTCGTTAAAGCTGGGACTACTAGTCAAATGTTTCCCTACCAACTGACCTTGACCTAGAGGAAATCTGTACCTTATTTATCTTTTTTTTTTTTAAAGATTTTATTTATTTATTTGAGAGAGAGAGAATGAGAGAGACAGAGAGCACATGAGAGGGGGGAGGGTCAGAGGGAGAAGCAGACTCCCTGGCGAGCAGGGAGCCCGATGCGGGACTCGATCCCAGGACTCCAGGATCATGACCTGAGCCGAAGGCAGTCGCTTAACCAACTGAGCCACCCAGGCGCCCTATACCTTATTTATCTTAATAGCTTTAAATTTGTTCTTTTTTAAAAAGATTTTATTTATTTATTTGACAGAGACATCGAGAGAGGGAACACAAGCAGGGGGAATGGGAGAGGGAGAAGCAGGCTTCCCGCCGAGCTGGGAGCCTGATGTGGGGCTCGATCCCAGGACCCTGGGATCATGACCTGAGCTGAAGGCAGACGCTTAACGACTGAGCCCCCCAGGCACCCCTAAATTTGTTCTTATATGAAAAAAATGCATTCAATGTTCATGAAATCATGTCACATCCGTTTCAATACCAAGGCCCTACCTCCATCCTGCCCCATGATTCTAGCTGAATTTGAAAGAGAATAAATAATATTTAAAATTCCTTAAGGAAGAATGTCACTCTCTTACAGGTTGGTTCATCCTAATTCCAATCTAATTCAAATTCTTCATTTGAGGTTTGGCAAATCAATTTAGCTGTAATACAAGCATTAATAAAAGTATGTAGTTATACATATATTCCCATTTACACATAGGTATGCATATACAAACGTGTACGTGTTTTATAGCTTTCTCATTTTAGCATTGTATGAATATGCCCATTTCAACAAACACTCTTTATAGCATGCTTTTAAAGTCATCCCCTATTTTTCAATCGATGAGTTATGGATCACATAAAAAATGGACTTTTTTAGTATCTTACCACTGATTATATCATTCCCAATATTTACATTTATAAATGATACCACCATTAACATTTTGTGCCTACACTTTGGCACAAAGTTCAGCTTATTTGTTTAGAAATGGCTTGGCCAATGTGCTGATTATTCTGTTTCTTATTCTCCTGTGATCCATCTGCTGCCTTCTCTTTCATGTATGGTGTCCAAGGAGAGTCACTGTCAGAAGCCTCATCACTTGGGACTCTGGCTTTCCATCGATTTTTGTCCACTGTGAGGCAGTGGCACTGGAAGATTAGCCGGTGGGAGAAGAGAGAATTTGGGGCATCTGTCCTCCACTGCTCCCACCTCCTACTCACTGGAATTCAGGTCAGACAGTGCCTGAGTCCGGTGGGGTACTCTCTTTCCCTTTTCCTCCACGACTGGGTCTCTTCAGTTACTGCCTTACCGTCTTTGTCGTAGGGGTGGGGATGCTCCCCCCACACTGCTAGCATCTAAGTGCTTTCCCATGTCTGGGTTCTCTTCCCCATGACCATACTCCCACAAGTAGCACGTTCATTAGCCTCCCTTCATTTATATCCTTTGGATGAGTCATCAGTTTTCTGCCTGGACCTGCTGAAGTAGGCAAGGGGAGATAGTAATATTCTTTGTGCATTTGCTACATATTGTCACTTTTTTTCACAGTGCAAATGCACCACTGGAAATGTGTAAGAATTCAAATATCTCTATAATTTTTTAACTCTGGATTTTATGTTTAATTATTGTCATCATGATAGGCAAAATAGAAAGTAATACGTAACATCTTTTGATTGTGAAAGAGGATAAATGTTCAGAGAGAGAGATTGTGTATGTGTATGTGCATGCATGCACATTTAAGGTTCAAATCACTAGACAGTAAAGTGTCTAAAAAGCACTAGCTATAGACTAGTGTCCAAATTTCAGCTCAAGCGCAAACTAGCTATGTGGATTCAGGCAAGATCTGTCTATTCTTCTTTTGAAACATCTCTAAGCCTTTTTTAAAAAATGATATGTGAGGTAGAGACAACACTAATATTTGAGGTAAAGTAAAGTAAAGGATTAGACTTCTCCAGTCCCTTTGAACCTTATACCTGTGATCCTACCTCTCTGGCAGTAGTAACACCAGGACAGAAAGAAATGCTATATAATTTGATAATGCCTGAGTGAAAAAGGAAACTCTACCTCTTGTGTTGAGTTGCTGAAGCATTTATATGGCATTTTTTTTTCACTTTATTTTCTCCAAAGAATGATAAATATTATCATATTTTTTATAATGCCAAAGGAAGCCAACTTAACATTTCACTACATTGGAAGTCCAATTCTGTTAACCAAAAGCAGGCATGCTAATAAGAGAAATGGAATCCCATATCCTTATCAATTCACATTTACATATTTATTGCTTTTCCTGAACTCCTTTGTTAGTAAATTTTGTCTTGCTTGGGTGCCTGGGTGGCTCAGTTGGTTAAGCGACTGCCTTCGGCTCAGGTCATGATCCTGGAGTCCCGGGATCGAGTCCCACGTCGGGCTCCCTGCTCAGCAGGGAGTCTGCTTCTCCCTCTGACCCTACCCCCTCTTGGGCTCTCTCTCTCACTCTCTCTCTCTCAAATAAATAAATAAAATCTTTAAAAAAAAATTTGTCTTGCTATCCTTAAGTTATCCAGAAAGGGCTAGAAATGTTATCTGAAATTATATACCTTGCTTAATATAATACAATAGGTCACATTATTTCTTTTAGCAGAGGGAACTTTAGAGGAGTTTAGAAAGGCTTGGGGTCTTGTGGAACAGAGAGAAATGGAATATTTCTTGGAAGATGAGAAGCATGAACCTCAGAAGTAGCTCATTTGTACTGGAGGTAATGGTGTGAGAGAAAGGTAATGCTAGAGACTTTGAGAGGTGCAATGAAGTGGAAAAGGTGGATAGAGGGCGTACAATATTTTCTGCAAATGTATAAAATTTTCAACATAAGGACTGAGGCTGGCAAGAACACACAGCGTGTAATGTTCTTATTTTGCATATAGGTATGGTGTTATTGATTCACCTTCAACAGGTCTTGTGCTCTAAGTTGTTGGGTGATGGATTTGCCCTGCTTGTTCTTCCCATCCTCCACGAGTGGAGCATGGGTTTGTGAGACATCTGCGCAGGGTTGGGAGGGCAGCTGAAAGCTGTTGAACAGAATGGAACTAACAGGCTTGTGCACAAATTAAACTTGTAAGTGTAGTGCCATCAGGGCTCAGCTGAAATGCTGAGCAACCAGAGCTGAGAAAGAAAAAGTCTTCAGTGCGATGATTTGGAGAGATTAATGGATACTTGGCTGGATAGGAAATTCACTAACAATATTTCAGTGCATTATTTGCAGGAAAAATAACATACTGAAATATCATAACACATTTCAAAAGGACATGTAGAGGTTTGAAAACATATCTGGGCGTCTATGTTTAATAAACTTAATTTTTAAAATGTTTCTGACACTTAGGATCTGTCATGAAAACCAACCACTATTGAAACAACAAAAGCCCCCTCCCCCTCCTCCAAAATAAAAAGGGCGAGCGGTCCTCAGCAGGAGCCTCAGGTGAGCTGGTGAGTGGAAGAGGAAGGCGGACAGCAGGCCCTTTGCTGGGTGGCAGCCAGCCAACTTGGCCAGAATTGGCCAGGGATCCATGACCCTTTGGGTCTCGTGGGAGAGTGTAAAGTTCTGTCAGCTCATCCATTCGGATAATTAGCAAAAGATATTATTTCCCTGCTCCATCTGCTTGCATTTTTGCTAATAATTGGAATGCTGAATAATGTTCCCAAGTCCTTCAGCTTGCTGTCACCACAACTGAGCACATCTCTGGGGGAAGGCCAGGGACAGAGAACACTCAGCCTCCTTAGTCCTCTTGTGGAAGGACAACCACAAACTCTGAGACCAGCTTCCAATCTAGAAGCAAGTCAGGGCTCACTGGTCAAGGAGTTTCATGAGGCCAGGGTGGCAGAGATTTTTCATTCTGCAATCCACAGCTTACTCCCTTTCCCACGGACAGCTGCCTTGCAAATGCAGGGTTTAGGGAACATGAAACTTACAAAAGGGAAAGTATAAAACAATTTACTGGACCAGAGATCCACTTTAAGAAATTGCCTTATCATGGTGGGTTGGAAGTACTATATTTTTAAAAATGCTGTGGCAGCTCTCATGTGGGTATTAGATTATGGATTTCTCCAGACAGGGACCTTGCCACCTCCTTCACTCTGCATGGTAGCTCGCATAGGACAACGCACAATGGCACACTCAATTAAGTCCAGTTGGCTGGCTGACTGAAAGCACTTCAAGCCAGTTAAGAACGGACTGAATAGAAGGAGAAAGAACATACTTTTGCATTTTGAAATGAGTGTTAAATAATCTTTTCAACTCTAAAGCTCTTCTCACATTTTTTTTTTCACTTGAGCCTGTGAGCTGAATCTCAGTAGAAGAAAATGCTTCCCATCCACCTAAGCTCATGCTGGGTTTTATTGAGTATCTTCCGTGTGTCGGTGTCTGTACTGGGAGCTAGAGATGCCTGATTGACTCCATTTCTGCAAGGTGACCGCGATGTGTTTGTAGGGGCAAGTGCTCTAATGTATTACCAATATAGATACATTGAAATATAAGTTACTCGTAACTAACATTTGCTGCTAGTTTCTATGACATTTAGGAGATTTTATTACTGATGAATTATGAGAGGAAGCAGTTATTGTAAGAACCAAATTCATTCTACTGATCAGACATGTTTTTACTGAAAATTCGTTCTACTGAAGATACATGATTTTTTCTTTCTTCAAAGGCCCTTTGCTTAATAAGTGATAAAACTGGGACTGGAACACAGGTTTTTAGACATATGGTCACATGTTTTTCCTACTATGTTTTCTACTTTTCATGACATAAGAATGGTGCTCTTTATACTTTTTTTTAAAAAGAGCCATTTCAGTTTTTAAAAAATGATTTTCTTGAACAATGTTTTCATGTTGCAATTAAGAAATAATAGGTATTAGAATAGAAAGATCTTTATATTGCAAAGCAAAGTTGATCTGTGCCTATAGCAGAGAGATATGAAATCAAACATCATAAATGAATTTCAGTGGTCAATTTAAATACTGTAGCACATTTACATAATGTTTAGTAAGTTTAAATGACTAGCAGAAATATATCATTTGTAGATTTGTATTTTATTTGAGTTTCAACATCTCTAAAAATTAAAATGTCACAGAACAAGTGAATTTTCATTAGAACATAAAATTAATCAGATAGACAAACTTAGCTGTTATATATTTCATAAAATATAATCAACTGGTAGATCAAGTTACCAGGATTTTTTTCTGAACATCCCTTTTTTCATAAAACTCCCAACAATGAAGTTGACACATTATTAAAATAAACTGTATGTTGTTAAAAAATATTATGTCTTTCTGTTGGTTTGAGTGCTAAAGTGGTATCACTGCTTTATGCTCTTTTTCTGTCCATCAGGCAACTGAATTGGATTTATTTTAAAATTAGATGTTTTACAATGTTTCCAGTACTTCATTTTGGAGATGAGTATAATCTGGCTTAAAATAGTCAAGAAACTGGCCAATATTACAGAGGTAGGCCTGAGCCTGGGTCTTGTAGACCTTTGTCAGTTTATTGGCTAATGTCTGGGTAATTGTTTGACAACCAACTTCCTGTGGAAAAAGCCTTGAATTGCAGCATACGCTGATTTCCATGGTATAGTGATGTTGACCATGGCTAATTTCAAGATACCAACGTGTTCCTGAATGAGGAGTTGCAAAGCGATCTGCAGTAGCTCACCATTTTACATTATTTCTGAAGTATGAATTTCTAGCCATATTTTTGTATATATGATAAAATACAGATAAAGTAGAAATAAATAACTTGAAGAACATAGATAACAGTGAAATCTATTAAAATAATTAGGAATTGATGAGTATTGCCTTTGTTTTCAATATAATTTATTTGTGAGTTAATACAATTTAGTATTAATAATGGTTTTGTTTAGTAACTGACTCACTGAATTCCTGAATATTTAACAACTAGCTCAATTGGCTCTTCCAAGCTGGTACCAGTCAGCTCTAGCACACAACTGGATCACAAGGGTATGATACGGCATTTTGGTTGGTTGACAATGTTTCCAGTGCGACCTCTACTCCTTTTTGTGGTATATGTGGTGTGTGTGTGTGTGTGTGTGTGTGAGATAGTAATATGTCATGAAATGGTTTAATACCTATATCAAATCTGGTTCAAGTAATGACATGAATTCCAAGATGATAAATATTTATTTATTATTTATTGTTTATTTTTTTAAGATGATAAATATTTAAATTGCACATCCTTTCATAAGGATTCTGAAAAATAATTTAATATATTTTTAAAACTTTGTGTTTAAATTAAATTTAGTTAACATATAGTGTATTATTAGTTTCAGAGGTAGAATTAAGTGATTCATCAGTGCATATAACACCCAGTGCTCATCACATCACATGCCCTCCTCAATCCCATCACCCAGTTACCCCTTCTCCCTACCCACCTCCCCTCCAGCAACCCTGTTTGTTCCCTATAGTTAAGAGGCTCTTATGGTTTGTCTCCCTCTCTGATTTTGTCTTATTTTATTTTTTCCTCCCTTCCCCTATGTTCATCAGTTTTGTTTCTTAAATTCCACATATGAGTGAAATTATATGGGATTTGTCTTTCTCTGACTGACTTACTTCACTTAGCATACTACCCTCTAGTTCCATCCACATCGTTGCAAATAACCCATGTACTTTTAAAATAATAAATATACCCATTTCATGCTCTTCTGTCTTGGCTCTCTGGAGATTCTTAACCCTGTTTAGTCCAAATGAACATTTGTTGATTCAATTGTAGATTTTTCACAGGAAAACTTCTATCAACTAAATATAATATTTATACTACACAATTATTGCCATTCTAGCATGTCCAAGAGAACTGTTATGTTTAATAGTAAACCTGTAAGCATATTGTCATTGTTTCAGTTACATATTAATGCCATTTCATTTTATGAATGACACTGATTTTCCAGATTCTGTTTTGTTGTGACCATTTTGTGCTGAGTGAAAACATTTATTATATGAGTTGATGTTTGATTTATGTGGTTAGAAATTCATACTAGGTAAGCTGATAACAGTGCAGGGAATTTGATACGAGTGTTAGTATCAAAACAGAAAAGAAATTTGAAGTGATGAAAGAAGGTCCTTATAAGAATGATTAGAGCAACAACAAAAGCCACTCATTAATAACAGGCCTCAAATACAGGTACATAGAAAGGACTTTTATGTAAGGATGTAGAGATAGTTTTTATATATGTATATAATATATATGATATATCGATGTGGAGACTTCTAGGTAACTCGCTGTGCATAGTACTGGACAGTTGATAGTCACTAGAGATCTACGTGTGCCTATATATTGTGGACAGAGCTGGTGTTCTAAGCGTAAAGTAGAGAAGGCTACGTCATCGGATATGAGGCTGTGGAGTCGAGAAGTGTATCAAGCATTGTAGAGACTCTGGTAGCAGACATAATCCAGCCGTAAAATCCGTTACGATTCTCTAACTCTAATTTCATTCTATTGATGTTGGGATGATGATTACTCTCTGGGGAGGCAGTCCTGATGTGCCAGATGGTACAATGAAACTCCGTGGCCATGGCTAGCGTTACAGAAAAGCCGATTGACAGCCCTCCTGGGATCGGATAGGTGTCCGGAAGGCCTGGAAACCCTACCAGCTGCTCTCTGGTCTGCCATCAGGCTTACATTCCCAGCATTAGAGATTTATCTCTTTGGGCCTTGAAAGACTGCCTGGATAAAGAGGTAACATAGTGGGAGGAAGGGCGGAAAAGAAAAACACAAAACTGCATTAGTTATCCTCAACTGATAGCAGAGTGGAACTTTCTCTGCAAAGCAAGACAGTTGAATGAAGGAGTGCAAACTCTACTCCCAACCCATGTGGGATCCTGGATAGAAACATGGTGCATACGGAAAGTGCATTTTAAGCCACCCCAGGGATAGCCAATGGCCATAAAGAGAAGGAAGAAGGACTAGCAGTAGAAACTTTTGCAAGCGCGGGTTCTCTATACAGGACTCGATTAGTTTGACCTCTCCAGAGAGAAGTTACATTAATTCGTTTAGGAGGCTTTTCTTTTCACATTTCCCAAATTATTCAGATTGCAAAATACGGGTTAGAAGTGTCTTGACCACAGTATCAAGAAACACCTACAATGCACCCTTTCGTTTAATATTTTGAAATGTAATGGATGATTTCCAGGCATTCTAGAAGATTGATACAGAATAAAGAGAAAAATTACAAGGAATATCCACTAGGTGGCGAGTGTGCTATATAGTGTCCAGGTCACCTAGTTAGGGTGGAGCTGTTTCATCTTGTACATTAAGGGATCATATCAGATTATTTTGTGGCCAAACAGATGTCTGAAATAGATTTTAGAAGCCAGATAAAAGTTTCCAATTATTAGAGAGCAACTCACTTTGTGAAGTAGATGTCTTTCCCAAATACTGAGCCGCATGAAGAGCTTATTAGATCACACGTGTTTTAATACCACTGGTCACTGTTACATTGCTTTTCATCCGAATTCTCTGTTCTTGTTACTCTTTTAATAGCATGAAACCTGGAGGTAAGAGCTCCTTCTTGGACTACAGTTTCTTTCCTGTAATTTTCCTATGTATTACGCACTGTTAATCAGCCAAATAGACCTGAGATCCTCTTCCTTTTGCACTTTACAAGTCTTTGTTCTCTCTTTATAGTCCTCTTATGTGAAGTACCACATTTTAAGCACTACACACAGAGGATTAATAATTGCAGGGTTGGAAGATAAGATAAGCTGACATGGGCAAGTGCACAGCCAAAGTTACTCGACAATGAGGCTTCTCTCTTAGAAAACCTGTCATTTATGAACCTTTTTTGGGGAATGGGGAGTAATTAATTTGATGAACAAATTAGGCAAATTTTAATAGTGATCTTTAGACTTCCTAAAACACATTTTCTCCCAATTTGACTTAACAAGAAGTATTTTCTTTCTGTCTTACAATGAACTCTAATTAATCTTATATCCTTTATTTTTTTTACCATTTTGATTTATTATTGTTTAATAATAGGAAAAGTACAAAACCAACATAATCCTTATCTAGTGGTGCTGAAATCTTTTTTCCAATGTTGTCAATTATAATATTAATCTTTTTAAAATTTTTTAAAAAGATTTCATTTATTTATTTGATAAGAGAGAGACACAGCGAGAGAGGGAACACAAGCAGGGGGAGTGGGAGAAGGAGAAGCAGGCTTCCCGCTGAGCAGGGAGCCCAATGCGGGGATCCATCCCAGGACCCCGGGATTATGACCTGAGGCAAAGGCAGATGCTTAAAGACTTAGCCACCAAGGCGCCCCTATGATATTAATCTTGAATCAAATGATTTGCACCTCCCTTTCTAAAGTTCATTAAGGTTTTGCATATTGTGACTTCTGATGACTTTAATTTGTGCAAAACACTATAAAAAGTCAAAACATAAGGGAAAAATTCATTTGGAAAATCAAGGTAGAAAAATATCCATAATCTTATGTGAGTCAATCATTAAATTAAGATTTTGTCCACGTAAATTTCATGAACAATGAATAGACATAAAAGAGAATTTTTAGTCTTAAATCCATTCCCTTAAAATGCCACTTCTTCCTTCTAAGTGCTCTGATTTACCTGCCTTTCCTCCTTTGACAGCATCTTCACTTTCACTAGGATCCTGACAGATTCTGTCAGTTAGAAAGTAATGTGTTAATCCACATTAATTTATTAGTAACTCATAAACTCCTATTTTATCCTCAGGAGGACTTACTTAGGAATAAAGAAATACCTTAGGCCCAAGGAGGAATTTTCAGTGATAGTATCTCAGGCAATGGAGTATTTTTCCATATCCCAGCCTCATCAGTGTTGGCAGGCCAGCCAGCCTAGGTGTACTCTCAGAATATTCTCCATAGCGGGAGGCTTAGAGGAGGGCGGCCAGAGAAAGTCAGCCAGTTAGAACCTCGGCTCTATCACTTGGCGGAGTGGTTGTGTGCACCACCCTTCATCTCTCTGAACCTCTGCTTCTTGCTCTATTAAAAGACGGGTTGGTGGTACTAGGGAGATAACAGTAACTGATCCATAGGATTAATGGGGGTTTAAATGAGATAATACCTGCATTTAATATGTTCCTTGGTACAGAGGAAGTTCTGAAGCAGTAGTTGAATTATTGGTTGTATTATTTTGCTAGTATGATGGATCAGATAGATTTCTAAGAGGTAGGATTATCACCTTGTAATGTACCAAATTTTTCGAGGAAAATAAATTTGGAACACTTCTACGACTGTATTTTCATTTATTTTTTATTTTTTTCTATGACTGTATTTTTAAAATAATGCATGTTGCAAAGTATATAATTTCCGTGAGTTTTTAAACTTTCAAATGATCAGAAAAGGTTCTGATCAAGCCATTTGATATTTGAAGACTGTTCTTAAAATTTATTTAGACACAATTAATTTTCCCCAAATCCCCCCATACTCAAGTCATTTGCTTCTCTAAATACATCAAAAACAATATGGAGAGAATATAATTTAAATATCAATTGAATGTTTGAAGAAATATATAAGATACAGTTTAACATTAGCTTTGAGAAAACAGGAAATGTTTTGACTGTGGTATCATAAGAAAAACTAATTGTAAAAAACTTTTTAAAGAAATAATAATGAAATAACACTGAAAATATTACTGAAAACAGATTTTATATTTTAATAATAGATATTGTGAAAACATAATCATTTGACAATAGGATTTATTAGAGGGTAAATACATATTTCCAGAGACAAAGAATTCTAGTCAATAAAATCATTAAATTCATTATCTAATAAAATTGCAAGTGATTATGAATTTTACAATGCTTGAGATTTATTCAGATTTGCCTTTCTAGGAACATAAAAGAGAATTTTTCTCTTGAAATCTAACAACAGCCTACTACAGGAATGCTACTTAAAATGAAACAAAATGTCATATTTTCTTTTAAAAATTCTTTCAATGGTATTTTCATATTTTAGTAATATTTTACTTTAAAAATCACAAATTATTATGAAAACATGTTTAAAAACATGTAGTTCAAATATCCTTAGAAATTAACTTGGCTTTTTGAACTTTATATTTTTATTAAATATTTTTATTGAAAAATTTGTGATTGTTACAAAAAATTTTGTCTGGTATATGTGTTCAGAATTAAAAATAAAAAACTTTGATTTGTATATCTCATCCATTGGCTTCAGTATCTACTTGACTTTTCTAGGATCTATTTACACATTTGCTTACCTCTCTGTTTCTCACTAGTGATATGAACATTATATGCCATGTGAACTCTATGACAAATTACATGCATCACTGTAATCTATATGTATATCCATCTGACCATAGCAGAATGCCTACATGAAATGCCAAAATCCATAATAAAATACTTTAACATTTATAGATACGCACCTAAATACACACATGGTGCAATGTGAAGTCAAATGGTATGATTCTTGGTCAGTGATATTTGGCCCATACACAGAGAAAAGAAGCAAACACCAGGATGCTAAGAGAAAAGAGTGAAAGGGAAACAATGGGCCAGGAAAGAAAAACTTCCATTCCTGATAGTTTTTATAATCTTATTCCAGGCTTCCTGAAACTGGCATAAGAGCATATTTGTCTATTTTTGCTTCAGCTAACATAAGTGAGTTTCTTATATATGTATATAAGTAAGAAATTTTTCTTAGGAATACATGGTGGCATTAGAGATACTATACTATAGTGTGTATTTCACTAAACTCATGATATGTCAAACCCCCTTAAAAATGATGCCAAGATGAGACTGAAGTACTGAAAATAAATTTTCTTAGGCATCAAGATTGTATGCTACAACTCCCTTTCTCTCCCCATGTAATTATGTACTGCAAAAAAGTATAGTACAAATCACTGCTGAAAGAATTATTTAATGAATAAAAATCAAACTAGCCTAAAGCTATCTATTCAGGTCTTCCTGTAGAATTAGGTACTTATTTTTTTTATAAACATGCATTAGCTTTTACTAAATCCATATCAGAATAAATAAAGATTTAGGAAAGGCTGATGCTTAATGTAACTTCTTAAATGAAAGATGATTTTACTGGTCACACTGGATATTGAGATTAGTATATAAAAATTGCTATAGAAAAGGGATAAAAATCAGAACTATCATTAAATAATATTTTTTACATGATTCCTGAAAAGGAAGAGGGATGAATTCATTTTCACTTAGTGGATGCAGCCCATAGTTTGGGAATCAAAGTGGAAGAATCATTAAGAACCAAAAAGGGGAAAGAAACACCAACAAAATCTTGGATATATTGCAGATAGGAACAATTTGTAGCTCACGAGAACATAATGTATCTAAGAACTCAGTAATAATGTGATTGTATTTTCAGATTTCCTCAGTCAAACTAGGTTTGGAAATTTTGAAAGTTAATTTTATTTTTTAAGATTTTTGGAGTAATATTTGAGCATTTATTTATCGAATTATTTACAGAGATGATTTCCTTCTATGTTTTACTCTGACTTTGGGTCTGTTAGCCATCTGTATGTCTTCCTTGGAAATATGTCTATTCATATCTTCTGCCTATTTTTAGCTGGATTATTTGGTTTTTGGGTATTGATTTTATAAGTCCTTTATATATTTTGGATACTGATCCTTTATCACTTGTCATTTGCAAATATCTTCTCCCATTCTGAGTGTTGTCTTTTAGTTTTGTTGTTTCCTTCTCAAAATCAGTCATCGTCGGGGAAATACAAGTCAAAGCTACAATGAGATATTACCTTACACTTGTCAGAATGATTAAAATTAACACAGGAAACAACAGATGTTGGCGAGGATGCAGAGAAAGGGGAACCCTCTTACAGTGTTGGTGGGAATGCAAGCTGGTTCAGCCACTCTGGAAAACAGTATGGAGGTTCCTCAAAAAGTTAAAAATAACACTACTCTACCATCCAGCAATTGCACTACTAGGTATTTACCCAAAGGATGACAAAATACTCATTTGAAAGGATACATGCACCCCAGTGTTATAGCATCATTATCAACAACAGCCAAAGTATGGAGAGAGCCCAAATATCCATTGGCTGATGAATGAATAAAGATGTGGTATGTGTATACATTGAATATACGTGAATATTACTCAGCCATAAAAAAGAATGAATCTTGCCATTTGCAATGACATGGATGGAGCTAGAGTGTATTATGCTAAGTGAGATAAGTTAGTCAGAGAAAGGCAAATACCACATGATTTCACTCATATGTGGAATTTAAGAAATGAAACAGATGAACATAGGGGGAAAAAAGACAGAGGCAAACCATAAAACAGACTCTTAACTGTGGAGAACACACTAAGGGTTGCTGGAGGGGAGGTGGGTAGGGAATGGGTTAAATGGATGATGGGCATTAAGGAGGGCACTTACTGTGATGAGCACTGGGTATTGTATGCAAGTGATGAATCACTAAATTCTACACCTGTAACTAATATTACACTGTATGCTAACTAACTGGAATTTAAATAAAAACTTGACAAAGGAAAACAAACAAACAAAAAACCCCCCGTGACTTTGGGAAAATATGCTGCTTCACAAGTAAATCTGAACAAATAAAATATATTCATGTGAAATGGGGCAAAGGGTGGTTTAAGCCCTATGAAGGTGCCATTTTTAAAAAGATTTTATTTATTTATTTGACAGAGAGGGAAGGAGAGCAGAAGCAAGGGGAGGGGAGAGGGCAGAGGGGAGAAGCAGGCTCCCTACTGAGCAGGGAGCTGGATATGGGGCTGGAGCCCAATGCGGGGCTCGATCCCAGGACCCTGGGATCATGACCTGAGTTAAAGGCAGATGCTTAACTGACTGAGCCACCCAGGTGCCCCTAAGTTGCCATTTTTTGTAGGTAAAAATGGCAAGGTCATATTGAACAGGTAAGAATTATTTATATATATGAAAATCATATATATATATATATATGGTTATAACATCATGTATGAATATAGACAAGATATGGAAGTCAATTTGAAAAAAAACAAAAATAGATAATTTTCACATGTAGAAGCATCAATGATTTAGAAAACTGCTTTCAAGACTTATTTAACCTTATAGATATGTCATATATATCTCTTAAAATTATATATTTTAGTTGAATTTTTGATAACTTTTGTTAAACCATTATTCTAACAGGCTTCTTCCTGTTATTTGATAATCTGCTCTTATTAAGCTGACTTTAAGTCTCCGAGTCAGAGTAGATAGTGACTTTGATATATAATAGATTGTGTGCTTGTATAACGTTATTTTTATGGAATCTAGATTATTTTATAAAGAACACACTTAAAATTGCAGGTAGGAGATTCAGAAATGTGTTAATCTATATTTATTTAAATGAGCGCCAATTTATTTTTTTAAGTTCTAGCAAACAAACCCCTTCAGAAGTTTAGAACACTTCCTCAGTTTGTTATTACAGAGACGCTACATCTGGTATAAATGATTATTAGTGGTTGGCAGAAATGCATTATTAATTTGGTGGATTGTACTTTTCAATATTAATTATCTATGGCAGGGTATTTCAGATCAGTTCTCGTTAATCACAAGCCCTAGGCCAGTATGCTAATTTGAAGTCTATGCAAAGATTAGTAAATATTTGTTCCTTGGTAATACAGTGATAAAACTATGAACTATTGTATATCATGTCCAAGGATGGTTGCTGTGTAGGGTCATATATTGAATAACCCTAACCAACTTGAAAAGTTTTTATTTTTCCATAGAGCCTATAATGCCCTAATAGCTTGGAACTAATACATTAGAATGTTAATATGAATCACAGAGCGATCCTGGGTTTCTTGCTGGTTTGTGTGTCTTCTTTCTTGCTTATTGCTTTTGGGGTCCAACAGTGTTAATTAATTCTCAATGAATCAACAATTTGAAATATGAAATATAATGAACAATATATGAGCCAGGATCTTTGTTAAGGAAGAATCACTCTCTTAATTAGAAGGATATTTACAGGGAACATTCCCTGACCTGTTCAGTTGACTGTCATGTATTATAAATAACTGACACATTCCCTAGAAATTACTGAAGATACTATGTGAGCAACTGGTTCTTGGAACATAGGCTTAAAGGACAGTCAGGTCATCATTCTCTGTGATCCTTTTCCCATATAAATCTGAAAACTGTCTCTGAAGAACCGTGTTTCATTTCTTCCACATACAAGGAAGTGTTAGTTTGGTTTAGTTTTGACAAACTAAGCTGTGCTGGTAGTTAGGAGTCGGTTAATACACTATCCCTCCAAGATGACTTATTTGCAAACTAGCCATGCTGTATTTCAAAGAAGTGATTCTGGTCGAGATTTTAAGTTGGTCACGAGGGTATTTTTATAGGTGTGAGCCTGTTTATCAAGCTTTGATGTCACATTTGATCTGTGCAGCTTTGTGTCTCTTTGGTTGGTTTTGACGACACATTTAATTTCTCAAACCATCAAATCTTCTTCCATTATAAATTCACAGCACTCCTTTTGCTTATGGTTTTATTTCCACACCTCTGGGTCACATTCCTCTCATTGATGTACATGGTCATTGTTCTCTTTTGTTTGATTTACACCTCGCAGGGATTACAAGGCCCATGGCACTGATTTCCTGGACTGCTTGCTAGAGCTTTGACTTCCTAACCTCAGGAGAATTCTTTCTTGAAAATTTATGTTTAGGTAATGCTTTTGACATTGAGCTTCCCTGTTTGATTTCTGAATGTTAACTTTTCCAACTAATGATGATTCGAATGATCAACTCGCTTTTTTTTTTCCTGTTACATGTTGGAATCGATTTTAGAGTTGGAATCAGATCAACCTTTGTTATTTCCTGGCCTTTGGTGACTTTGAAAAAGTTACCTAACCTTTGTGAGCTTCAGTTTTTTCATCTGTAAAACATAGCAGAATAGTCTCAGTCACACGGGCTTTTTGTACCAAGTAAATGCACGAAGATACACACTTCTGCTCACATAATGACTCAGTAAAATTTATTTCCTTCTCCTTCCTTAAGGAGGCTACTGGCATTAGTGAAACTTGATAAATACACCCACCGAAAGACAGAATACTAGTTGTTATTCATGTGCTTTCTCACCAAAACATGGACTTAGCAAAGCTTCTAGTTCTAGTTTAACTACTACCCTTAATAATCATTCCAGTTCTTTCTGTTGTAAATCATCCCTTCCATTAACCTACAGATGACTATAACAAATGCCTGATTAGCCTTTTTTGCTTTCAATTTTGTTATCCTCTACTTATTTGTCCACCTGATTGCTATGGTGATTATGTATCTATATATCTATATCTAATATAATTATATATTTATAATTATACAAGTACATTTATAACTTAATAGCTTTTAATTATGCATACATAGTTTTATATATATATCCTACTGTGTGTGCATATTAAAAATCTATTAAGCCATAAATGCATTTGTATAATTATAAAATTTCTAGTCAGCAATTTTTTTGAAAATTAACAAAATAAGAAAAGAAATAACTGGATAAAAAAATCTCTTAAGAACAACTGATATCCCTTAATCTCTCTTTCATAAAAATCAATAAGAAAAAGATGAGCAGGGCGCCTGGGTGGCTCAGTTGGTTAAGCGACTGCCTTCGGCTCAGGTCATGATCCTGGAGTCCCGGGATCGAGTCCCGCATCGGGCTCCTTGCTTGGCAGGGAGTCTGCTTCTCCCTCTAACCCTACCCCCTCTTGCGTTCTCTCTCTCACTCTCTCTCTCTCTCAAATAAATAAAATCTTTAAAAAAAAATAAACAAATAAAATAAAATCTTAAAAAAAAAAAAAAAAGAAAAAGATGAGCAAAGCAATAGCTGAATGGACAAAGAACATGAATAAGCCATTCACACTCAAAGGCATATAACAACCAATGAAGCTATCACATAATGCTGATTCCATTCACAATTTAGCACGATCCAAAGGAAAGATTTTTTATTTTACATATGAATTTATCAAAGATCAAATGTTTAACAATGCCTAGTATGTCGAGGACATGGTGTATATATACTACCATGAGCTATAAAGTCTATGTTCTCTAACTTGGCATATACACCCCTCTCAAGTGGACCTCTTCCCTGTCCCTCCAGTGTTTCCAGCATCCTCTCCCATGCTCTAGCCACAAGGACCTTTGTTGTGTTTATCTAACAAAATATATTATCATCAGTCTTCACACAGATTTTTTTCTCCTGCCAAAACATCTTTCCTCTTTCAATTCAATTTGTTAACACATCCACTCTTTATGTTTCATTAATTTAAATATTTCAGTTGGAAGAGTCCCCTATCTTCCAAAGACCTGGTCAGATGGCCCTGCCTTCCCGCTAATCTCTCACATTTCACTTATATGTATTGTCATTGGTTGTTTGATTTTAACCACCCCTGCTAGACCCTGGGATTTCTTGCTCACTTTTATATCCCCACCATCTGAAAAATGCCTGGAATATAGAGGGTACTAAAAAAATAGATTATTTGTTAACTTAATATTTGATTATCTTTTCACAAATAGTAATACTTGATTATCTTTTTTTTAATGTTATATTAGTCACCATACATCATTAATTTCTGATGTTGTGTTCCATGATTCATTGTTTGTGTATAACACCCAGTGCTCCATGCAATAGGTGCCCTCCTTAATACCCATCACTGGGCGAATGAATCCCCCCATCCCCCTCCCCTCTAAACCCTCAGTTTGTTTCTTGGAGTCCATAGTCTCTCATGGTTCATCTCACCCTCTGATTTCCCCCCCTTCATTTTTCCCTTCCTTCTTCTAATGTCCTTCATGCTATTCCTTATGTTCCACAAATAAGTGAAACCATATGATAATTAACTTTCTCTGCATGACTTATTTCACTTAACATAATCTCCTCCAGTTCCATCCATGTTGATGCAAAAGTTGGGTATTCATCCTTTCTGATGGCTGAGTAATATTCCATTGTATATATGGACCACATCTTCTTTATCCATTCGTCTGAAAAAATGTTCATTATCATTAGCCATCAGGGAAATTAAAATCAAAACCACATTGAGATACCACCTTACACCAGTTAGAATGGCAAAAATTGACAAGGCAAGAAACAACAGATGTTGGAGAGGTTGTGGAGAAAGGGGTACCCTCTTACACTGTTGGTGGGAATGCAAGTTGGTACAGCCACTTTGTTAAACAGTGTGGAGGTTCCTAAAACGTTAAAAATAGAACTACCCTATGACCCAGCAATTGCACTACTGGGTATTTTCCCCAAAGATACAGATGTAGTGAAAAGAAGGGCCACATGCACCCCAATGTTCATAGCAGCAATGTCCACAATAGCCAAACTGTGGAAAGAGCTGAGATGCCCTTCAATACTTGATTATCTATAGATCAGTAGATTTGTCATGAATGCCACAATTGTGAATGAGTATCAGATCATTCAGTACATTGTTCTGTCCGGCTTTTTTTCTATAATTGCAATACTCTTTCCTAAAATAATAATATAAATATTTAGCTAATCATCATATTTTATTGTTAAAATAAAGATAAGAGCAGTATTGCTTTTGTAAAAGACGTGTGTAGCCATCAACTGGTGATTTTCTCAATGCTCTGAGCATTGAGACAGGATGACTCTGTATTGAATAAGGTTTTAAAGATATCAGGAAACAGAGGAAGAGAGGGAAGGAGAGGGAGAGAGACTGAGGGAGGCAACTGAGATGTATCATGTCTGTTATGAACGGAGAAGTTAGATTCAGGTGTTGTTGCCCAATGACCTAGAACCACTCAAGTTGCAAAATTACTAGGATACAAATTCCTTAACACTAACAAGGACCACTGCTCTTTACTCACTAGAATTGTCCCACAAATTAATAAAATTTCCTTGGGACTTGGTGATTTTTTTGACGTGAAAGAACTAAAGTAGAAGCTGAGTGACATTTGTTTGGATTAATACGGAAAGGATTCTTTTCATCAATGAGAGGTTGGACTAGTTCCCTCAAATCTCTTGAATTCTGAGATTAATGAGTCCGGGGATTTGTGAAGACACTGTAATCAGTTTGCTGTGATCACAAATGTTATACAAGCGGAATTCCATCTCAGGCTCATAAAAGTTTTAGCTTCCTTGTAATGAAGATCTAGTTGATAGGATTAACTATACTCTGCAAAAATGACAACTGACCTGAGGATAAGCTATTACAAACCAATGTCTCCTACATTTCCTACACACAAATTAGAATACATCAGAACACTATCTGTGCTTGCAACAAAAGACGTTCTGAACCAGTATGAATCCATTTTATGAGTAATCTTAATTTTAAATAGTATGCTTATCTGGCTGTACCTCAATCTTCTTTTAAAACTTAACAGCAAAGATATGTATTTTTAAGATCTTTTGTAGATAGGAGTTAAAACTCTACAAAATAATCAGCCATAATAAATATTAAGAAGTACCAATAGAATTAGAATTATTGTCGGAATATAAAATATTTTATCCTGTTTATTATTATCATGCAGTTTCTGGGTGGATATTTCACTAAATTTAGAGGGGTCATTGAAGATAGTCTCCTATGATACACAGGCTATGTGACATGTGCTAAATTCACTTTTGCGGACCCTGGAGTCATTCTCTTGCAGCAGTTAAAGTAGACATTCAGAAAATTGTCCATTTACCTGTCCATCAGGAGAGACATTTCATGTATTAAAGTACTATACAAAATAACAGTTGTTTTAAATATTAGCTCTGAATAGTAAACCACAAAGGCACATGCTCTGAATTGGGAACAGCATTCTGCCATTCAGGTGTTTTTCAGATGACAACATTTATACATAATGCATAGCTGGGGAGTAGCAGGAAGAGGAAATAAGTATACAGGAATTTTAAATTTAAAATTGATTAATGCTTTGAAATAATGAAGAGGAGACCAGTTAGCAGTGAGTAAATTGAGTTCACTTTTCTATAAACCACTTAAGGTCAAAAATCACATTGCTGTGGCCAGAATTTGGCAATGTGCCTGCCATGTATATGCTTGTTTACTATGTAGAATATTTGGGAGTGCATCTGTTTTACACTGGTAGAATGCCATTTTTGTCTCATAGAAAGGTTAGTTATTTAATCATTAAAGCAAACTGATCCTGAAATTTTTGAAAGTTATACCTTCAAGGGCTTAAACTCGTGTAGTAAAAGAATATGACTATATGAAGATATTGTTTCTAAAAATCATTTTCAGTGCCAGAATTACAGATTGATAGGGAGTGAGTTATTTCTGGAAGTCACTGGAAGGCTTTGTATATGCACATACAACAATTAATTTTAAGAAATAACAATGGCCCCACCAAGTGATTTGGTCCAGCTTAAGAGGCTCACACATATAGACAGAGGTAAATATTGCTGAGTAGGAGATGCAGAGAAAAGGTCAGCCTAATGAATTTCCTTTCACTACATTGAATGTTATACAGGTGCTTACTTGCCTGTACCTAGCTGACAATGGGAAGCAGAGATACTATGATATTTCTCTTGCCACATCCCCTCTTGCCACTATTCTCTCTCCTCTCCATGTTTCTCTTGATTTTTCTATAGCACAATAGGTAATCGTCAGAGCAGATTCATGGGAATCAAGCTATTACCCAGCACCAATCTTAACTAATGATTCAGATGATACCAGCACTTGGGGGTATAGCTCAGTGGTAGAGCATTTGACTGCAGATGATACCAGCACACATCAAGTATAGCTAAAGCAATCTGTCCAGGAGAAGACAGAAACCACCAGGCAACATCCCAAAGTGTCCTCTTTCTTCTTTCTTAGCACATTTTTGTTCACAAAGAGATCCACTTTGATTTTGGGGGAAAAAAAAAATCTGTTATATACACCGTTTATTACATAACTAACCCCAGTTCTCCAAGCAGCCCTGCGGCATAAATCAACAATGCCACGTTATTTTTTAATATTATGATTTAGGCCATCAAGATATATCCTGATGTGACCATTTACTAGATAAGAACTTGCGTTTTCTTTTTTTTAAATTTTTTTTCTTCCGCTTTCTTTTAAAGATTTATTTATTTATTTGAGAGAGCAAGAGAGCATGTGTGTGGGTGGGGGGAGGGGCAGAGGGAGAGGGAGAGAGAATCTCAAGCAGACTCCCTGCTGAGTGCAGAGCCAGACCTGGGGCTTGATCCCAGGACCCTGAGATCACAACCTGAGCTGATATCAAAAGTTGGGAGCTTAACTGACTGAGCTACCCAGGCGCCCCAAGAACTTCCCTTTTATGTATAAATATTGTATCATGTTAATAAAGGAGGTTGAATCAAAGACAATAGCATATTTATGAAGGATATCTGGCTGGGGTTGCTCATTCCCCTGAACTTTCCCAACTCGAAAGGAACTACCCAGGGGCCCTTTCCTTTCCAAGTTCCCATAAAGTTAATTTCTTTACGTTGATGTATCCATTTTCCTATGGGTTCCCAAAGACATAGCAGTAGTATATCCTTTTCTGAAAATACTTTTCTTATAGGAGTTAATAAGAATGTTATCAAAATTTTTGAAAGTTTATCAAACTATAGAATCTTCAAAAAGAGATACAGTGGAATGAACATGATATTGAGCTCCAACTGAACCGGAGTTTGAGTTTGAATTTCATAGTCTACTTGCTTTGTAGCAAAAGGTACATTGTTTAAATTTTCTGAGAAGTGGTTTCCTCCTATGGAAAAAGTCAAAATGGTAATACAATGTTTAGTGTTCTTGTGTGGATCATGAGACATAAAGCATATGAAAAGGGCTAGCAAAGTGTTCAGCATGTAGCATGTGCTCAATAAACATTTCTTTGCCTTTTTGTGAAGTTAATCAGTCCTCAGGTTTTTCCTCTTTGATCCATGATGTTGCACATTTTCCGTGTTCTTGTTTCAACTATTTGAATATTTCTTTCCTATCTCCTTTGCTAATGTTCTTTTTTTCCCATTACCTTAAATCTGGACATAAAATTTTCAAATTATGTTCATAATCATTTTCTCTTATTCCACATTCCTATTTTTAGACTCTAGAATATACAGTAAATATTTTATTTTGAAACCACACGCATAATATGAAATATCACTTTTATTTAAATAAGGCTAAAATCACATTTGGCTCAAAGATACACTGTTTAAATAAAAATGAAAGTAATGTGTGAATCAGATATCTCTCATCACACTCTCAACTCCCATCCTGATTATGAGAGATTTATATTTCCAATTTTGTTTAATACTTTATCATTTGAAAAGTTTAGACGTTTTTCAAAAACGAAGTGCCAGAGGGGAGGAGGATAGGAGGATGGGTGAAATAGAAAAAGGGGATTAAGAGTACACTTATCTTGACCAACATCAAGAAATGTATAGACTGTATGGTACACCTGAAATTAATATATGTTAATTATACTTGAGTAAAAAAAAAGTGCAAATGTTTTTCATGTAATTTCGCTTGCTTGTTTATTCTTTGGCTCAGAAGTATTTGTGTATATACTATATGCCTGGTTCTGTGTTGGGTGTTACATGTGATGGTAAACAAAAGAATCGTGTTTCCACTCAAGGAGTGTATAGATTAAAGCCATAGAAAGACATTAGTCAAACAGTCACCCAAAATGTAACTGCAACTATAATAGATAATGCAAAGGAAAGAAAGGAACGTTAGATTTTATTTTTCAAGAGATCATGACCTAATCGGGTGTCACACTGAGGATGTGAACTTTAAGCTGATGAGATAAATACAAATTACCCATGATGTAGGGGTTAATGAGAGGAGAGGGACTCAGGAAAACAGTCACAGATTCCTAGGGAAAGTTTGTATTTTACTGTTGTTCATCATGGCCAGTAAACCTTCATCTTCCCCTGTCTGGAATATAAGAATCAGCTGGTTGTTGGAGAGGAACAAGATAAAAAGATTCAGAGGCTGCCAAGAAACCCAGAATGCATGGATTTATTAACACCACCCCTAACTGTCCAGGTAATACCTAGATACGGCTATAACAGTTAAATCCTCAATGATATGCTCTATTTGGCTCTGCTTTTATATATCTAACACCTGCAGCTTACCTCCAAATTTTCTCCTTGCTCCTTCCATCCTCCCCACTTATTTCCTAGGATGGGTTAAAACATGCTGATATAAACTGTTTCTAGTTTGGCATCATTTCGGTCTTTGTAAAATACACCTTTTGGTGCTAGAGGTCTAAGATCTTCACTCTTATTTTATTCCTATGGAAATAGAATGTTCTTATATTCCTTGTATATATAGCATGTGTGCAACTTAAAATATATTTACATAATCTTTGATCATATTATTCATCGGCAGGGAACTTTCTCATAATTACACACAGATAGTATTTATGACAAATTAGGATTTTTCCTTTACCTTAGAAAATATAAAAAAAAAACCACTTATTTTTTTGTGTGTCTGGTCTTACAGACAACCTGTAAAATTTAACTCTCAAAGTGTGCCGGTCTGCGTATTTGGTAGTGTTAACGAAAACTTGTGCCTTTGCTCAGGGCTCTGCCTCAGCCTGGAGTTCCTCCACCCTTACTTCTGTTAATATAAACGAGTGATTCTCAACTTAGTTCTATTGATAACAAGCTTTCAAATAATGACATTTTTGGCTGGCACACTTAAAGGACTTTAAAAAGACTAAGGTCATTTGGAAGCCAGCTGTGATAGTTCAATCACTGTTACGATATAGTAGCACCCCTGAGTCTAAACCACACTTACTTGGGTACACCAGGGTGCAATGGGAGGAGGACAGCTGGCTGCTTTCATTGCTTTCTCTCCGTCAGGCCTGAGACAAAGCCCCCTATATCGTGAACAGTCTCAGCAGAATATACCTTTTGGGAGAAATCCTGGGAATTAGCTGCTATTTTCTTCTTGTGAAGACAAATATTTATAACCTTCATTGTACACTTAACATGTGCCCAAACTCCGATTATAACACGCCTTCTCTCTCTTGCAGGCAGTGACATGTACTCCCCTCTGGCCATTGTTACAGTTTGCTCCAATCAGTTCAAATATTTCTTTTGCCCCTCCCCCCCCAGATATGACTGTAACCACGTAACTCTTTAATTATTGCAAAGACCGAGTTTGCATATTGATCAAAACATAAGGATCGCATCACAGCTTGACAACTGGGAACCAAGTTTGCCCTTTTATCAAGGCTTAGCTTAAGCCACAGAACATTCTGAGGTCATATTGTCTCCTCCACATCCCCATAATTCTTTCTTTCTATACCCACTTATTGTTCATTTACCCTATTCTAGTTTGTATTGCCACTGTTATCTTCCTTCAAATCAGGGAATATTTCTTGAACTCTTAGCACAAATTCAGGCTTTTGAGAAATGTCAAATTAAGATAGTTCAGCTCATTATTGCTTTATGTTCCCTTTTCCCTTACTCTATTAGAGCGTAAGGGATGTTGAAATTTTATTCTCTTGATTAATCCTTCATAGTTACAATTACAAGAGTATTTTAGAAAAAGTTGGAACAGAAATAAGCATATGATATTTAAGGACTGGAAACAATAAAATCCTTTGCTATACACAGAGTGCAAGAAGGGATACTTTATAGGCTCCGTGCTTTTTAAAATTTCCTGCAATATGATATCATTTTTCTGTATTTAAATATACTGTGTAAAGCTATAGTAGCTTCTGTAAAAACAAAACAAAACAAAAAAAACTCCAACCTGTCCAATTAACACTTTTTTTCTGACCATTTTTATCAGTGACTGAAACTTATGTAATTAGTAATCAACACATATGCACACAAATGTGTGTTTAAAATCTGTTAGCTCTGAGAACATGTGCTATGGGGCTATAGGGAATATGAGAAACTATGTTGTAAAAATTGCCCTTCTCTCAAAGAACAAGGTAACATAGTGTGGAGACAAGGGATAGAAAGATTTCTTAAAAAATTAAATGACCAACAAGACAAACCACAGAAGATATTCCAACCCATAAAAACGATCTTCTAAAAATAAATATTGTAGGGGCACCTGGGTAGCTCAGTTGGTTGAGTGTCTTGGTTTTGGCTCAGGTCACGATCTCAGGGTCCTGGGATCAAGCCCTGCATGGGACTCTGTGCTCAGCTGGGAGTCTGCTTGAAGTTCTCTCTCTCTCTCTCTACCTCTCCCTCTCCCCTACCTCCTGCACTCTCTCTCTCTAAAATAAATAAATAAATCTTTAAAAAAATTAAAAATAAAAATAAATAAAAACAAATATTGTACCATGCAAGGAAATGGAAAAAAATGGGCATTTCATACAAGTATGAGTAATAAATTTAACCTAAAAATATTATATTTTAAAAGGAAGATTAAGATTACATTTATCACAACAAGCACTGAATAATGGTGTAAAGAACTGTTGAATCACTATATTGTCCACCTGAAATTAATGTGGCACTGTATGTTACTGGCTTTAAAATAAAAGGCTTAATTACAAAAATAAATAAAAGGAGGAATCATGGTGAGTTGCAATTATCTGGTAAGTTTAAAGGAAAATGAGGCTCCTGAACTATCACATCAGAGAAGGGGAGGCTTCAGAGGAGTGAAGAGAAAAAGTACAGACTAATAATAATACAGAAAAGATGTATTCATGAAACACAGTGAGAATTTTGGAGGAAAGCTGTAGGGAGATGCCAAGGTTAGAGAGATTATTTAGACATTCTGTGAAGTTAAAGAATTTGAATTTATCCTCTGCCGTATTTGCCAAAGGAACTTTTTCTGTCCTGCTGTGGTTGATTACTTACCAGAAGTTTCATATTCTTAGGGGGTGCCTTAGAGATAACTTATGACTTTTAAGAGTTTTAAAGTGAAATATAAGATTATTGTAGTTCCCATGTGTAGGTAATGCATTCACAGAACAATGGGGGTTGTCTCTATCTTTTTGGCTCTGCATATTGCTTTGATTTTTATTTTGTATTAGTAAATGGCAGACTGAGGTAACTAGAAACCTAAAGGATTTGAAACCCCTTTTCTCATCATATATATATATATATATGAATATATATGAGTATTACAATGCTACTTATGCTTCATCTAACTTGCTCTTCACTGTAACATTTCATAATATGGGGTGTTACCCTGTGTCGTGAGATACTTAGATGAATGATGAGTTACACAATATTGGAGAAAAACATAAAATTTATAAGCCATTCATATGATATCTGTTCAGATTTCCAATTCCATTCAAACCTAGTAAGATTTGATTTCTCTTTTCATTTTGCAAAAATGTACAACTCATTCATAAAAGCATACTTTAAAAAAGTTTACTTTGAAGGTTGTAAACATAGCTTTGATAGGAGAGATTACTAAATTAACCTAAACCATTACATTGAAACGTCAACCAAATGAACAGTAAATGAACCTAATTTTAAGAATTTTAATCTAAAGGGTTTTGTAAATGGCTGCACAAGAAAATATGCAGGAGACACAGATATATATAAATACATTTATGGTAATTCTAGCAGATTCAATAAACAATAAACCCTTAACATATATACCTAATTCTCCATATGTATGTTGTTGCAGTTTTTTTTTTTTTAGAACATCAGTTTTTTAATAATACGTCTTTTTGCATGTTTTATAATATTAACTGATATTATTATTTAAGTCTCCTTATAGTGAGAAAGAATATACTTGGTCTGGTATTTCTGGAATTCAAAGCTTTTTATTTATTTAGTTTTGTTTTTTTTAATTTAAAGCTTTTAAAAAATTAAGACTTTAATGATAAAACAATTGTTTTACAATAATAATAGCCATCATTTATTGTATACAACATTATGTGCTTTTTCATCAAAGTAAGGACTTTGAATAAACCAAAGCTATTGTGATTATGATAAAATGGTTGTATACCAGGCAATGAGCTACAATTTCTCCATAAATATCATTTTACAGATGTGAAGGAGAAGGATTAAGTAACTTGCCAAATTACAGACACCTAGAAAGAGTCAGAAACCAAATTTACAATCAAATCCTTTTAGGCCTGTCTTCTCTCTCATGTATCACAATGCCTCTTAAGGTATTCTTCTGTGTGTGTATGGTTTTTAATTTTTACCTCAAATGCGTTTTAGTCGGGGTTTGTAATTCACAATTACTGCGTTGCTGCAGCATTTTCTCTGCCCCTTCACTTGAGACTCTCTATCAACAAATATCACTCAAACCATAATAGCTTTGACTACTTTAACATTGTGGTGGGAAAAGATGACGATCTTGAAAATATAAAATGACCACTTCTCCACAAGGATTCGAGAAAGGATTACCTATTCATCTCTGATGAGGCCACATTTTACAAGAGAAATGATTGCTGGAGGTCCCCCCTCTCCCTTCTCTTCCTTATTTTTCTAATACAAACCATTCTGTTTTCCATTCCGGAACATAACTATTGCTTCTTGTACTTAAAAAATAGAGTAAAAGAAACTGCATACTGCTGGTCCACGACTCTCAGCATTGTTAAGGTTAACGTATTTCTGGAAACTGTATGGATTATATGTGCATGAGGCTAAGTCTGGAGCTGTGAAAATGGAGTTGGGAGTAGGGAGTGGTAGCGCCAAACACTTCCTTTGCCCTTGACATTTTTATCATCGAGTTTAGGAGAAAAGACATAAACCTATGAACCATAAATGAAAGCAGGACAACAATATTCATGATGCCACTAAATGTTTTAGAATTCAGAGGAATAGAATACACACTCATATGTGTATGTATATATATATACACACACACGTCTCCGTATATACATATCCTATTATATATACATATACACACCCCAATACATACATTATATATATTGTGTTTCTTTACTACGATGTATTACCTATTTATATTACCTGACTAATTAATATATTAGCTATTCCCTTGCCAATCCATATATATACATATGAATATATATACCAATCCATATATATATAAATATACACACACACGTGTATATAGTATGTGTATACACACACACACACACACACACACGAAGTAAGTCTTGGGCTAGGTAATCCTTGAAAGAAGTCCAGGTTAAGTGCTTGCAGGAATGAAGATGGGCTGCCTCCAGTTGAGGTGTGTGAGAAATAGGATGGCATGTTTATTTCACTTGTTCAAGTCCCTCATGTGCCTTTTTTTTCCTTTTTTAAAATTTTATTTTATTATGTTAATCACCATACATTGCATCATTAGTTTTTGATCATGTGCCTTTTAAAAGCACTTTATAGTTTTTCTCATATACATTTTCAATATTTCTTGCTAGGTTTATATCAAAGTATCTTATTTTACTCTGCTATCTAGGCACAACCCCCAAGTATACTGGGGTCCCACGAACATCCTGCCATTGGCAGTTGGCCTCATACACCCTCTTTACTCTGCATTGTGGGGGCGCCTTTGCAACTAACTTTGGTGATGATGTCTGTGGGGATCTTTTTCTTTACCTCTTCTAGTTGCTTTGGTCTTTATTTTTAAGGAAATTTGTAGAGGTTCAAAAACTTTGTTGACATCAGGGTCTTATTTCAACCAGTATCCGTTCTTTGATTATTGTTTTTTTTTTTTAATTGAAGTAGATTTGACATATAACATCATGTAAGTTTAAGGTGCACTGCATGTTGATTTGACACATTTATATATTGTAACATTACTGCCATTGTAGCATTAGTTAGGACCTCTATCATGTCACATAATTATAATTTCTTTTATTCAGTAGTCAAGATATGGAAACAATCTAAGTGCCCACGGATGGATGGATGAAGATGTTCTTTGACTATTTTGGTAATTCCTTTGTTTGGGAAGACTTGATTGTACTTCAAATAAAAAGAGAAAAATTAACATTGGCTTTATAGTAATTTTTTTTTAAAGATTTTATTTATTTATTTGAGACAGAGAGAAGGAGAGAGAGAGCACATGAGAGGGGGGAGGGTCAGAGGGAGAAGCAGGCTCCCTGCCGAGCAGGGAACCCGATGCGGGACTCGATCCCGGGACTCCAGGATCATGACCTGAGCCGAAGGCAGTCGCTTAACCAACTGAGCCACCCAGGCGCCCGGCTTTATAGTAATTTTAAGTACTTGATAAATAATTTGCTTACTCTATTGTTGTTTGATTTATTATCAATTATTAATTTATGAATTGAAAAATTAGCTATGGTGACAAAATTACAAAACCATATTGACCTGTAGTAAAAGTATAAATAGATGATAAGTATCAAGGACTTATATTGATCATATTGTCAGGTCCAAAAATTTTAATTCCAAGAATCCATTCTGAAAAAAAAAGTATTAGGAATTAAGATAATAATAAATGCACTGGATTATTTCTTATAACATAATTTATTATAGTAAAACCTCAGAAACAGAGTGAAAGTCCCCAAACAGAAAAATGGTTAAATAAATAGTAATATTCTATAGAATAATAACAGGTCCCCTTTTGGTCAGAGGTGAGATTCATATAAATTTGAGGGACTTCCTGGGGAAAAAGTTAAACCATATTTATCATTAGTTTTGAAATATACAGAGAAGTGCCTAGTAGACTGGGCAGAAAAAAGACTGGTCAAAAGAAACCCAGAGCAACAATGATTTGCAGAGAAATCAAAGATAGAAATCATGATCAAGGAAGGGTCTTGCTATTCCAAATCAAATAGTGGAATAAGGCTTATGAGTCAAATGGGGTAGTGGTTCCAAATATAGTACAGTGTCTATTGAACTTGTCTGATACAGACATCCTGTCTGTGAGCAGCTCTCTTGGGGAAATGGTACTGTTTCATTTCTGAGCCAGCTAGATAAATGGAAAGAGCTCAAGCTCACCATGGCTAATTTGAATATATACTTTAAAAAAACTGAATAAATAGTCTCATGCCTACCTGTTATGTTTACTTTAAATTTAGTTGTATATATATTTAAAATATTATATTAAATAATGGATTACTGTAAAAAGTTTTCTACTGTCACGTTTTCTGAGTTAATTTTATTCAAACTCTTCTATTTAAATTTTGACATCGGTATTTTTGTCATCATTACAGCCAATTTCTGAGTCATCTATCACAGTTTTCAATAGCACATTATCTTCAATTCTCATCCAAGTTGTTTTAAGTACTGCACTTTCTCAATCCATGTGTGATGATGTTTTTGGAAATTTTATCCTAATCACCTAAACAACAAGCAATAATTTGCATAATATGGTGTTTTTATTTTTTTTCAAGAATCTTGTTGATATATACACCTGATTTGCACAGGGTGATTGATTTTAAGCCCCTCATATTTATAGTGGTAGCCAACATTTGTAAGTAAAGGCTTTAAAAATGGAAAAAATCACCAATATCTATTAAATGTGTCTCCCAAATTTTTGTCTACCTTGTGACTGAGGGCAGGGAAGTTTAATATAACCCCAAGGAAGATAATAAATGTATATTTCTGTGAATTCAAAGTGAATGCAGACTGATCCTATTTTTCCAAAAATGACTGATACTAATTGATTTGTCAAATCAGTGGCTAAACATCAGGTTCCCAGCTTGCACATTGGGATGTTCTAACAAGATATCTCATCTAGCACAGAATCAGTGACTGGGGCCACCACGTGGTTAAGTATATGATCATTCACTGTCATCTAACATTCCACGTGAGTTTTTCAGTGACCAGACCAGAGAGATCAATGCAGACATAATGGGGTCACAACTCCTGCATCTTTACAGGTTGGAAGGTGGCACTAATATCTGCCATTCTACCCAAGATACAGTTTTGATTCTAACTTAAAATCTTGGCTAAAAATACAATATCAGGGTCCCTTAGTTGGCCTGTATTACCATTATGTATCTCACAACGCAGGTTAGGAACTCAGGGTGAGGATACTGCTAGAATAACTTGCCTTCCATATTTCCCCAGTGTGATAAGGGGACCATAATCATATTTTGGGATGCCTGGTGTCATGTTAGCTCAGACCCTTTATCCAATAAGTTTTGAGACAACTAGCTGTTTTCTTTTTTTAAATGGAGGTATATTTGACAATTAAAAATTGTACATATTTAAGGTGTGCAATCTGATGATCGATATACATATATATTATGCACAATATGGTATATATGCATGTAGATTACACCACATTCAGGATTATTTAACTTATTTGCCACCCCAGATAGTTACCACTTTTGTGTCTGTGTGTGTAATGTAAATACTTAAGATCTACCTTCTTAGTGAATTTCAGTACAATACAATAAATACACTAAAATACAATACAGTATTGGGAGCTATGGTCACATTGTTGTCTATTAGATCCAGGACTTACTCTTGCATGACTAAAACTTTGTACCCCTCGACCATTACCCCCCTATTTCCCCTTCCCCGAGCTCCTTGTAACCACCATCTTATTCTCTGCTTCTATGAATTTGATCATTTTAGATTCCACATATAAGAGAGATCATACATTATTTGTCTTTCTGCATCTGGCTTATATTACTTAGCATAATATTCTCCAAGTTCATCTGTGTTATCCCAATGGCAGAATTTCATTTTTTTTATGGCTGAATAATATATTTTCTTTATTCATTCACTGATGGGCATTTATTGTTATTTCTGTATCTTGGCTCTTGTGAATAATGCTGAAATGAACATGGGAGTACAGCTATGTCTCTGAGACCCTGACTTCATTTTCTTTGGATATATACCCAGAAGTGACTATTTTACTTTCTTCTATTTCCTGACATTCAAGTAGCCGTAAGTTCTTTTGGGGAAGGAAGACTGGGGAACTCATTCTGAAGATACATGTTCTATGCTGCAATATCCTTCCTCTGAACTGATGTTTTCTGGGTCTGAGAACTGGCTTACATCTGGGCATAGGGTAAGGATTCTGCCTTTTCCCTTACAGTAACTGCTCATGTGTTCTTGCTTTTGTTTTCTTGTTGATACAGGTCAAACAATGCCCGTGTGGACTGTGCATCTTTCTCCCATTCCTAAGAACACCAGCGACTACTGGATATTTCCCTGGATTCTTGCCTTCAGGGCTCCCTGACTGCCATTCTGGCTTCAGTGATTGTTAGAGAACTTACATCCAGCTTGCCTCCGATGGGTAAGTGCTGACACTTGCCACTAATTTTTAGAATCCTCTCATCTCCATTGACAATAAGGAGCCTCCCCTACTGTCTATCCTGGCCTTTGAAGAGCAGCCAACAGGAATGTTCTCAAAAATGCCCGTGCCCCTCTCCCCGGGATATTCTTTATTTCTTCAGCGAAGGAGAATCCTCTGGCTTCATCAGAGAACATGGTCAACTTGTTGGTTCTCTTTTCTTATATAATGAATCTGTTCCATCATGCCCACCTGCAGGCCCTTTGTTGAAGACTTTTCCCCTCTTAGAGAGGGATGGCACCACTACAGATGAGCAGATGAGCCATGCTGAGACTTATTTCTATTACTGGTGTAGGGACGTGAATGAAAAGCATGTGGAGGACAAATGTCTCGTGAGCGACAGGCCTCAGATCGAGCCTCCGTATCATCTATAAGCAGAGCTACCTCTGCTAACCTAAAGGGCTCAAAGAAATATGAGTTCAGGGGCGCCTGGGTGGCTCAGTCATTAAGCATCTGCCTTCGGCTCAGGTCATGATCCCAGGGTCCTGGGATCGAGCCCCGCATCGGGCTCCCAGCTCAGCGGGGAGCCTGCTTCTCCCTCTCCCACTCCCCCTGCTTGTGTTCCCTCTTTCGCTGTCTCTCTGTCAAATAAATAAATAAAATCTTAAAAAAAAAAAAAAAAGGTGAGAATTTGAATCCAGAGCCAGTTGATCGACTCAAGCTTTCCAACAGTTTGAGTTAATCTTACTAATTCTCCAATTCCTCGCTTGTAGTACAGACTTGGTACTAATAAACTTTATCATGTTGTTCTTGAAAGGACTTTCAAAACAGTGCACACGCCCTTCCCAGCCCAGTGCCTGGCACACAGTAAGTGCTCGGTAATCCTCAATAATTTGTTTTCAAATTATTGTGATATCAGGATATTCTATGACCACAGAATATTTATTTAAAAACTTTTCTTATGGGCGGCTGGGTGGCTCAGTCGTTAAGCGTCTGCCTTTAGCTCAGGTCATGATCCCAGGGTCCTGGGATCGAGCCCCACATCGGGCTCCCTGCTCGGCGGGAAGCCTGCTTCTCCCTCTCCCACTCCCCCTGCTTGTGTTCCCTCTCTCGCTGTGTCTCTATCAAATAAATAAATAAAATCTTTAAAAAAAAAAAAAAAAGAAATATGAGTTCAAAGTCATAGTACATCCCCAGATGTCCCTATTCCTGAACTTGAGTATGCGGCCTGGCTCTCTAGTCAAAGGAGATTGCAGGGTAAGAATTTAGCCGTCTTATAATCATGTGATGGACCTGCTTTTTAGTATAGTTTGCCCTGTGACTGCAGGATCTGAACATCTCTTTAAATGTTACCAGAGAAGATTTCTGGTCATGTCCTGAGCTGGTAATTGACTGCCTTAGGCCTGCCATTTTCTTTCTTCAGAGTTTCAATTTCCTTTAAGAATAAACAAGCTTGGGCGCCGGGGTGGCTCAGATGGTTGGGCGTCTGCCTTCGGCTCAGGTCATGATCCCAGGGTCCTGGGATTGAGTCCCGCATTGGGCTCCCCGCTCGGCGGGGAGCCTGCTTCTCCCTCTGACCCTCTCCCCTTTCATGCTGTTTCTCTCTCGCTCACTCTCTAAAGAATAAATAAAATCTTTAAAAAAAAAAAAAAGAATAAACAAGCTTTTGGTGACCGTTACTCTTACATTTTTAAGATATAACATGAGCCACTACTCTCCTTCTATCTGTATCGGCTCCAATTCGACACAGGTGAAAGTCTGGATAATTGTGATGTTAGAACATGTAAGGAAAGATCTCCCCTCCTTTAATCACCTGCAGTAGAGTCCTTATTGTCTGCACACAACCCAGTTCCAAAATCTCATCCTGAGGGGCTGTATCCTGCACTTCTGGTTGTCCCAGAAGCAAACCCTGAACAAAGATTCAAGGGCAAGTATTTACTTGGGAGGTGAAGGAACCACCAACATGGGAATGGGAGGTGAGAGAAGAAAGTAAGGCAGCCAATAAAAAAAAAAAAAAAAAGGTTGTCTCTACGAAGAGCTAGTGGATTAATTCTGCTGGGGGACCTTTGGAGTTATTGCCCCTCAGGGAGGAATGGGGTGAAGTATTTACACCCCAACTCATAATAATCATTGGTGTGGTGCTATGTGTGAAGTGAACAGAAGGTACCATTGATTTTCTAGCACTTGCATCTTTTACACCAGCAGAGATAGTTTCCAGAAGCAGGAGAGATGCCTCTGTTGAAGAAATGTAGGTGGTTGTAATGGTTGGCTGATCTGTACTAAAAGTATGAGTGAGCAGATATGGGTATTGCAACAACACAATCTCTCTCACACCCTACACTCTATAACCTTGGTTTAATCCCCTCACGTTGGCCACCTGATTATCCTTTTCCAATACATATGCCAATGGATACATGTCCACATTGTTTCTGCTCATCCACTGTGAGGGTTGTTTCATCAGATTTCAAATGCATTCAAGAAAAGTAGATGCTAAAATGTCTTTTTTATTTTTTAATCTTGCTTAGAGAGGCAACTTTTATCAAGAATGGGAATACTAATAATTTTTGATCTGTATAAGATTTTTATTCTTGGGATGCCTGGGTGGCTCAGTCGGTTAAGCATCTGCCTTTGGCTCAGGTCATGATCCCAGGGTCCTGGGATCGAGTTCTGAATCGGGGTCCTTGCTAGGCGGGAAGCCTGCTTCTCCCTCTCCCTCTGCTGCTCCCCCTGCTGGTGCTTGCTCTGCCTCTCTCTCTCTCTCTCTCTCTCTCTCGACAAATAAATAAAATCTTTTAAAGACAGATTTTTATTCTTGTAATTTTATCGTAGAAGTGCTGTTTACTAAGAAAAACAGATTAAACTTGCTCTTTTTTCTTATCTTTCAAGGTAGAAATGATTATAATATTCTGTGAAAAGTTACCTATGCATACACCAAATTCTCTAAACTGTATGAGTCTCATCAAACTTTAGGAGACTTGGGCATATAATGAAGCTTCTGGTGATATACCCTTGACGACCTTCAAAAAGAGGGGGAGGTGACTTGAGATCTCACGGTGATAAAAGCTGTCTTTTTGGAGGTGGATTAAAATAAAAAAACATGAGTGCTAAATAGCAAAAGTAGTAGTCAGTCCAATGTGGTATAGTGGATAAATCAGTAGCTGTTAAAGACTAGATCAGCTTATTGGTCAGTACAGTTACAACAGACTGTAAGTACAGAGAGGCACATTTACCAATGACCTAGGATAGAATATGAGACATAGGAAAAATAGAAATTTTGTGTTTCTCCCCTGATACTAGAATGATATGTTTTAAGTTCAACCAATGTAAATCGAATGTATGTAATAGGTCATGGTTTTTATTGTGTGACTGACCAAGTTATCATGCACTTTATGATGGCTGTGGTTGATTCGTCATTGTAAGAATTATATTTCTAATATTGTTGAAATAAAACTGTTAAAAGAAAATATCTTGAGTGATATTTAAGGCAAGTAATCAGGATGTAGTTGGGAGATGAAATCACTCTAATTATTGAACTTCTTAGAATATACTATAGGGAATTGTTACACAGGTGATGAACCTGCTGAAGATCTGAACAGAAGATGATGAACAACCCAGAATCTAACAACAGCAGGAAGCTGCAAAGCAAAGCCCCAGATGCTGGAGGGAATAAGGGAAGAAGGGCAGCACCAGAGCTCGGGGCCAGAATGACCCACTGGGACTATGATGGGCTTGCCTGGCAGACAGTGGAGACAAAAAGAGATGCAACCTCTGCTGGAGACTCTACAGAAGGCAACGAGCTAGCAGAGAAATGACCCAGTTTCTCCATTTCTTCCTGTCCCCAGTCTCCCAGCCTCCACTTTCTACTAGTAACATCCACTGGGCAAATGGGCAGGAAGCCAGATGGCATGGGTCCCTAGGAAGTGTCATCTTCAGAGGAGAGGAGAGGAGAGGAGAAAAGAGGAGAGGAGAGGAGAAGAGAGGAGAGGAGAGGCGAGGAGAGAGGAGAGCAGGAAGAGAGGCAAAAAAACAACTGAAACCAAAAGACTGGCATGAGAAAGACATGATTTCCTGTGTGTCTGAAGGGTCAGTTTCACCTTGCTTAGAATCATGCAGTTATCTATATCCCAAACTGGAGGACTTGTTCTTAGTGCTACTTGAAAATACTAGCTATAAGAATAGAGGTTGACATGGCTATGAGGGAAGCTACCATGGTCACCGAGGAGCTCACAGGACAATGTGCCCAGGAGCACTGTGCACCGCTTCTAAACAGAGAATTTAAAAGCCAACATGTGGTTCTACCATTGTTCTTTTCCCTCTACCCCGGGATGGTCATAACACAAATCAGGTACAGCTCAGCTGTGAAAGACATTTAATTTGGTTGCCACAAATCCCTGGTTGTTATAAAGCCCTGAGATTGTAGGGTTGTTGAAGTTTTTGTTCTTGCAGCATAACTTATGACAACGGACTTGAGGGACCATTCTCCTCCTGTCCATGAAACAGTTTAGGTCACCCCTTGCCCGCTCGTGAGCACCTCGTCATCTTTGAGATGTCGTTGCAGTTAAATTTCTCCTAGCAGCATTTTTAACCTCCCGTCCCCAGATTAGGCTAGCTTTCTTTGTTTCACCTACTGTAGAAATATATTTCTTCCTTTGAAAACAACTACTATTTTTGCATTTTATCTCACATCTTATTAGATCTTTTAGTTCATTACAATAGTTCACTTGAGCATTATCTCTGAAAAACTTTGCACTTTGAGGCAGTTCATAATTATTTAACAATCATAATTTATTTCACAAAGTCATAATTTCAGGCATCTAATTACTAAATCATTCACCAAGTCCTCTCTATCCATTCCCCTTTTAAAATGCCTCCATCATAAATATGAATGTACCTTGGGCAATTAAAACTACACTACATGATGATCTCTTTCCCACAACACAGCTGTTATATCACCTATCTGATCTTTTATGCATTTAAAAAATATATCTGTAGTTGTGCTAATTATGTTCCTAACATTCTCCTTTCTAGATTTCTTTATTAAGGTATAATTAACATACATTATATTAATTTCAGGTGTACAACGTAATGATTCGGTATTTGAATATATAGCAAAATAATCACCAAGATAAGTCTAGTTCACGTCCATCACTACACATAGTTACAGAATTTTGTTTTCTTGCCATGAGAACTTTCAAGATTTGCTTTTAGGGATTTTCAAACATGCAATGCAGTAATATTAACTATCCCCCCCATGCTCTCTGTTACATCCCCATGATATTTTAAAATATGTAAATGTCTTTAATCCAAAGTAAGTAGCTTACAAAAGATAAGAATCTTTATATTTGTTATTAAGATTACAAAACAATTCTGAGATGATTATTTTTCAAAATTCAAGATGCCCCATGTCAGGTTCCCTGCTCAGCCAGGAGTCTGCTTCTCTCTCTTCCTCTGCCTGCTCTCTCTCTCTCTCTCTCAAATAAATAAAAAATTTAAGATTCTGCTATGTCTACTTCTAGAGTGCCAATGAATGTTGTGGACTATTTGATTTGTACTATTTCATTTCAGCTGACGTAACCCACAGAGTTGCACTTATTGATCTAATTTAGAGAGTGTCAGGTGTCTGGAGACCTCTAAATTTATCTCATGTCGATCTTATGCCTTTTTCTCTTTATTGTTGCTTCAAATTTTCATTTCTTAGGGATGTTATATATTACAGACTGATCAATTTATATTCAGAATAATTAGCAGCTTGTGTTAAAGAAAAGCTCTTCAATCAAAGTTGTGACATTAAAATAAAACTAAAATAGTTTGTCCCCTCGTGTACTTCAGCTGTTTGTACAAAGATAATAATTTTGGGGGGATGTGTGTTGTGGTAGAGGACGTGTCAGTGATTTTATTTTCTCTCTCATCTGGAGGGGACATTGAGAGAAAACAAGGAATGCTATGAACAACTTGGTTTTAGGTAACAGTCAACTAATTAAGCGCTTAATAGTATTTTTCATAAAAGTAGTAACCTTCACTCTCTTTTCCTTTAAAACTACTTTTAACTCTCTCCATTAATCATGAATTTTAAAGACATATGACACATAAAGAAATATTTTAATGACATAAAATTTTAATGACATATAATGACAGTGTATCTTATCTCATCAGCAAAACAGGAAATGAAGAGATAGAAACTATTTTACTTACTCATAAGTGCAGGTGGTGATGTTAATTAAACCTATATTAAAATTTACCTTCCCTATAGTGCCCAAACTACCATTTCAATATATTCTTTAAAAGTATGTATTTGTAAATAAAATATCCATTTGTATTTCTATAGATCAGCAATGAAAAATTAGAATTAAAAAAATGTTTAAAAAGACATGCCATTTGCATTAGCACCAAATATATATATATATATATATACACACACACACACTTAGGTATAAATCTGATTAAATATATACAGGATCTATGCTGAAAACTGCCAGCTTCTGATGAAGAAATCAACAAACATGGAAATAAGTGAAGATATATAATGTATTCATAGACTGAAAGATTGAGTACGGTTAAGATGTCACTTCTCCCTATTTAGATGTATAGATTTAATGCAATCCCCATCAAGTTCTTAGTAAGCTATATTCATAGGTAAGCTGCTAATAGTTCATTCAATATAGCAGGTTCTCTCATTCACTACTAATCCTTTGCTATCTTTATTAAGTCTCAAGTTAAGGAAATAATGTCAGTGCTATTAGGTAAAATATCCCTGATGTAGGTGTAACTAACAGCCTCTCTCCTGGCCTCCAAACTTGTTAGATTCTAAATGAGCACAGGATATTCTTGTTTGAGTTCCACTGACATAATTATAGATACTATCATTATAAGAGTGTTTCCTTCTTTCTGTATAATTTATTGGATATTTAGAAAGTCTGTTTTATAGTCATTTGGAAGAATTTGGAAGAAATAAAATAAAAGTAAAAAGAAAACCAACCAAAACCCCAGTAACTTGAAAGTTAGTATTAAAGGGAAATTTGAATTAAGTATATTGAGATGGCTATGAAAAGAAAATAGAAAATCAGGTCATCATTATGCGCTTTATTTTATACAAATAAATTCAGTTTCCTAAGGGAATTGAAGTTGGTAAGGATATAAGTTTGCAGTCATCAAATATAGCATATAAGCATTTGCGGTAAGTTGTTTGTCAGGAAAATGTAATATTAAAGGTTTTTGTATATATTACGTTGCAAATCTAGGAGACATTCATATACGCCAAAAGTGAAAACAATTTGCATAAATATTTTGAGCTATTTCTAAATGAGAAGAGAGAAATACACGATTCATTTCTATTATGTGACTATTAATGCGTGGGTACATTATTAGTTTAAGAGCATAAAAGTAAACCTATTAAGTGCATATGTTTTTCTTTAACATTACCCTTCGAAACCTGGAAAGAATAAAGGGCACATATTATCACCAAGACAGTGATTCATATACTAGCATTAATAACTACTAATTACTTTGAAACAGGTATTGAAAAGATAGTGGGGTAAATTACAAGAGATCTGTTCAGGTGGCAAGAGGTTTATTTCTCGATTACTCAGGAACATTTTAATTTCAAGCCTCTCATTCTTTCTAGAAAGAATTTTCTCCAGAAAACCATGGTAGCCAATTCTCAGTATTATAGGTTGAAGCTCAGTCTTTCCAGGATGCTCCCATCCTATCCCCATCCCATTCTACCCTCACCAGCTTCCCCCTGGTACATCATTCTGGAGTCAAAATGTTGGGGCTTGGGATGGTTGAAACAGTCTTTCGTACATGGTCTGCACTAGTCCATGTTTGCATCTACCTTCTTAATCCCAACCAGTCCTCAGAACAATCAGCTCCCAACACCAGTGTCTGCTGAGAGAGTGTTTATCCGGGCTTTTCTTGTGGGTCGTTCACACAACAGCCACGGTGTCATCTCCTTGGTCCAAATTAAACACTCTTTCAGGTCTGTTCGTTGTCTCTCAGCTAACCTCCATGCCCTTCTCCAGGCAAGAAGACGTTTTGGAGGTTTTTCCATCCCTCCCTGAAGCCACCTATCACCCAATGTCGCCTTACCCAGTGGGTCTGTTTCCTACACCTCACCTCGTCACCTCCATGCTTTAGCTCTCACGCCTGGGCTTTGCTCTGGGGCAGCTGCTGCCTCCATTATTTTCATTAAAATCTAGAGGGGAGGGGAGTGGGAGGATAGGTTAGCTTGGTGATGGGTATTAAAGAGGGCATGTTCTGCATGGAGCACTGGGTGTTATGCACAAACAATGAATCATGGAACACTACATCAAAAACTAATGATGTAATGTATGGTGATTAACATAACATAATAATAAAAAAATAAAATAAAATCATAAATTATATTTTTAAAAATGTCATCTCCAAATGCAGCCAAAAGTTATTATTTCAGAATGTACAGTTTTCCCAATATTCAAATTCTTTGCATATTTATTTTTTCCCTGTGGTAGAAGAAAAATCGAGAAAAATGCTTTCTTTGCACAGTCCTCTGTCCGGCCCCCACCCCTTTGCCCAGCTTCATACCTGCTGTCAGGAATAAAAACAGCCTCCGTGTCAGTCAGCTTCAGAGACACTGAAGCAAACTTCTAGCTGCCATGGCCACAGCAGTAGCCTTGGATGATACTGAGGAAACGAAATTATCTTTTTAGAGTTCAGAAGTAAGAGCACGCTCACGTAGATATCACCAAAAGCACACACTGAAACTCAACTACCACTATTAAAAAAAATGTTATTTTTCCCGACAGAGATTTCTTAAGAATATAAACTGGTCTCTTAGATGCAAAGGAATGTAGATAAGCATTGTTTATTTTGAAATAAAATTTTAAAAAGTGATGGGAGAGATATACTAAAAGAGCTAGATTACAATTATTGTGCCAGTGTGTGCTCACTGATTTTGGGCATGAAAATGCTTTAAAATGGATATAAAGTATACGCTTATGAAAGAGACTCAAGAAAAATGATACACATTTTCCTCAAACTTTGATAAAGCAGTTTAGTAAAAGGAGAAAGAATACGCGCGCACACACACACATCTCCAATTTCTGGAGGCTTCAAGAGTTGAAAATATTCAAAAGAACTGGTGGTGGGGTGGTATGTTTTCATCATCTCCTGTTCACCTCTTTGGTAAACAGGGTTATGGGTGTGCTTGCTACTAGACAGATGAGATAGACAGCAGTTTACTAGTTGGATACACTCACAGCTGGGGGGAATAGGACACCGCACACCACGCAGGGCGACTTGACGTTGTATTTGGGAATAGAGTAAACAAGAGGCCTTCGAGAGGCAAGCTGCTTAGTATTGAGAGGAAGATCTGGCTCGTGCTTCCTGCAAGAAGCTGGCAGGGAGTGAAGCCCACTACTCAGGGATAATCAGAAACCATGCCTTGTCCCCCTAAAAAGGAGAGTCACTTGTTTGGTTAGGGGGCCTTATCCATGGGAACAGAGTGGGAAACTTGTGGTTACGCCATTCTAGGCTCTCCTGGATTTTCCCAGATGTCAGGGGACACATAATACTGGGCCTACATTTTAGGCCTTATACCACAGAGTCCTCTAAATCCCCAAACTTTGACATTTTAAAATTATAAAATTTCCAAAGAGGCCAAAGAGGAGGCCACATCTCTACAGAAAGTAAAGCATTATATGAAGCAGTTTGAAATTGACTTATTTGGAATAGAACATGTATTACAGAATGAGCAATTCATAAACATCTAAGGACAGGTACAGAAATGATAGCCTGAATCTGTAAGAATAATGTCCTTGGAGGCAAAAATAAGGGAAACATTAGCACCAGTAAAAATATGTAAGCATAATCTCCAATTCCACTATACTTGACAAAAATAAGGAGAGATCCAGTCTTTGGGTAAGCTAGCATAATGTTAGTATAAACCACTGGTCAGTAAATTTCTTTCCTTTCTTTTTTTTTTTCTGTTAATAGGCCAGGTAGCAAATATTTCTGGCTTTATGGACCAGAAGTTCTGTCACAACTCCTGAACATTGTTGTAGCATGAAAGCTACCATAGATGGTATATAAATAACTGGGTGTGGCTGTGTTCCAATAAAATTTTATTTATACAAACAGCCAATGGACCAGGTTTAGCCCATGGGTCATAGTTTGACCATCTCTGAACAATGTGTTGGTAACATTAAATATATAATTGAAGAAATTCCAGGCCTCTGTCTGACTGTATTCTTTTTTTTTAAATTATGTTAATCACCATACATTACATCATTAGTTTTTGATGTAGTGTTCTGTGATTCATTGTTTGCGTATAACACCCAGTGCTCCATGCAGAACGTGCCCTCTTTAATACCCATCACCAGGCTAACCCATCCCCCCACCCCCTCCCCTCTAGAACCCTCAGTTTGTTTCTCAGAGTCCATAGTCTCTCATGGTTCGTCTCCCCCTCCGATTTCTGCCCCCTTCACTCTTCCCCTCCTGCTATCTTCTTCTTCTTCTTTTTTTTAAACATATAATGTATTATTTGTTTGTCTGACTGTATTCTACATCAGGAGGCAGAATATGCTTTATGAGAGGTTTTTTCCTAAGAGACAGAAAAGGTTTTGCATTAATGTATATTTCTCATGCTAATGGAGAATTTTTAAATAAAACTTAAAAGATTTAAAAAAAATGTTTATCTGAGTATTTTAAATTTTATTTTCTTATTGATTCTAATTAATAATGTGTCATATCATTACATATTTAAAGGGCTTCCCCCCCCCCCCCCCGTGCCTAGAGATTTAAACTGTGGTATTTCTGGTTCCTACTCTGTTCTTTGAAGTAAGTGTTCCATCTTCTCAGTTTATTTTCTACTTTCATCTTTTTACATAGTTGGGAACCATAAGATATGTTCTATAACTGAAATTACAACCTGGAAATCCAAAAAGAAAAAAATTGAAAATGAGGAATTAAGCATTTTAATGGAGAAGGAAAATATAGAGATAAATGTTTTAGTCTTCATATTAGTACTTTGAACCACAATGGAATGTAATCTGTTTCTCCTTTATAATAATACATAAGGTACATTAAAAGTATCTTTTTAAAGTTTTATTTTATTTTTCTATACATTACTCGGTGCTCATCATGACGAGTGTACTCTTCAACCCCTTCACCTATTTTACCCATCCCCCCCCTACACACCTCCCCTCTGGTAACCATCGGTTTGTTCTCTATAGTTAAGAGTCTATTGTTTTGGTTTGTTTCTTTTTGTTGTTGTTGTTCATTTGTTTTGTTTCTTAAATTCCACATAAAAGTGAAGTCATACAGTATTTCTTTCTCTGACTGACTTATTTCACTTAGCATTATACCCTCTAGATCGATCCATGTTGTTGCAAATGGCAAGATTTCATTCCTTTTTATGGCTAAATAATATTCCATTGTATGTATATACCACTTCTTTATTCAGTGGATGGACACTTGGGTTGCTTCCATAATTAGGCTATTGTAAATAATGCTGCAATAAACAAGGAGTTTAAATATCTTATCAAATAGTATTTTCATATTCTTTGGGTAAATACCCAGTAGTGGGATTACTGGATCATATGGTAATTCTATTTTTCGTTTCTTGAAGAATCTCCATAATGTTTTCCATGGTGGCTGCACCCGTTTGCAATCCCACCAGCAGTGCGTGACTGTTCCTTTTTCTCCACATTCTCGCCAACACTTGTTTCTTGTGTTTTTGATTTTAGCCATTCTGACAGGTATGAGGTGATATCTCATTGTGGTTTTGATCTTCATTTCCCTGATGATGAGTGATGAGCATCTTTTCATGTGTCTGTTGGCCATCTGCATGTCTTCTTTGGAGAAATGTCTATTGATGTCTTCTGCCCATCTTATAATTGGATTATTTCTTTTTTCAGTTTTGAGTTGAATAAGTTCTTTATATATTTTGGATACTAGCCCTCTATCAGATATGCCATTTACAAATATCATCTCCCTTTCAGTAGATCTTTTAGTTTTGTTGGTTATTTCCTTTGCTGTGAAGAGATTTTTATTTTATTGTAGTCCCAATAGTTTATTTTTGCTTTTTTCCCTTGCCTCAGGAGACCTATCTAGAAAATGTTGCTATGGCCGATGTCAGAGAAATTACTGCCTATGCTCTCTTCCAGGATTTTTATGGTTTCAGGGCTCACATTTAGATCTTTAATCCATTTCAAATTTATTTTTGTGTGTGGTGTGAGAAAGTGGTCCAGTTTCATTCTTTTGCATGTAGCTATCCAGTTTTCCCAACACCATCTGTTGAAGAGACTGTCTTTTTCCCATTGCATATTCTTCCTTCCTTTGTCAAAGATTGATTGACCATAGAATCATGGGTTTATTTCTGGGCTCTCTATTCTGTTCTATTGATTTATGTGTCTATGTTTGTGCCAGTACCATACTGTTTTGATTGCCACAGTTTTGTAGTATAGATCTTGATACCTCCAGCTTTGCTCAGTTTCAAGATTGCTTTGGCTCTTCAGAGTCTTCTGTGGTTCTATACAAATTTTCGAATTGTTTGTTCTGTGAAAAGTGCTGTTGGTATTTTGATAGGGATTGCATTAAATCTGTAGATTGTTTTAGATAGTATGGATATTTTAACAACATTTTTTCTTCTTCTAAACCTTGAGCATGGAATACCTTTCCATTTGTTTGTGTTGTTTTCTATTTCTTTCATCAAAGTTTTATAGTTTTCAGAGTACAGGGTTTCCACCTCCTTGATTAAGTTTATACCTAGGTTAAAAATACCCATTTATTTTAGATAATAAAATTTATGTAGTATGAAGAAACTGACTAAGCCATTTTTTGTCATCTTTAAGAATGTTAGATAATTATAATGCCAAGTTTTCAAACTTCAAAAGGCTACGTGGCAATGGAAAAGATGTAACAACATTTTTTTTCTTTTTGTTGAAGCTATTATATTACATTCATTTAGATATGTCTACACTGTTCTTGGGATCGAGCCCGGCATCAGGCTCCCTGCTCAGCGGGAGCCTGCTTCTCCCCTTCCCACTCCCCCTGCTTGTGTTATTTCTCTCGCTGTCTCTCTCTCTCTCTCTCTGTCAAATAAATAAACAAATAAATAAATAAAATCTTTAAAAAAATAACAATGAAAATTAAGAGTGATTTGGATATAAGTAAGGGTCATGTTAGAGGATCATCAAACTCCTTCCAAAGTTATATACTTACTCTTTTAAGTCAATTGCTGTAGACTGAACTGTGTTCCTCCAAAATTTATACTGAAGCCCTAACCCCCACTGTGATGGCATTTGGAAATGGGGCCTTTGGGAGGTTAGTGGGTTTAGATAAGGTCATGAAGATAGGTGCCTCATATTGGGATTAATGTCCTTATAAAGAGAGATACCAGTTAGCCTGCTTCCCCTTTCTCTCTGTCACATGTGAACCCAGAGAGAAAGTGGCCATCTACCTTCAGGAAGATGAGTCCTCAGTGAAGAACCAAATCTACTGGCACCTCGACCTTAGACTTCTTGGCCTCCAAGACTGTGAGAAAATAAATATTCCATTGTTTAAGCTACCCAGTCTATGGCATTTTCTTATGGCAGCCTGAGCAGACTAACACATCAATGATTTAGTTTCAATAAATAATTCCATAGAATATAAATGTATTTTGCTTGTAAGCAGTTTGAAATCCCAGACCTGAACTGAATACTCTAATGATTTCCCTTAAGTAATTTATTTATGTAAAACTTTCTTTATATTTCTCTTAATTCCTCTGTGTATTGCCTTTTTATTCAGCAGTATTCAGTAGAGTTAGTGCGGTCGATCACAGTATTTTAGAAATAACTAATGTGCTACATTTTATTCCTGGAGTTATTTTAGACAGTTCATTGAAAATTCAAACCAAAAGCCTGAAGCAATTCTATTAGATTATGGAAACTTAAAATATCTTATAAGAGAGAATAGGGCAGAGAAATTCAAATAGATTTTTTAGTAGTTCAACTACAGATATTTTTAGATGCATGCATTTTCAGGTGTCAATGTGATAAATCTACTTGTACCAAAAAATGTGCATTATGGATTAATAACGGTGTGATTATTAAAATCCACTTCTTAAATGAAATCTTTTATTTACCTATTTGGCTTTCTTTTTGTATGTTTAGATATTGGTAAATATTCAATCCACTGATGCTCCTGAATTGTGTTTTCTGAGGTAGAAATTAGCATTTTATTTATTTGCTGTTGTCTTGTAAATGTCCAACTAGAAATATAATAAAAGCAGAAATGATGAAAGTAATATCAGTGTGGAATTTACTGATAAGATACAAAAATACCTTCATAAATCTAAAAACAACTCAGCAGAACTTGTTCTTCCAAAATGGGCACAGAAAGATCTGAAAGGTTTGAGGATATTTTTCATACCTTCATACATTTGTAAGAAAGTCCCAGGAAACACAAAACAGGTAAAATTATTAATTTATCACAGATTTTATATCAGATAATATGTAATTTAAAAAATATATGCCCTCTAAATCTACATGTGTAGTGAAGAAGCAGGAAGAATAGGCAATGCACCTTATTTCTAAGCCATAAAAGTCTTAGAACTGTGAATTTAAAAAAACTCAATAAAAATACTCAGAAAATTTATAAGATGTGGTCCCTGCCCTTAGCTACTTCTCTTCCATAAAAACTGAAAATAAAACTCATATGCATTTTATTATTCATAAAAACGAGGCATTGTTGACTGCATAGCAAAAAAGGAGGAGCAAAATACTGTGAGAAAAGCAAGTTAGTTGATCCGTGAACTAACCAAAGCAAATGTATCTTCAATTCCATGATTTTCAATACTCATTTCCATTGGATAACAAGATGAATGTTTGTAGGACACTCAGAAAAAGCAGCAATAAAATAAACACACAAGCAAACTTTGAGTTCAGGGACTTTCACTATGCCATTTTATTTGGTGAAAATAATGTGTTGCTATCCAAAGACCTGTTTTCGTTTTTTAAACTCTATTTGGTAATAATTTCAAACCTAAAGAATAGTTGCAAAAGTAAAGTTAGTCAAAGAACATCCCCATATCCTATACCAAGATGCACTTATTGCTAATATTTTATCTCATTTGTTTATCTCTCCCATTCTTTATTTACACACACACATAATTTTATAAGATTTTATTTATTTGACAGAGAGAGAGCACATGCACACGCGCGCACACACACAAACTCTCAAGTGGTGGGTTCTCAAGCAGGGGGTGGGGCAAAGGAGGGGAGGAAGAGAATCTCAGGCAGACTCCACAGTGAGTGTGGAGCCCAGCATGGGCTAGATCTCACGACCATGAGATTATGACCTGAGCCAAAACCAGGAGTGCGAGGCTTAACTGACTGAGCCACCCAGGTGCTCTGCACATACAATTTTGTAATTTATACACACACACACACACGTGATTTTTTTTTTTCCTGAATCATTTGAGGAATAAGTTACATATATCATGGCTTCTTACCCCTAAACACTTCAGGATGTGTTTCCTGAATAAAACAATACTTTCTTAAACAGCCACAGTACTGTTACCAATATCGATAACCTTAACATGATATAATAGTAATATGCAAAAATATGTAATCTAATTTACTAGTCATATTCCTTTTTTTTTTAAAGATTTTATTTATTTATTTGAGAGAGAGAATGAGAGACAGAGAGCACAAGAGGGGAGAGGGTCAGAGGGAGAAGCAGACCCCCCACTGAGCAGGGAGCCTGATGTGGGACTCGATCCCGGGACTCCAGGATCATGACCTGAGCCAAAGGCAGTTGCTTAACCAACTGAGCCACCCAGGCGCCCACTAGTCATATTCCAGTTTTGTCAGATGGCCCAATAATGTCTTTTACAGGAGTTTTTTGTTTTGGGTTTTTTTTTTCCCCTTTCAAAATAGGATCCTGTCTAGGGTCAGGAATTATATTTAGCCACATCTCTTTGGATTTCTTTAATCCAGAATATTTCTTTTTTTTTTAAAGATTTTATTTATTTATTTGAGAGAGAGAGAATGAGAGAGAGAGCACATGAGAGGGGGGGAGGGTCAGAGGGAGAAGCAGACTCCCTGCTGAGCAAGGAGCCCGATGCAGGACTCGATCCTGGGACTCCAGGATCATGACCTGAGCCGAAGGCAGTCGCTTAACCAACTGAGCCACCCAGGCGCCCCTCTTTGGATTTCTTTAATCCAGAATATTTCTACAGCCTTTCTTTGTCTTTTATGACATTAGCATTTTCGAAGAATGCAGCTTCCCCCCCCCTTTTTTTTTTTGGTGTGTAGTAGAAACACCATGATTTTGTGTTTATCTGGTGTTTGCTTGTTTTCATTCTGAGCAGAACTATTGCACAGATGATGTGTCCTCAGGTCATCGTATCTGAAGACACATCATACCCACCTGTTCCTTACTGGTGAAATTCATGTGGGTCACTTGAACAATTATCTTTATGTGTAATTACTATTTTTTCTCTCTTGTAACTAATGTGCAGTCACAGGGGAGAGACCTGAGGACCATGAAAATACCCTGCCTCTTATCAAAGAATTTCTCCAGATGTAGCATTCATTGATGATTCTTGCCTGATCCAATCTGTCCTGAGAATGGCAAAATGGTGATTTTCCTACTTCATCTGTAGCTAAACATTTACCAGGTGTCCTTCTCCCATTCTGCTTAAGCAAAATCCTTTCTTTCTCATTTGTTGATGTATGTTTGTATGCATACATGTAGTACATATTTATTCATTTATATACTAATTATCAATGTGGGCTTGTGAATTTCTATCTTTTCAGTAGTTTATAATTCATTACAGTACTTCATATTTATAATGATCCCAATTCTGACCAGTGGGAACTCATTTGAGCTGATGTAGATTCACAACCCTCTTGGGTGCTTTCCTGGTGTAATCTGAAACCTGCCCCCCTACACAGGGAAGAGAGAGACAGAGAGGCAGGCCACTCCATGTTGGTAGGTGGTGGTTTTAATGATAGGAAAGGAAACTCACATAAGAGACTTGCTTTGGGTGGCAAGGCAAGTGGATCCCTGCACCACTCTCCAAATCTTAAAAGTTTATAAAGAGGTCCTAATTGCTCAGTCCCGTATACTGTGCAGGTGTTTTCGGCAGCACATCACTATCTCAAGACTATGTCCTTGGAGTAGCCTGTGGGAGCAGGAAAGGCAAGTGAAACCCACATTCTGAGAACAGGGGTGGAGGTGAGGAGCCTCCCAGGGCCCAGGTCCAGCTCACAGGTCAATTGGTGGTCATGTCTTTCTTTCTTTCTTTCTTTCTTTCTTTCTTTCTTTCTTTCTTTCTTTCTTTCTTTCTTTCTTTCT
>NC_058414.1:95729165-95940382 GCF_002201575.2 Neomonachus schauinslandi | reverse complement strand
ATATATATATATATATATATATATATATATATATATATATATATATACTACTTCTTCTTTATCCATTCATTTGTTGATGGACATCTTGGCCCTTTCCACAGTTTGGCTATTGTGGACATTGCTGCTATAAACACTGGGGTGCACGTACCCCTTCGGATCCCTACTTTTGTATCTTTGGGGTAAATACCCAGTAGTGCAATTGCTGGATCGTATGGTAGCTCTATCTTCAACTTTTAGAGGAACCTCCATACTGTTTTCCAGAGTGCCTGCACCAGCTTGCATTCCCACCAATAGTGTAGGAGGGTTCCCCTTTCTCCGCATCCCCGCCAACATCTGTCATTTCCTGACTTGTTAATTTTAGCCATTCTGACTGGTGTGAAGTGGTATCTCATTGAGGTTTTGATTTGGATTTCCCTGATGCTGAGCGATGTTGAGCACTTTTTCATGTGTCTGTTGGCCATTTGGATGTCTTCTTTGGAAAAATGTCTGTTCATGTCTTCTGCCCATTTCTTGATTGGATTCTTTGTTCTTTGGGTGTTGAGTTTGATAAGTTCTTTATAGATTTTGGATACTAGCCCTTTATCTGATATGTCATTTGCAAATATCTTCTCCCATTCTGTCGGTTGTCTTTTGGTTTTGTTGACTGTTTCCTTTGCTGTGCAAAAGCTTTTTATCTTGATGAAGTCCCAATAGTTCATTTTCGCCCTTGCTTCCCTTGCCTTTGGCGATGTTTCTAGGAAGAAGTTGCTGCAGCTGAGGTCGAAGAGGTTGCTGCCTGTGTTCTCCTTTAGGATTTTGATGGACTCCTGTCTCACACTGAGGTCTTTCAACCATTTGGAGTCTTTTGTGTGTGTGTGGTGTAAGGAAATGGTCCAGTTTCATTCTTCTGCATGTGGCTGTCCAATTTTCCCAACACCATTTGTTGAAGAGACGGTCTTTTTTCCATTGGACATTCTTTGCTGCTTTGTCAAAGATGAGTTGACCATAGAGTTGAGGGTCCATTTCTGGGCTCTCTATTCTGTTCCATTGATCTATGTGTCTGTTTCTGTGCCAGTACCATACTGTCTTGATGATGACATCTTTGTAATAGAGCTGGAAGTCCAGAATTGTGATGCCGCCAGCTTTGCTTTTCTTTTTCAACATTGCTCTGGCTATTCAGGGTCTTTTCTGGTTCCATACAAATGTTAGGATTATTTGTTCCATTTCTTTGAAAAAAGTGGATGGTATTTTGATGGGGATTGCATTGAATGTGTAGATTGCTCTAGGTAGCATTGACATCTTCACAATATTTGTTCTTCCAATCCATGAGCATGGAACGTTTTTCCATTTCTTTGTGTCTTCCTCAATTTCTTTCATGAGTATTTTATAGTTTTCGGAGTACAGATCCTTTGCCTCTTTGGTTAGATTTATACCTAGGTATCTTATGGTTTTGGGTGAGAGTGTAAATGGGATTGACTCCTTAATTTCTCTTTCTTCTGTCTTGTTGTTGGTGTATAGGAATGCCACTGACTTCTGTGCATTGATTTTATATCCTGCCACTTTACTGAATTCCTGTATGAGTTCTAGCAGTTTTGGGGTGGAGTCTTTTGGGTTTTCCACATAAAGTATCATATCATCTGCAAAGAATGAGAGTTTGACTTGCTGATTTGGATACCTTTTATTTCTTTTTGTTGTCTGATTGCTGTGGATAGGACTTCTAATACTATGTTGAATAGCAGTGGTGATAGCAGACATCCCTGCTGCGTTCCTGACCTTAGGGGAAAGCTCTCAGTTTTTCCCCATTGAGAATGATATTCGCTGTGGATTTTTCATAGATGGCTTTTATGATATTGAGGTAGGTACCCTCTATGCCTATTCTCTGAAGAGTTTTGATCAAGAAAGGATGCTGTACTTTGTCAAATGCTTTTTCTGCATCTATTGAGAGGATCATATGATTTTTGTTCTTTCTTTTGTTAATGTATCACGTTGATTGATTTGCAGATGTTGAACCAACCTTGCAGCCCAGGGATAAATCCCACTTGGTCCTGGTGAATAATCCTTTTAATGTACTGTTGGATCCTATTGGCTAGTATTTTGGTGAGGATTTTTGCATCCATGTTCATCAGGGATATTGGTCTGTAATTCTTCTTTTTGATGGGGTCTTTGTCTGGTTTGGGGATCAAGGTAATGGTGGCCTCATAAAATGAGTTTGGAAGTTTTCCTTCCATTTCTATTTTTTGGAACAGTTTCAGAAGAATGGGTATTAATTCTTCTTTAAATGTTTGGTAAAATTCCCCTGGGAAACCATCTGGCCCTGGGCTTTTGTTTGTTGGGAGATTTTTGATGACTGCTTCAATTTCCTTAGTGGTTATAGGTCTGTTCAGGTTTTCTATTTCTTCCTGGTTCAGTTTGGTAGTTGATACATCTCTAGGAATGCATCCATTTCTTCCAGGTTATCTAATTTGCTGGCATAGAGTTGCTCATAATATGTTCTTATAATTGTATTTCTTTGGTGTTGATTGTGATCTCTCCTCTTTCATTCATGATTTTGTTGATTTGGGTCATTTCTTTTTGATAAGTCTGGCCAGGGGTTTATCAATCTTGTTAATTCTCTCAAAGAACCAGCTCCTAGTTTACAGTTAATTTTTAACTGCTGAACCAGGTTTGTATTCCAGGGATAAATACACTGAGTTTATCATTGATAAAACTTACCATTGAATCTCTCTTGGTGTGGAATTTTGTTGGTGGGAAGATTTTTTTTTAACTAAAAGATCAGTTTTTAATAGATATAAATATATTGAAATTATCTGTTCAATTTCTTTTTTTATTATTATGTTAATCACCATACATTACATCATTAGTTTTTGATGTAGTGTTCCATGATTCACTGTTTGCATATAACACCCAGTGCTCCATTCAATACATGCCCTCTTTAATACCCATCACCAGGCTAACCCATCCCCCCACCCCCTCCCCTCTAGAACCCCCAGTTTGTTTCTCAGAGTCCATAGTCTCTCATGGTTCGTCTCCCCCTTCAATTTCCCCCCTTCATTCTTCCCTTCCTGCTGTCTTCTTCTTCTTCTTCTTTTTTTTTAACATATACTGTATTATTTGTTTCAGAGGTACAGGTCTGTGATTCAACAGTCTTACATAATTCACAGCGCTCACCATAGCACATACATACATATGATGTTGACACTGGGGAGGGTCTGTACAATTTCTTATTTCAATTTTGTTTACTTTTATTTTTTTAGGTAAATAGTCTTTATTAGAAAGCTCTTCAAAATACATTTCTTTTAATGACAGTTTGATTTTGGTATTATCTTGCATTGAATACAATGGTAAGTTATCTTTATTTTTTTTATTTCCAAACAGCCTTACTAAGAGTTTATAAATTTATAAATTTAAGCCAGGGTCCTGGGATCAAGCCCTGCATCAGGCTCCTTGTTCAGCAGGAAGCCTGCTTCTCCCTCTCCTTCTCATGCTCCCCCTGCTTGTGCTCTCTCGCTCTCTCTGTCAAATAAATAAATAAAATCTTTAAAAAAAAAAAAAGAAATATTTCTGTTTTGCTCATGTGCTCTACCACCATCTTATGTATTCAAGTATTTCATGATCTCTCCATTCTCTCCACTTCTCAACACTTCTTCCTTCCCTACATGTACACTTTTCTAGTGTATCAGTGGTGCATTTTCACGCCCACTCATGCTTCTGCAACACCTTCAAGTTCATGGCTCACGTAGTTAAGTTCCATGGATCCTACAGAAGTTTCAAACATTCCTCAATTAAGAGAGTCCAATTGCTTATGCACAGCCACTCTTACATAAAGCAGCTTTTTTTAATTGTTTTCATCCAAAACATTTTTTTTTTTTTTTTTTTTTTTGGCAAATGTAAAAAGGAAGTGGCAACTTTTATTTTTACAGTTTTCCATTAAAGACAAGGGTTGTTAAATGGATTTTTGCTTTACAATTTTTCTTGTATTTTGAGATAAAACTCTGGAAAAAAGAAAACTGGGATATAACTACTCAATAAGTGAATGATTCTACAGAAAAATCTGAGTGATCTTCCTAGATATTGAATGCTTTCTTCTCAATCTACACTGAATAATTGAAGCATAAGCAGAACTGGCTTTTGACAGGATGCCATGTTGGGACAAATGGCTCCAATTAATAAAGTGAATTACCACACTTCAGATATCACATATCTTCACATATCAGAGAATCTCAGCTTTATCAAACAAATCAGAAATAAGGGGAGGAGGAAGAAGTAACCATAGGAACATTTTTTTTTTTTTTGCAGTAACTTAACTACAAAAGCAATAAACAGTAAATAGGATAAAATAGTAAGATTATTTAGTAAAATTATAAATATTTCTAGTGTATTAAACTTACAAATTGCTGTCTGTATAGAATTACTAGGGTTTAGTAAAAGAATCCTGTTTTCAAAGTAATAAAAACCTTGCTCAAATAAAAAAGGAAATGAAATCCTAACTGACCTCTGTAAGGACATAACTAGTTTGGTATAGATAGATCCATAGGCTTCGATCCTGCAAAGTGGTGAGAGCAGGTGTTGTTTGATAAGAGCTATCAGACTTCCTTTCCAGTACTACTTTTTTTTGGGGGGGGGGAGAGCCTCCATTCTTCATTCTTAGGGAATAGTGTCTTTCTGTTGCCTCCTGGATATCCATGACGCTGTGGTGCCATTGTGTAGTAGCTGTGAATATTCGTGGACAAAAGGGTAAACCAAAAATATGTATATAGAATTCCCAACTGCTGAGCTGGCAAGAAATACAATTCTAGTTTGTGCCCTCTGTTCTCTGGACTCTTAACAAGAATCTTGTACTTGGTAGGGCCAGATAACAGGATAGGTATCAGGTCAGTTGTGTCTTTGGTTACAAGATGCCCCTCTGCAGATCTGGTCACTGCCTTCAATGTTGTGGCATTTCTAGAGACCTCTAAGAGGGCCTACAGAGTAGTCTGTTTCACTTACTACAGACTGTATGGTCACATGTGTTCCTCCTCCCCCAGGTCTTTGCAAGTGGGAGTGCAGCTCTCTGAATCTCTGCCTTTCCCTCTTCTACCTGCTCCCCATGCTCAGAAAAAACTCAAACATGGCCTCTCCTGCTGCCTTGTATTTAGGATTATCATTTGTGGAGATGGAGGGCAGTCTGGTCCACTAAGACTTAAAAAATAAAAAAAGGCAAATGTAGTGTCTTTGTTCTGAGATACAAGATGTTCATACCAGTAATTTCTTTCTCAATTCTCTCTGTTCTATATGTTCTTTTTTTTTTTTTTAATTTTTTTTTATTCTTATGTTAATCCCCATACATTACATCATTAGTTTTAGATGAAGTGTTCCATGATTCATTGTTTGTGCATAACACCCAGTGCTCCATGCAGAACGTGCCCTCCTCAGTACCCACCACCAGGCTAACCCATCCTCCCACCCCCCTCCCCTCTAGAACCCTGTTTGTTTTTCAGAGTCCATCGTCTCTCATGGTTCGTCTACCCCTCCGATTTCCCCCGCTTCATTCTTCCCCTCCCGCTACCTTCTTCTTCTTTTTTTTTTTTTCTTAACATATATTGCATTATTTGTTTCAGAGGTACAGATCTGAGATTCAACAGTCTTGCACAATTCACAGTGCTTACCAGAGCACATACCCTCCCCAGTGTCTATCACCCAGTCACCCCATCCTTCCCACCCCACCCCCCACTCCAGCAACCCTCAGTTTGTTTCCTGAGATTAAGAATTCCTCATATCAGTGAGATCATATGATACATGTCTTTCTGTGTTTGACTTATTTCACTCAACATAATACCCTCCAGTTCCATCCACGTCGTTGCAAATGGCAAGATCTCGTTCCTTTTGATGGCTGCATAATATTCCATTGTATATATATACCACATCTTCTTTATCCATTCATCTGTTGATGGACATCTTGGCTCTTTCCACAGTTTGGCTATTGTGGACATTGCTGCTATAAACATCGGGGTGCACGTACCCCTTCGGATCCCTACTTTTGTATCTTTGGGGTAAATACCCAGTAGTGCAATTGCTGGATCATACGGTAGCTCTATTTTCAACTTTTTGAGGAACCTCCATACAGTTTTCCAGAGTGGCTGCACCAGCTTGCATTCCCACCAACAGTGTAGGAGGGTTCCCCTTTCTCCGCATCCCCGCCAACATCTGTCATTTCCTGACTTGTTAATTTTAGCCATTCTGACAGGTGTGAGGTGGTATCTCATTGAGGTTTTGATTTGGATTTCCCTGATGCCGAGCGATACTGAGCACTTTTTCATGTGTCTGTTGGCCATTTGGATGTCTTCTTTGGAAAAATGTCTGTTCATGTCTTCTGCCCATTTCTTGATTGGATTCTTTGTTCTTTGGGTGTTGAGTTTGATGAGTTCTTTATAGATTTTGGATACTAGCCCTTTATCTGATATGTCATTTGCAAATATCTTCTCCCATTCTGTTGGTTGTCTTTTGGTTTTGTTGACTGTTTCCTTTGCTTTGCAAAAGCTTTTTATCTTGATGAAGTCCCAATAGTTCATTTTTGCCCTTGCCTCCCTTGCCTTTGGTGATGTTTCTAGGAAGAAGTTGCTTCGGCTGAGGTCAAAGAGGTTGCTGCCTGTGTTCTCCTTTAGGATTTTGATGGACTCCTGTCTCACATTGAGGTCTTTCAACCATTTGGAGTCTATTTTTGTGTGTGGTGTAAGGAAATGGTCCAGTTTCATTCTTCTGCATGTGGCTATCCAATTTTCCCAACACCATTTGTTGAAGAGACTGTCTTTGTTCCATTGGACATTCTTTCCTGCTTTGTCAAAGATGAGTTGACCATAGAGTTGAGGGTCCATTTCTGGGCTCTCTATTCTGTTCCATTGATCTATGTGTCTGTTTTTGTGCCAGTACCATACTGTCTTGATGATGACAGCTTTGTAATAGAGCTGGAAGTCCGGAATTGTGATGCCGCCGACTTTGCTTTTCTTTTTCAACATTCCTCTGGCTATGCGAGGTCTTTTCTGGTTCCATACAAATTTTAGGATTATTTGTTCCATTTCTTTGAAAAAAGTGGATGGTATTTTGATGGGGATTGCATTGAATGTGTAGATTGCTCTAGGTAGCATTGACATCTTCACAATATTTGTTCTTCCAATCCATGAGCATGGAATGTTTTTCCATTTCTTTGTGTCTTCCTCAATTTCTTTCATGAGTATTTTATAGTTTTCTGAGTACAGATCCTTTGTCTCTTTGGTTAGATTTATTCCTAGGTATCTTATGGTTTTGGGTGCAATTGTAAATGGGATCGACTCCTTAATTTCTCTTTCTTCTGTCTTGTTGTTGGTGTATAGGAATGCCACTGACTTCTGTGCATTGATTTTATATCCTGCCACTTGACTGAATTCCTGTATGAGTTCTAGCAGTTTTGGGGTGGAGTCTTTTGGGTTTTCCACATAAAGTATCATATCATCTGCAAAGAGTGAGAGTTTGACTTCTTCCTTGCCAATTTGGATGCCTTTGATTTCTTTTTGTGGTCTGATTGCTGTGGCTAGGACTTCCAATACTATGTTGAATAGCAGTGGTGATAGTGGACATCCCTGCCGCGTTCCTGACCTTAGGGGGAAAGCTCTCAGTTTTTCCCCATTGAGAATGATATTCGCTGTAGGTTTTTCATAGATGGCTTTTATGATATTGAGGTATGTACCCTCTATGCCTATACTCTGAAGAGTTTTGATCAAGAAAGGATGCTGTACTTTGTCAAATGCTTTTTCTGCATCTATTGAGAGGATCATATGATTCTTGTTCTTTCTTTTGTTAATGTATTGTATCACATTGATTGATTTGCGGATGTTGAACCAACCTTGCAGCCCAGGGATAAATCCCACTTGGTCATGGTGAATAATCCTTTTAATGTACTGTTGGATCCTATTGGCTAGTATTTTGGTGAGAATTTTTGCATCCATGTTCATCAGGGATATTGGTCTGTAATTCTCCTTTTTGATAGGGTCTTTGTCTGGTTTTGGGATCAAGGTAATGCTGGCCTCATAAAATGAGTTGGGAAGTTTTCCTTCCATTTCTATTTTTTGGAACAGTTTCAGAAGAATGGGTATTAATTCTTCTTGAAATGTTTGGTAGAATTCCCCTGGGAAGCCATCTGGCCCTGGGCTTTTGTTTTTTGGGAGATTTTTGATGACTGCTTCAATTTCCTTAGTGGTTATAGGTCTGTTCAGGTTTTCTATTTCATCCTGGTTCAGTTTTGGTAGTTGGTACATCTCTAGAAATGCATCCATTTCTTCCAGGTTATTTAATTTGCTGGCATAGAGTTGCTCATAATATGTTCTTATAATTGTTTGTATTTCTTTGGTGTTGGTTGTGATCTCTCCTCTTTCATTCATGATTTTGTTGATGTGGGTCATTTCTCTTCTCTTTTTGATAAGTCTGGCCAGGGGTTTATCAATCTTGTTAATTCTTTCAAAGAACCAGCTCCTAGTTTCGTTGATGTGTTCTACTGTTCTTTTAGTTTCTATTTCATTGATTTCTGCTCTGATCTTGATTATTTCTCTTCTCCTGCTGGGTTTAGGCTTTATTTGCTGTTCTTTCTCCAGCTCCTTTAGGTGTAGGGTTAGGTTGTATACTTGAGACCTTTCTTGCTTCTTGAGAAAGGCTTGTATTGCTATATACTTTCCTCTTAGGACTGCCTTTGCTGCATCCCAAAGATTTTGAATAGTTGTGTTTTCATTTTCATTGGTTTCCATGTATTTTTTTAATTCTTCTTTAATTTCCTGGTTGACCCATTCGTTCTTTAGTAGGATGCTCTTTAGCCTCCATGTATTTGAGTTCTTTCTGACTTTTGTCTTGTGATTGAGCTCTAGTTTCAAAGCATTGTGGTCTGAAAATAGGCAGGGAATGATTCCAATCTTTTGGTACCGGTTGAGACCTGATTTATGACCTAGGATGTGATCTATTCTGGAGAATGTTCCATGGGCACTAGAGAAGAATGTGTATTCCGTTGCTTTGGGGTGGAATGTTCTGAATATGTCTGTAAAGTCCATTTGGTCCAGTGTGTCATTTAAAGTCTTTATTTCCTTGTTGATCTTTTGCTTAGATGATCTGTCCATTTCAGTGAGGGGGCTGTTAAAGTCCCCCACTATTATTGTATTGTTGTCGATGTGTTTCTTTGCTTTTGTTATTAATTGGCTTATATAATTGGCTGCTCCCATGTTAGGGGCATAGATATTTACAATTGTTAGATCTTCTTGTTGGATAGATCCTTTAAGTATGATATAGTGTCCTTTCTCATCTCTTATTACAGTCTTTGGTTTAAAATCTAATTTGTCTGATATAAGGATTGCCACCCCAGCTTTCTTTTGGTGTCCATTAGCATGGTAAATGGTTTTCCACCCCCTCACTTTCAATCTGGGGCTGTCTTTGGGTCGAAAATGAGTCTCTTGCAGACAGCATATCGATGGGTCTTGTTTTTTAATCCAGTCTGATAGCCTGTGTCTTTTGATTGGGGCATTGAGCCCATTTACATTCAGGGTAACTATTGAAAGATAGGAATTTAGTGCCATTGTATTGCCTGTAAGGTGACTGTTACCGTATATTGTCTGTGTTCCTTTCTGGTCTATGTTGCTTTTGGGGTCTCTCTTTGCTTAGAGGACTCCTTTCAAGATTTCCTGTAGGGCTGGTTTTGTGTTTGCAAATTCCTTTAGTTTTTGTTTGTCCTGGAAGCTTTTTATCTCTCCTTCAATTTTCAATGACAGCCTAGCTGGATATAGTATTCTTGGCTGCATATTTTTCTCGTTTAGTGCTCTGAATATATCCTGCCAGTCCTTTCTGGCCTGCCAGGTCTCTGTGGATAGGTCTGTTGCCAATCTAATGTTTCTACCCTTGTAGGTTACATATCTCTTCTCCCGAGCTGCTTTCAGGATTTTCTCTTTGTCCATGAGACTCGTAAGTTTTACTATTAGATGTCGGGGTGTTGACCTATTTTTATTGATTTTGAGAGGGGTTCTCTGTGCTTCCTGGATTTTCATGCCTGTTTCCTTCCCCAAATTAGGGAAGTTCTCTGCTATAATTTGCTCCATTATACCTTCTGCCCCTCTCTCTCTTTCTTCTTCTTCTGGGATCCCAATTATTCTAATGTTGTTTCGTCTTATGGTATCGCTTATCTCTCGAATTCTGCCCTCGTGATCCAGTAGTTGTTTATCTCTCTTTTTCTCAGCTTCTTTATTTTCCATCATTTCATCTTCTATATTACTGATTCTCTCCTCTGCCTCATTTATTCTAGCAGTTAGCGCCCCCATTTTTGATTGCACCTCATTAATAGCCTTTTTGATTTCTACTTGGTTGGATTTTAGTTCTTTTACTTCTCCAGAAAGGGTTTCTCTAATAACTTCCATATTTTTTTCAAGCCCAGCTAGTATCTTTAAAGTGATGATTCTGAACTCTAGATCTGACATCGTACTAATGTCCGTATTGAGTAGGTCCCTGGCAGTCGGTACTACCTCTTGTTCTTTTTGTTGAGGTGATTTTTTCCGTCTTGTCATTTTGTGCAGAGGAGAATAGATTAATGAGAGAACAAAATGCTAGCAGAGTAACAACGTCCCCAGAAAATATACTCTAAACAAATCAGAAAAAACCTGAAGCAGTGGGAAAAGAAAGGGAAAGAGAGAAAAAAGAAAAAGAAAAAAAAGAAAAAGATAAAGATAAAAACAAAAACAAACAAAACAAAACAACAACAAAAAAACCAGAATGTGATCAAATATGATCAGTGCCACACACTAGATTTGGGGTGTATTTTGGTCTGTTAGAAGAAAGTGCCTCCCAAAATTTTAAAGAAAGAAAAACTTATATATGTACAAAAATAAGGGTTGATATGATGAAGGGATGGAATATGACTGTAAAGATGGAAATTATAAAAAATTTTATAAAAGGAATTGATAAGAAGTTGTTTGAAAAAAGAAAGAAGAGGATTTAAAAAAAGAAAAAAAAAAAGGGAGAGGATGTGATCAGGCAGGGGAACAGAAAACACCATATACTAGAGATTTAGGGTATATTTTGATCTGTTAGAAGAAACTATCTCAAAATTTTAAAGAGAGAACAACATATATATAAGCCAAAAATATGGGTAACTACTATGAAGGGATAGAATATGACTCTAAAAATGAAAAATAAAAATGTTTTTTTTTAAAAAAAAAAAGGGATTGATAAGATGTTGGTTGAAAAAGGGAAAAAGAAAAATTCAAAAAGAATAAAAAAAGAAAAAAAGACAGTTAAAAAAAATTAACTTTGAAAGACTACAGAATCATGGTAAAAAAGCCATGAATTCTATGTGCAGTAGTCCCCTAGAGCTGGAGTTCTGCGGTTCTCATTGATGGGTAAACTTGGTCTTGGCTGGCTGTTCTCGCTGATCTTCTGGGGAGGGGCCTGTTGCCGTGGTTTCCAAATGTCTTTGCCGGAGGCAGAATTGCCCCGCCCTTGCCCCCTCCCAGCTAAGTAATCTGCTGGGGTTTGCTCTCTGGGGCTTTTGTTCCCTGCAAGCTTTCCGTACAGCTTTGGAGGCGGAGAGTGAAAATGGCGGCCTCCCAATCTCCGCCCCGGGGGAGCCGAGAACTCGGGCCCCGCTTCTCAGTGAGCCCCCAGAGAAAAGCCATCAGTCACTCCCGTCTCCCCGGTCTCCAGCCGCACTCCATGCTCACCCGGCCTGTGACCGCGCTTTTCTATCTCTGGCACCCGACCCCGGGTGGAGTCTCCAAACCCAGCAGATCCCTGCGGTGCACTCCCGCGCGGCTCCTCCCGGGGGAGGAAGGTGAGTCTCCCCGGATCTGCCGCTTGTTGGGTCCCTGCTGGAGGAGCAGTGGCCTGACTGTGCCGCGGATCACAGTTTATGGCAACCCCGAGCTGAGAGCCCGCGCCTGGGCTCCGCCTCTGCAGCCGGCTTCCCTGCTCCGATACCTGGGAGCTCTGCCACTCTCAGGCACCCCCAGTCTTTCTGTGACCCGTGGGTCCTGAGACCACACTGTCCCGGAGGGTTCCACCCCCCGCTTAGCCACCAGAGTGACGTCCCTCAGCGGAGCAGACTTTTAAAAGTTCCGATTTTGTGCTCCGCGGCTCTATCACTTGCCAGAAGCGGCCGCCGGAGGCCCCTCCCCCGCCGTCTCTCCTCCCGAATATCGCCTCGGATTCACTTCTCCGCACGTCCTACCTTCCAGAAAGTGGTCGCTTTTCTGATGAGAGAGTTGTTGCTCTTCTTTTCTTCGACCTCCTGTTGAGTTTGTAGGTGTTCAGAATGGTTTGATCCCTATCCAGCTGAATTCCTGAGAGGAGACGAAATCCAGGTCTCCTACTCCTCCGCCATCTTGCTCCGCCCCCCTCATCCAAAACATCTTTGTCTTAATATTTTGGTCTCCTCACTTTTTTATTTTGCATTACATATAGAATCATGGAAATTGCTCTAGCATTTCACTTCTCCTAAGTAATATATAAATTCTCAAGGAGGATAACCTTTTGTTTTTTATCTTGAGTGCCTCCTGCACCCAACACACACATGTGATTTTCTCTTTAGAGGGTAGAAAAGGGTGAAATACTGAGCTGATAAAGAGGAAAGACTGTAAACATTTATAGATGAATTTATTTATCCTGCTGTGCTACAATCCTTTGTATATGCTGCCCTATATATGGCTTATACTTTCCACTATACTTTCCCCTGGTGTCTGAGTATTTAATTATATGTAGCTACTTGTCTATAATCATATTCTCTTTTAAAATGTGATCTCATTTATGGTAAACAATGTATCTCTGTCATTTGTCTAAGTACAAGCCATTTCACAGTGCTTCACAGTAAGTGATGGGCACATGCTTCCTGAACAGAATTTCATTAAATTACTTGTGTAGTTTGAGGAGCCATAAACATAAAGGTAGAAAGTATTATAATATCAGGTGGTAGATAGATGGTATCAGAGCTATCTGCTAAGTCTTTTTTGTTATATTTTCCTTTTTGTTGTAGCTCTATAATTGTTTCCCCTCAAATTTCCAGATGTTATATTTAATGCTAGTATTCAGTTGAAGATTATACCTCATATTAAGTGAGAAGTGATTATATATGAAAGGAATTAGATAATGAGCTGCAGCTCAGAAAATAGAGCAATATTGAGATGCAAAAGAAAACACTGGGAACAGAAACCAATATGTGTATAATGTAACACTGTGTTGATGAGAACTGAGTGTTAAATAGAATGAAAATACCAGTTAGAGGTTGTGCACGGTTCCCATTTTTAAAGTAATTACTGAAATTTAATTTTGGTAGCTTAAGAGTTCCTATGTATAGGAAACATCTCTTTATTATAATTTTACATGTAAATGTCAAAGTATATTACCTGCTATTGTTCTTAGAATAACTCAGATTCAGGGAAGTATTCCAGGGGCATATTTTTAAGAGTTATCTGTTACCACTTCTGTCTGATAATTTTGTATATGAATGCATTTAGTATAAAATGCTACTGAGAATTTAAGGAATCCTCCCCTAAATATTTGTTGTATGCCAAAAGTGTTTGTTTTATAAAAGTATGTGTGCTTGTGTATATTCTAAACATTTGTGCATTCCCCAAACTAATGCAAAGACCCATGTTAAGATCAGGCTTTTAAAAATCTTATTAATGGAATATTGGAAGACTGGGGAAAAAAATCTGACATTGGCTCAATACTTCCTGAACTAGATGACTTGTGCCTAATATGTAATACAGTTTAATAGTTGATAATGTAGGCCTTCAGAAAGTGTACTCTAACACTATTGGGAATTTATTCTATGGAATATAGTGGCAGGAGAAGTAGTCTGTGGGAAAAAACTGGAGTAATCACTTTTGTAATATTAATTATGGTCAGGGAATAAAGTGAATATTGGAATGAGGGGAGTTTTCCTGCATATTTTAGGGCCTAAAATAAAAACTGTGAAGACATTTGGAGAAGGCTAATGACGGATACTAAAGTGGGACCCACAATAAGGAGGAAAAGAAGAACCCCCACATTATATTTGGAACTGTGAACTCTAAAAGAAACTATTTTTAATAGCAGCTTTACATTGCTCTCCATTTGAATTTCCCTTAGCCCCAAAACATAAGGAAAGCTTTCTAAAAGTCACAGCCTAGACTTAGCTGTACTGTGACCTATTATGTAAAAAAGTCTCCCCACTTCAAGTCAAAAGGAGAAGAGCAGAAGAAATCAATAGGAAAATAGCTATGTCCAATAAAATATCAGTATGCTGTGGAGGTTCAACATTAGAGACAGCCACCAGCAGGACTAGAAGGGCAGGTGTAACTTAAGGACCCTAGAAGCTTTAGGGGGTACACGGTTGGGGATTCACTGATTTTATGATAGGTCCAAGAATGTGAATTTCTCACAGGTTGCCAGTGAGTTTCTCTGCCATAATAACTTGTGCATATATAGAGAGAAATTTAATTTCAGGCCAGTGACATATGGGTTAGGTAATTAAAAGAGATAGGAGAGTGATAAAATGAGATACAAGAAAAGGTATACAAAGTTATTTTCATGCCTTGCAATTACAGATCCACATTAGGAAAGGTAAGGAACTTACCCAAGGTCAATACAGCCAGTAGCTGCGGGGACTGGGATGTGAACCCTCTGATCTGTGCTTTCAGTACTGTGTCTACTGCCTTTGGCAGGAGTGAGGCACAAGAATCCTAGAAGTGGATAAGGCTCATTCTCCACTTGATAAACTGATTTTTTTTTATATTTTTACAGCAATCTTTTTTTCAGAATCCCTATTTTCATTGTTCCAGTTTAGTTTTTCATCTTTCATATGGTTCTAATTCCAAGACTTTGAAATCCTTGAAGGTAAATGCTCGTTTTATTTCACCTTTAAAACCCTGCAATTTGGTAAGCTGATTTTAACTGTTGGATACATGTCATTTGAATCTGGAATGGAGCCATTTACTACAGAAAAATTCAATGAGGAGTTCTGATACAAGATGGCGATTTTAGTGGGATCCTAAACTTACCTCCTCACACGGACACAACTTATCTACAGGTACATTCAGAACAATTTCCTCTGAAAAACCCAAAACTAGCTGAGTGGACCTTCCACATTGGGTAAATGAAGAAAAAAATCATATTGAAGCAGGTAAGAAAGGCTGAGACAAAAATCTCATCATTAACTCTAACCCCAATGTGGGGCGAACCACAGTTAGGAGGGAACATAAAACCTTGAGCTTCTCCCTAAGGAGTGAAAGGTTTAAACCCCACATGTAGCACCCCAACTTTTAAGATTTACACCTGAGAGATGAGCCTCCAAGTCCTCTATTTTTGAAAGCCAAGGGGTCTTGTAGTTAATTAAGAATCATTTTTTAAGGGTTCATGCATGTAGACACAGCTGCCCCAGGGCCCCATACAGAGACAACTAACTGAAAAGTTCTCAAGACTTTCTATAAAACAAGCTAATTTGCATATCCTAAAGCTCAGTCTGAAGTCACCATCTTTGCACTTTCCCTCACTCTACCTTGAGAAAGGAGTTGGTATACTCATCTGGCACCTAGATTTTTTGTGACTGCTGCCAGGGAACACCTCTAGATTGCCTGGTTCTGGTAGCTAGTGGTGCTCATGTTCATGGATTCAATGGGGCAGTAGCAAAAACAAACAGTTACTTAAAAAATTTTTTCCAGTATAACTAACATATATTGTTACATTAGTTTCAGGTTTACAGTATAGTGATTGAACAATTCTATACATTACCCAGTGGTCATCACAATAAGTGTTTTCTTAATCCCCTTCACTTATTTCACCCATGCCCTGGATCTCCCCTCTGGTAAAAACTTTGTTCTCTATATTTGAATTCTTTTAGTCTTTTTTTTCCCCTTTGTTCCTTTATCATGTTTCTTAAATTCCACATATGTGGAATTTGTCTTTGTCTTTCTCTGACTGATTTATTTCACCCAGCATTATACCCTCTTAATCCATCCATGTTGTTGGAAATGAAAAGATATCTTTCCTTTTTATGGTTAATATCCCATTGTATCTATATATATACACCACCTTTTCTTTATCCATTCATCTATGGATAGAGACACTAGAGTTGTTTCCTTAATTTGGCTAATGTAAGTGGTGCTGCAATAAACAGGGGGGGTATCTACCTTTTCAACTGAGTGTTTTGTCTTTTTTGAGTAAATACCCAGTAGTAGAATTACTGGATCATATGATAATTCTATTTTTAATTTTCAAGGAACCTCCATACTGTTTTCCATAGTGGCTGCACTAGTTTATGTCCCCACCAATACTGTATAAGTGTTCTTTTTCCTCTACATCCTCACCAACACTTGCTGTTTCTTGTGTTTTTTTATTTTAACCATCCTGACAGGTATGAGGGGATATGTCTTTGTGGTTTTGATATACATTTCCCTAATGATTAGTGATATACAGCATCTTTTCATGCCTTTTTTTGGCCATTGTATGTCTTTGGAGAAAGGTCTGTTTTCATCTTCTGTCCATTTAATTGATGTGTGTGTGTGTGTGTGTGTTGAGCTGTAAAGTGCTTTATATATTCTGGATATTAACCCCTTATGAGATATATCATTTGCATATATCTTTTCCCATTCAGTAGCTTGTCTTTTAGAATTGTTTCCTTTTTTGTTTCCTTTTATTTTGATGTTGTCCTAATAGTTTATTTTTCCTTTCCCTTGCCTTAGGAGACAATCTAGAAAAATGTTGCTACAGTCAATGTCAAAGCAGTTACTACCTGTGCTCTCTTCTAGGATTTTTATGGTTTCAGGTCTCACATTTAGGTCTTTATTCCATTTTTAGTTTATTTTTGTGTATGGTATATTAAAGTGATCTAGTTTCATTCATTTGCATGTGGCTGTCCAGTTTTGGCAACACCATTTGTTAAAGAGACTGTCTTTTTCTCATTTCATATTCTTCCCTCCTTTGTTGAAGATTATATACTTGTGTGTTCATTTCTGGGCTTTCTATTCTGTGCTATTGATCTGTGTCTATTTTTGTGCCAGTACCATACTGTTTTGATTACTACAGCTTTGCAGTATATCCTGACATCTGGGATTGTGGTTATCTCCAGTTTTCTTCATTTCCAAGATTGCTTGGGCAATTCAGAGGCTTTCAAAATTTCCATACAACTTTAATGATTACTTGTTCTAGTTCTGTGAGAAATGTTGTTGGCATTTTGATAGGATTGCTTTAAATTTGTAGATTGACCAAAGTATAGATGTTTTAATAATATTTGTTCTTCCAATCTAGGAGCATGGAGTATCTTTCCATTTGTTCATGTTATCTTCAATTTCTTTCACAGGTGTTTTATAGTTTTGAGTAGAGGTCTTTCATCTCATTGGTTAATTTTATTCCTAGGCATTTTATTATTTTTGATATAATTGTAAATGGGACTGTTTTCTTAATTTCTTTCTCCCCCATTAGTATATAGAAATGCAACAGATTTCTGTATATTTTGTATCCTGTAAACTTACTGAATTCATTGATTAGTTCTAGTAGATTTGTTTAGGGGAGTCTGGGGTTTTCTCTATATAGTATCATGTCATCTGCAAATAGTGAAAGTTTTACTTCTTCCTTACCCATTTGGATGCCTTTTATTATTTTTTCTTGTCTGATTGCTGTGGCTAGGACTTCTAGTACAATGTTGAATAAAAGTGAATGGACATCCTTGTTTTGATCTTGGGGAGAAACCTCAGTTTTTCACTATTGAGTTTAATGTCAACTGTGGGTTTTTCATATATGCCCTTTATTATGTTGATATATGTTTCCTCTAAACCAGTTTTGTTGAGGGTTTTTATCATGATGGATGTTGTATTTTGTTAAATGCTTTTCTCCATCTATTGAAATGATCATATAGTTTTTCTCCTTTCTCTTATTATGATGTATCACATTGATTTGTGAATATTGAACCACCCTTGCATCCCAGGAATAAATCCCACTTGATCATGGTGAATGATTTTTTTAATGTATTGTTAGATTTGGTTTGCTGATATTTTGTTGAAGATTGTTGCATCCATGTTCATCAGGGATATTGGCCTTTAGGTTTTTTTTTTTTTCTTTTTTTGGTAGTATCTTTATCTGGTTTTGGTATCAAGGTAATTCTGGCCTCATAAAATGAATTTGGAAGCTTTGTCTATTTTTTGGAATAATTTGAGAATAATAGGTATTAACTCTTCTTTAAATGTTTGGTAGAATTCACCTGTGAAGCTGTCTGATCCTGGGTTTTATGAATTTTTTGATTACTGATTTTCATTGCTGTAATCATTCTGTACAACTTTTCTATTTTTTTCCTGATTCAGTTTTGGGACATTACATGTTTCTAGGTATTTTCTTCTAAGTTGTTCAATTTGTTAGGATATAATTTTTCATAATATTCTTATAATCCTTTGTATTTCTGTGGTGTCAGTTATTTCTCCTCTCATTTCTGATTTTGTTTGTCTTTTTTTTTTTTTTGGATGAGTCTGGTTAAGTTTTTTTTTTTTTTTTTTTAACCTACAATTTTTTTCTTTTTTAATCTGTATTATCTCTTTCTTTCTATTGGTTTGGGGTTTTGTTTGTTCTTTTTCTATCTCCTTTAGGTTTAAGGGTAGGTTCTTTGAGATTTTTCTTGCTTTTTGAAGTAGGCCTATATCACTATAATCTTCCTTCTTTAGAACAGATTTACTGTATCCTAAGTATTGGAACATGGTATTTTATTTTCTTTTCTAAGTAGTTTTTTTATTTCCCTTTTGGTCTCTTGGTTGATCCATTCATTGTTTACTAGCATGTTCTTTTAATGTTCTTTCCAGATTTTTTTCTTGTGGGTGATTTCTAATTTCATAGGATTGTAGTTAGAAGAGATACATGATATGACTTCAGTCTTTTTGAATTAGTTGAGACTCACATTGTACATGTTACCCATTGAGGAGAATGTTCCTGTGCACTCGAATGTGTATTCCAGTGTTTTAAGATGGAATGGTCTGAATTTATGTTAGATCCATCTGGTCCAATGTGTCCTTTGAAGGCAATTTTTCCTTGTTGATTTTCTGTTTGGATGGAGTCCCTTACTAAATTTTGTGTTACTATCAACTACTACTTTTTTGTTTGTTAATAGGTTTATGTATATGGTTAGTCCTATTGGATGCATAAATATTTACAATTGTTATATCTATCTTCTTGTTGAATTTTTCCCTTTACAATTGTGTAGTGCCCTTTTTTTTTTTTTTTAAGATTTTATTTATTTGACAGAGACACAGCGAGAGAGGGAACACAGCAGGGGGAGTGGGAGAGGGAGAAGCAGGCTTCCTGCTGAGCAGGGGGCTCGATCCCAGGACCCTGGGATCATGACCTGAGCTGAAGGCAGACGCTTAACGACTGAGCCACCCAGGCGCCCCTGTGTAGTGCCCTTGTCTCTTGTTACAGTCTTTGTTTTAAAGTCTATTTTGTCTGATAGAAGTATTGTTTCCCCAGCTTGCTTTTGACATCCATTTGCATGATAAATGTGTTCCCATTCCTTCGTTTTCAACCTACATGGGACTTTAGGTCTGAAATGGATGAGTTGTGCATTTTTATCCATTCAGTCATCCTGTGTCTTTTTTTTTCTTTTTGCTAATAATAATGCTTTTAATTTTGTGTGCTCCATAAAATAATTTTAAAATTACACTAAAACATATTTGATTCAGAGATGCAGCAGTGTTATTACACCATTAATTTTTTTTTTTGTCTTTTTGTAGTTGTCTGTTGCTTCCGTCTCTTGTTCTTTCATGGTTTGTTGGTTTTCTTTAGTGATATACTTGGATACCTTTCTCTTTAATTTTTGTACATCTAATAACAGGTTTTGATTTATTATGGTTGTATATAACGTCTTACGCATATAGCAGTAGGTTGTGGGACTGGAACTGGAATTGCTTTGGACTCCTACTGAGAATGATTGGATGGGGCTAGGCATGCTGTTAGCAAGTTAGGTAGAGAATGCTTGCATTGGTTCCCACAGGTGTCTGTGTAACTGGGCTGCACAGCCTAAAGAAAGACTCCTGCTGTTCCTGTGCTCACTCTGAGATTAGTAAATTAATCTCCTTCCTGTATATCTCAGGTGTTTTTTTAAAACTGCTGCTTCTATGCTAGATCTCAGTGGAGTTATTTGTTATTCTGGCTCTTTAAGAGGCTGAACTCTCCCATGCCCCTGGATCTCTCATGACTTTGAAAACCAGAGGGTCTTAAAGCCAAATGTTATAGGGATTCATCTTCCCAGTGTGGGTCCTACGTGTCTGGGGTGGGGTCTGTTCCTCTCCCTTCTCTGTGTTGCCATGTCCCTCCCTCCCCTAGGCAGTCCCATGGGTCATTTTGTTCCTCACGGTGTTTCTGCCCTGCCTCCCATTTTCTACTTGCTTCTTCTCTAGCTCTGAAGAATCTGTTCTGGCAGTTTTTACACCAATGTAGAGGTTTTCCAGGGGTATCAATGGGATGAGGTGAGCTTAGGATCCTCCTATTCTGCCATCTTCCCTGGCTACCACCTAAAGGTTCTGTGCAGAGGGAACAGACATGAATACTAATACCCCAGTTTTTTTTTTTTTTAAAGATTTTATTTATTTATTTGACAGAGAAAGACACAGCGAGAGAGGGAACACAAACGGGGAGAGGGAGAAGCAGACTCCCCGCCGAGCAGGGAGCCCGATGCGGGACTCGATCCCAGGACTCCAGGATCATGACCTGAGCCGAAGGCAGTCGCTTAACCAACTGAGCCACCCAGGCGCCCAATACCCCAGTTTTCTACTGAAAGAGATATATTTGCATAATTTAAAACTTGTAACTTGAGGGTCTGACTTCCAGTCAACCTGAATCTAGGTGCTGAGATCCTCCCCTTTGGGAGGACATTGACTGACAGATCTTTAGAAGCCCTAAATTAATAGGAGCCACTAAAAATAAGAGTGCTTGTATAATTACAGAGGTTTGAGAGCTAACTTCAAAAGGCTAGGACATAGTTGAATGATGAGGCTCAAACATTCCTTCACTGGAAGAAGAGGCTGCTTTACCTAACGCCTAGAAACCAACATAGAGAATCAAGGAAAATGAAGAAACAGAAGAATAAAACCTCAAAAAAAGACTTTACTGAGATACGGGATTTAACTGATAAATTGTTCAAATAACAGATGCATACTGAGCGCAGGAGAAGAGTGGATGAACAAAGAATTTCAACAAGGAGAAAGTATAAGAAAGTACTAAATAGAAGTCACAGAACTGAAGAATACAGTAACTGAACACTACAGTGGAGGGGTTCAACAGCTGACTAGAGAAGAGAAAAAAATACCAGTGACCTGGTAGGCAAGGCAGTAGAACTCACTGGCGTAAGGGACTTATAGGACAATCTAAGCAGACCAACATTGACATTATAGGAGTCCCAGAAAGAGAAGAGAAAGGAAGGGGAAGAAAACTTATTTTCAGAAGTAAAAGGCTGAATACTTTTCTAACCTGGGGAAAGAAACAGACATCCAGATCCAGTAGTTTTGCAGAGTTCAAATGAGATCCACATCAAGACATACCATTATTAAAGACAAGGAGAGAATCTGAAAAGAGCAAGAGAAATACAACTTGTTACATATGAGAGAACCAGTCCCCCACTCCCGCTCCCCCCTCCCCAGCCCCTGTAAGACTATCAGGTTTTTCAGCACAAACTTTGCAGGCCAGAAGGGAGTGGCTAATACATTAAAAGTGCCAAAAAAAAAAAAAAAAAACGGCCCCCCAAAAAAACTTTCCACCAAAGTTGTTCTTCAGATTTAAAGGAAAGGTAAAGAGTTTTCCAAATAAGCAAAAGCTAAAGGAGTGTACCACTACTGGACTGGCCTTGCAAGAAATGTTAAAGGGAATTCTTTAAGCTGAAATGAAAGAGTGCTAACTAATAACAGAAAAACATATGAAAGTGTAAGTTTCACTGATAAAGGTGGTAAGTTTTTAAATTAGTAACTTTTTAAATTAGTCTGAAGGTTAAAAGGTAAAAGTAACTATAACAATTTGTTAAAAGTATGTAAATTGTGACATCAAAAACAAAATGTTCATGGAGGGGAGTAAAAATGTATAGGCTTAGAGTGTGTTCAAAGTTAGCTTGTTATCAACTTAAAATGGGCTGTTATAAGTCATTTTATGTAAGTCTAATGGTAACCACAGAGCAAAAACCATTGGTACATACATAAAAAATGGAGAGCAAGAAATTTAAGCATAACACTATAGAAAATCATCAAATCACAGAAAAGAGAGGGACGCCTGGGGGCTCAGTCAGTTAAGCATCTGCCTTCAGCCCAGATCATGATTCCAGGGTCCTGGGATAGAGTCCCACACTGGGAGCCTTGCTCAGCAGGGAGCCTGCTTCTCCCTCTGCCTTCCTGCTGCTCCCGCTGCTTGTGCTCTCTCTGCCAAAAAAATACTTTTTAAAAAATCACAGAAAAGGGAGCAAGAGAAGAAAAGAGGAAGAGAGTAACTACAAAACAACCAGAACACAATTAACAAACCAGCAGTAAATAGGTACCTATCAATAATTAAGAGTCCAAAGCTGGTGGAAGGAAGGAAATAACAAATATCAGAGTGGGAATAAATGAAATAAAGACTCATAAAGCAGATTAGATTAATGCAACTAAGACATGGCTTTTAAAAAAGATAACCAAAATAGACAAACCTTGGACTAGATTCACAAAGAAAAAAGAGGGCTCAAAATAAGAAATGAGAGACCTTATAACTGATGCCACAGAAATACAAAGCTATGAACAACTATACACCAAAAAGTTGGACAACCTAGAAGAAATGTATATATTCCTACAAACCTACAACCTACCAAGAATGAATGATAAAGAGAAAAGCTTAATAAAGAGATTGAATTAGTAATCAACAACCTCCCAACAAAAAAAGTCCACGACCAGACGGCTTCTCCGCTGAATTCTACTAGCCAAAGAATTATTACTAATTCATCTCTAAATCTTCCAAAAATAATAAGAGAATACTTCCAAAGTCATTTTGTGAGGCCAGCATTACCTTGATACCAAAACCAGACAAGGATGCTGCAAAAATCCCCAACAAGCTATTTACAGACAAATTCAAGAATACATTAAGAGAATCATACACTAAGAGAATCATACACTATGATCAAGTGGGATTACTTCCAGGGAAGTAAGGATGGTTCAACATCCATAACTCAATCAGGGTCATACATGATATTAATGTAGAAAAATCATTATCTCAATAGGTGCAGAAAAAGCATTTAACACAATTCAATACCCATTTATGATAAAAACTTTCAACTAGGTGGGTATAGAGGGAATGTACTTCAACGTAATAAAGGCTATATATGACAAACCTACAGCTGATATCAAACTCAAGGGTGAAAAGCTCTAAGTTTTTCATATGAATTCAGAAACAAGACAAAATTGCTCACTCTCACTACTTTTATTCAATATAATATTGGAAGTCCTACCCAGAGCCATTGGGGGGGGAAAAAAGTCATTTAAATCAGAAAGGAAGAAGTAAAACTGTCACTATTTGCAAATGACTTGGTATTATATAAGGAAAACCCTTGGGGTGCCTGGGTGGCTCAGTCGTTAAGCATCCGCCTTCGGCTCAGTTCATGATCCCAGGGTCCTGGGATCAAGCCCCATATCAGGCTCCCTGCTCTGCAGGAAGCCTGCTTCTCCCTCTCCCACTCCCCCTGCTTGTGTTCCCTCTCTCACTTTGTCTCTCTCTGACAAATAAATAAGGGTTTTCTTTTTTTTTTTTTTTAAGATTTTAAGACTCTAACCCCCCAAAACTGTTAGAATAAATGAGTTCAGTAAATTGTGAGATACAGAATATACAAATATCTGGTGTGGTTCTATATACTAACAAATGAACAGAAAGGGAAATTAAGAGAACAGTCCCCTGTCCCATTTACCCCTGAATCAAAAAGAGTAAAATACCCAGGAATAAATTTAACCCAGAAGGTGAAATACCTGCACACTCAAAACTTATAAGACATCAATGGAAGAAATTGGAGAAGACACAAATAAATGGAAAGATATTCCATCATCCTGGATTGATAGAATATTGTTAAAATGACCTTCCTACATAAAGCAATCTCTTTGTGAGGTTCAATGCAATTCCTATCAAGTTCCAGTGGTATTTTTCACAAAAATAGAATAAACTATCCTAAAACTTGTATGGAACCAGAAAAAAACCCCAATAAGCAAAGCAATTAAAACCATGCATATATGGTCAATTAATTTACAACAAATCTCTTCAATAAATAGTGTTGGGAAAACAGAACAGCTACATGCAAAAGCATGAAACTAGATGAGGATCTTACACCATACACAAAAATTAACTCAAAATGAATCTAAAACCTGAAAATAAGATCTGAAGCCTTAAGATTCTGAGAACACAAAGTAGTAATTTTCTTGACTTAGGTCTCAAAGATTTGTTGGATTTGATACTAAAAGCAAAGGCAACAAAAATAAATGAGTGGGACTACATCAAACTGAAAGTTTCATACACAGCAAAGGAAACAAAATGAAAAGTCAACCTATGAATGGGAGAAAATATTTGTAAATCATCTGATAAGGGGTTAATATCCAAAATATATAAAGAACTCCTACAATTCAAAAAGCATCCAATTAAAAAGTGGGCAGGATATCCGAACAGACATTTTCCCAAAGAAGACATGCAGATGGACAAACAGGCACATGAAAAGGTGCTCAACATCACTCATCATAAAGAAATGCAAATCGAAACAATGAGATATCACCTCACACTTGCTAGAATGGCTAATATAAAAAGACAGGCTATAACAAGTGTTGGCAAGGATAATTATTGTTGCACTGTTGAGGGGATTGTTGCACTGTTGAGGGGAATGAAAATTAGTACTATGGAAAACAATATGAAGGTTCCTCAAAAAATTAAAAACAGAATTACCCTGTGATCCAGAAATTCTGCCTCTGGGTATATACCTGAAGAAAACAAAAACAGTAATTTGAAAAGTTATTTGCATCTACGTATTCATAGCATCATTATTTACAGTAGCCAAGACATGGAACAACCTAAGTGTTCATTGATGGATGAATAAAGAAAATATGGTGTGCGTATATAGATATAAAATGGAATATTATTTATACATGAAAAGAAGAAAATCTTGCCATTTGTGATGACATAGATGGGCCTAGATAGCATAACACTAAGTGAAATCACTCAAAGAAAGACATACTATACGATCTCACTAAAATGTGGACTCTAAAAAAAAAACAAAAAGAACTCACCTATACAGAAATCAGATTGCTGGTTGCCAGAGTTGGTTGTGGGGGGTTGGTGAAGGGGGTCAAAAGGTACAAAATTCAAGTTATTAAATAATTAAATCATGGGATGTATTTTACAGCATGATGACTACATTTAATACTATATTGTATATTTGAAAGTTGTTAATAAAGTGAATCTTAAAAGTTCTCATGACAAAATTTTGTATCTGTGTGTGGTGATCGTTTTTAACTGGACTTATTGTGATGACCATTTCACAATACAGTTGACCTTTGAACAATGTAGAGGCTTTGAGCCCCAATGTTCCAGCTGTCAAAAAAAAAAAAAAAAATCTGTGTCTAACTTTTGACTCCCTAAAAACTTAATTACTTATAGCCTACTGTTGACAGGAAACCTTACTGATAACATAAACAGTCAATGAATATGTATTTTCTATGTTATATGTATTGTATGCTGTATTCTTACAATAAACTAGAGAAAAATATTAAGAAAAGCATAAAAGAAAATGCAATTATGGTACTACATCAAAAGATTTTGGCATATAAAGTGGACCCAAGCATTTCACACTCATGTTGTATACCTGAAATTAATATATCAATTATATCTCAAAAAAGGTAATTTATGAAAATGAAACTCTGCTTATTTTCAATGTATTCTGAATTAGAATAAAGGTTTTACCAATACTAAAATAACTATGAAAGTAATTATTTTGAAGGATAAAGATGCCTAAGCTTTCAACATTATTATGCCTTTTTATGTACAAAGTAAAGAAATTATGTTTAGACAAAAATTCTGCAGGTCAAAAAAAACTTCTCACCTCACATACTGACATCAATTCTTGGTAATAGAGAGCTATGTTGAAAAGTAAGGTCAGTAGGATTGCTATAATGGGTAGTAATGTCTGCAGAACATGTGGAAACTTTTTAATATTGATCTGGCTAAACACTGTCTTGCCATCATTTTAACTAAGAGAAAAATAAATGTACAGCAATATCACAAAGAATTTCTTTTCCCTATTGTTTCTTTAAGACATATATGTAGTTCAAATACTGAAAATTTCCTTTACAAATACATCTTTATTTAATCTCAACAGATATTAACTCTCACAATCTCTAGCAGACCATTGAGGAACTCTGCAGCAGAGATCTTTGCTCAAATTAGAAAGATGGAAATCTTTAGTGGAACATGAAAGATAATTACAAATTAACCTGAGAAAATAAGACTACCTAGGAAGATAATACTAATAAGAACAAAATTAAAGTAAAAATACCACTTTTTTTTCCCCTATAGTGGAATGAAAATGTAATTTCTTATAAAAGATCAATGTAATGGTACATTTGATGGTGAGTTTGTATAAGCTTGATTGATAAGCTCATTAAAATTGGTCATATGTAACAATTAGATGCTTATAGATCTAAATTTCATAGTTTTAAAAATTTGAATTATTTTCCCATATAATAAAATTGCTTGAATAATCTCTAGAGGAGCATTCTTAAGTAGCCAATTAATGAGGTCATAAACTCACAAAAATTTTAAAGGAAAGAATAGAGCTCTTAAATTAATAAATTCAAAATTACAAGGTTATCTCCTCTTGCCAATATCAATCTCACCATTATCCTCACCTTTATTATGTATATTAACAGTTTGACACAATACTCAATTCTGCCACCTGCCTTTGTAATTTTGAATTCTCAGTTAAATGAAGAGTATTAGCTGAAACTGGCAAAAAAATAAATCTTCAGTTGAGAGTATTATTTTTTATAGATTGGCTGTCACAAAGGGTTTCCATAGTAATTGACCAAACACTTCATTAAACATAGACTCAATTCTCTTTTGTCATTTCATATAGAAATTTCTTGTATTCATATTTACCTCAGTTAAATGAGTCTCTAAGCAAAATATTACATCCATGACACTATTAAAAAACAGCACAGTCTAGAAGTGATACACTTTAAATATAAGGACCCACAGAAGCTGAAAGTGAAGGGATGGAGAAATATACCATGATAACAGAAAGTTGAGTAGCTACATTATTTTCAGACAAGAATTTAGAAGTATAATCTTCAGTTAAGGAAGGACATAAAGTAATAAAAAGGTCAGTTCTCCAAGAAAACTCTAAACCTCTATGCACCTAACAACAGAACATCAAAATAAATAAGTAAAAAGAGAACTAAAAGGAGATATAAACCTACTCTTCTAATTATATTTTTTAATATCTCTTTTTTGGTAATTGATAAACAAAATAGAAAACCAATAAAAATAAAATTGAATAAAAAGCACTATCAATTAACTTGATCTAATTATTTAAGAAATTCTCTATCCAACAATAGCAGAATGTACATTTTTCTAAAGCTCACAAAGACCAAAAAATAGGACAGATCACATCCTGGCCATAAAACAAACCTTAATTTAAAAGAACATAAATCATATAAAGTATGTTCTCCGGCCACAATGGAATCAATAATTAATAATCTCCTAAAATAGAAAGCAATAGCTCCAGGTTATTTCACTTATGAATTCTGTCAAACATTTAATGAAGAAATGATACCAATAATCCAAAATCTCATCCAGAAGATAAAGAAGGGGAAGCACCTTCTAACTCATCTGTGGGGCCAGCATTATCTTAATAACACAACCAGATAAAGATCTTATAAGAAAGGAAAACTTAAGACCAAAAGTATCTGTCATCAATATACATAAAAATTCCTCAACAAAATGTTGGCAAATGGAATCCAACAATGCATAAAGTAATTGTACAATCAAATGAGATTTACTTCAAGTATGAGGACTGTTCGAACATTCAAAAATCAATTAAGTTTATCCATCACATCAAGAGGATAAGAAAATTCATCTGATTAGATTGATTCATGCAGAAGGAGCATTTCACATATTCTAGTACCCATCTATGATAAAACTCTCAGTAGAGGAGAACTTCCTTAACCTGCTGAAGGCTATCATTTCATGAATGTACAAAAATAAGGGTGCTGTAAGGCAAAGTAAATACCAGGATGAAAATCCATTCTTTACATCTTTCCTTACTTATCCTTTGGTGGGCTGTGGAGAGTGGATGTCCAGTTCTCTTACCGATCGTTGAAATTCTCAGCTGGTTTTCTGTCTCTCAATTCTGTGTGTTTTGGAACACTTCCATTAGTAAGTGTAGCTCTGCATGGCTGATAATGATAATTACTATTAATGTAATAGCTAATATTTAACAGTTATTGAGGATTTATAGGTCATACTGTGCCAAGCAGCCTACATAGATTACCTATTCCACTTCAAAACATTCTATGATTTTTAATTCCCATTTATAGCTGAAGATCCTAAGGTACAAAAAGTAATCAATTTGACTAGTGCTATAAACTTAAGATTCAAGCCTACATAATTAGGTTCCAAAAGCAATGCTTCCCCTGTATCATGCTGAGTTGCCTTTTGGGCAGGTGAGTATAGTTAGAAAAATAAAACCCCTCAATTAATTCTGGTGAAAGCCAGAGCCGTCTCTCCTCATTGAGAATTTCTGGTGCACACCTTAAATCTCTGCATTAGAGCATCAAAGGACCAATTATACAAGTTTAGAAATGTTTGCCTTTTCAGGTAGTCTTTTTTTTAAAAAAAAAAAAACCAAATTTACCAAGCATTGAAACTATGTACTTCCCCCCTCAATCCAACTCCATCTCACTTTTGATAAAATTGTAACCTTTTCCCATATCCTGGCATTAGATTATCTGTGAATCTCCGTCTGTGGTTGTTAGTTTTTGATTCTTTTGTTATATTTTACCCTAGTGAGAAAACAAATATTACCTTATGGACAATTGGTAGTTTCCCCTTTTATCCAGAAGCTTAAAACTAGTTTTTAATTACTTAATAAATTTATCCCAAACCAAGGAGTAAGTCTTTCTGGAGTTTTAATTTCCTGGGTCAGTATTTCTAATATCTCTGAAACAAACAAGCAAAAGATGGTATTTTGATTTCAGGAAGTTTAAGTACTTAATAACTAAATTTTATGAAATTGAGTGCTCTTATTTTCTTGGTCTTTTCCATGAAAATATTTTCTGTATAAAGAAGTTAATAAAGATAAGTGGACTGTTTACTGAAGAAAACACAAAACACTAACCAGACTGTACTATAATTAAATTACCAAACAGATAAGAATACTGAAATGTCAAATAGAATTCCAAATGATTTGTCCTTTATATGAGTACATGACTTGCTAAAGAATAATATAGTTCCATGTTTAATGTCAATTGCATAATTTTCTGCAAATTTTATGGAATTCCAGCATATAAAAATAAAACCGTGAAAATAAATAAAATAATCAATACCTTATAGAAGCATTTTAAGTTTTCTTTTGTTACGGATTTATGTATTAATGAAATTAAGTAGAAAACACATTAAAATTTGACAAACAATTTCTGGAGTGGGAGCAGGCATATTTAGAAAAAGCTTTCAAATTGTTTTTCTTTTAATGGCTTACATTTGGGGGAAAAAATCACAGCTTAACTTTTTTTCATCACCCTTAATTTGTCTCGTTTTCCATAAAATGCTTGGGGAGAATATCCTTTAGTCTTTCCACTTATGTAGTTCCAAAATGCCTAGAGTCCAAACATATTCTCTTCATTAGAATATACCTTTACATTTTCTTTTTTTTTATTTCTTTTTTTATTTTTTTAAAGATTTTATTTATTTATTCATGAGAGAGAGAGAGAGAGAGAGGCAGAGGGAGAAGCAGACTTCCCGCAGAGCAGGGAGCCTGATGCGGGACTCGATCCCAGGACTCTGGGATCATGACCTGAGCCGAAGGCAGACGCTTAACCATCTGAGCCACCCAGTCGCCCTACATTTACATTTTCTAACACTAAAGTACTGATTGCTACTTCCTTGCTGACTTTGAATAACTGGCTGATAAGAACCGTGTATAAAAACTATAAAGGAGTTGTAAGTTAAATGTGCTTATTAGGGTTCTTTACCATAATCTACATATGTATTTAACAATGAGAGTTCTATCATCCCAACAGTGATTCTTGGGATTTATCACCTTTCAATCTTGAAAAAAAAAAAAAAACTATAAAAACTTCTGCTTATGACCAAGAAAAAGTAATAGCATCTGAATTTGCACTCGCAACTTAAACAACTAAAAATCTGGACATAATATGTGAATCAACACCTTTCAAGGCATTGGAGATTCTGCAAGTAAGGACAGTGTTCCCTAACAGGTGGTAAACACGGTGAGCTCTAGGACTGCCACAGTAAACCCTGCAGAGAAGTTCCAGGCTTTATCACAGGAGGTGAAATGCAGGCAGAGAACTCTGGGTTGAGGAGGCATTGAGAGTGTGGGTAGGACAAGAGGCTAGCGTTCACAGGGCAGAATCCTGAGAGGAGAACGCAGCATAGAGAAAGGAATGTGGAGATCTGTACAGGGTTCTCCTTGAGTACTTACCAGTTTTCATGGTGAGAAAACTACTTGAGACTCTGGAAACAACCACCTAAAATAAACAGAGGGAAACAACCTTCAGAGTTCACAGAGCCAAGTAATTCCTATTCCCACAGACTGGAAAACCTCTTAATTCATGGGTCTTTGGGTAGACTACTCAGAAGGGATTAGCCCCAGGAGTGGAGAAAGAATTAGACCTAGAGTCAACTCTGTTCTGGTCCTGCCTAATAAAACTTAAAAGCAAGACAGAAAGATAGCACATTGTTTTCAAGTAACTTCACTGTGTCCATTAACAAAGCTCAGTGCTATTTATAGGAATGCAAAGGTATATAGACACAAGGTGTTCATTCAAAAATTACCAGATATGCAATAAAGAGAGAAAATATGACTCATAATGAGGAAAAAATTCAATCAAAAATAACCCCAGAAACACAGATTATAGAATTAGTAACAACACTAAAACACTTATAACTGTATGCTATATATATAAGAAGCTAAAGGAAAAGAGCATGTAAAGTGAAATATGGAAATGTAACAAGATGCAAATTTAATCTGGAGATGAAAACTACAATATCTGATATGCAATACACTGGATAGGATTAAAGGTAGATTGGACTTTTCAGAATAATGACCAGTTGCAGATCAATGAACTTAAAGGCCTAGATATAAAAACTATTCAAAATTTAAAAGCAAAAAGAATGAAAAAAATAAATTGTGCATCATTGAGTTGTGGGACAAATTCAATCAGCTTACTATAAATGTAATTAGAGTCTCAGAAAGAGCAAGTGGATTGAGGGAAGAAAGACAGTAATAATAATAATAGGAAAAATAAAGTTTGAAAATAGTGCAAATTTAATGAAAACAAATCCCACAGATTTTAGAAGCTAAATGGACCCCAAACACAATGATTTGACAAAATTACTTGAAGGCCATATCATAGCTACTTTGCATAAAACCTGTGATAAGAAAACATCAAAAAATAGAGGAAAAGCAAACAGTATATACACAGGAACAAAGATAAAAATAAGAACAGATTTCTCATATGAGGCAAGCCAGAAGTTCCTAGAGCAGCATCTTTAAGATGGAAGAAAACCAAATCAAACAAAGCAATTAGTGTAGAATTACATGCCCTACATAAGTATCTTCAAAACAAAGGTAAAATAAAAACATTTTCATACATTCATTGGCTAAAAGAATCAATCATCTACAAACCTGAAATACAAGAATGGTAAAGGAAAATTTTCAAGCAGAAGTAATGACACCAAGAAATCATAATACACACAATGAAATGAAGAGTACCAAAATGGTAACTATGTGGATAAATATAAAATAGGTTTTTCTTATTATGTAAAAATCTCCAAATGATAATTAACTGTTTAAAAAATAATATTGTAGGGTGCCTGGGTGGCTCAGTCGTTAAGCGTCTGCCTTTGGCTCAGGTCATGATCCCAGGGTCCTGGGATCCAGTCCCACATCGGGCTCCCTGCTCGGCGGGAAGCCTGCTTCTCCCTCTCCCACTCCCTCTGCTTGTGTTCCTGCTCTCGCTATCTCAGTCTCTGTCAAATAAATAAATTAAATTAAATTAAAAAATAAAAAATAATATTCTATTATGGACTTTATGACATATGGGTGACAATAAATGTATGACAGTAATGACATGATGGCTAGTAGGAAAAAATGCAGGTATGTGTTGTTCTTATACTGTGCATGAAGTTCTATAATATCATTGAAAATGGACCAATAAGTTAAAGTATATAATACAAACATAAGCAAACACTAAAACAAAAAATGTTATAGCCAATAACTAAAGGAGGAAAAATAGAATCATAAAATACACAAACCCAAAAGAATGAATTCCAATAGGGAAAAAAAAGTAGAATAATAAATACAACAAAAATAAATAACAAATAATAGATTTAGAACCAACCATATCAATGATCATACTAAATGATATAAACTATTAATACACAGTGATTGTCAGTGTGGATAAAAAAGCAAGACCCAATTATATTCTGCTTACAAAATGCCCACTTAAATATTAGATGCATGAACAAATTAAAAGACAGAAATTACTAAAGCTCATTCTGGAAGAAATATATTACACAAAGAACCATATATCAATTATCTGTAGTTAAAATTCTTCCCACATAAGAAAGGTCCAGGACAAGATGGCTCCAGTTTAATAAATTAAACACAAGGATATATAAGAAGTGTAGTAATCCACACCTTGAGTCACTTACAAAAATTAACATACTATGGATTGTGGAACTAAATAGGAAGCCCAAACTTCTGGGAGAAAGTAGAAAAGAAAATATTTGTGATCTAGCATTGCGCCAAGATTTCTTAGAAGTGTAATAAATGAATAAAACAATTGATAAATTGTGTTTTATAAAAAGTAAGAACTGGTTTTTGAAAATTTCTGTTAACACAAAGATAATGGGAAAATGGGAAAAATGATCATATAGCTGATAAAGAACTATTCTGAATATATTAATATCAAACTTCAGTAATAAGAAAACTGGCAACTTGATTAGAAATTAGACAAAATCTTTGAATAGAAATATATTTTTGTTCACTAAGGAAGAAATATAAAGGCAAATAAGGATTTAAAATGTAATTCATAATTATAAAAAAAAAAATTCAAGTTAAAATCACAAGTTGATAAATCCCCTAGAATGCCTAAAAATAAAAACCTTAATTAAACAAATCATTGGCAAGATTGTTGAGCATTTGTAAATCTTATTAACTACTGGTAAGAATGTAAAATAGTAAACATATTTGCAAAAATAGCTTGGCTTTTGCTTGACAAGTTAAATATACATGTACCATAGGACCAGCCAATTCACTCCCAAGCATATGTCCCTGCAAAGACATGCACACAGCAGCAAACAGAAGGCATATGTAAGTAGCTTGTGGAGTTGTCAAAGGAAATATCCTGGGGAAGTGAAGCCTTACTTACCAATTCCAGATCTCAACAAGGGCTGAAAAACCTCCTGATATTCCAAACTTACGTGAGAAAAAAAAATACGTGAACAATGTGAGAAATTAAATCATGTAAGTTAAATACAAAGGATTTAAGAAGAATTATAAGCACATTATATATAAAGGAATGGTATCTCAGTATATATTAAAAATGAAGGTCTAGAAGCACCTGGGTGGCTCAGTTGGTTAAGCATCAGCCTTCAGCTCAGATCATTATCCCAGTGTCCTGGGATTGAGTCCCATGTCCTGTCCGGCTCCCTGCTCAGCAGGGAGTCTGCCTCTCCCTCTGCCCCTCCCCCTGCTCATGCATGCCTGCTCTCTCTCTCTCTCAAATAAATAAAATCTTTAAAAACTAAAAATAAAATAAAGGTCTAGGACTCTTAAGAAAATCAACATAACTAAAAAAACTGGAAAAAGATATCAGTATGTTTATATTATTTTTTCATTCAAAATATAACATATATGTAAATGTGTTCAATTTCAGTATTAAGAAAACACAGAAGTAACAACTAGATAGCCTGAATAATATTTATATTGATAATAGCTATTAAAAGTGGTGACACCTACTGGTGTAGCAGAATAGGGAAAGTGGCTTGCTCTTGAGTACTCCATGAAAACATTTCTTTTCAGCCTTTGGAAAAACCACCTCAAATGTACCTACTAAAATATTAAAACACATATACACATTGAAATAAAAGACAAAAGGGCATCTCTTGTATAGACAAAATGTTTGGAAATAAATTGGGGTGCTGATTACTAAAATATATGAAAAATTAAGAATAATTTACATCACAAGTGGGAGAGATTCCTTGGATACTATTATGTAAGAAGAGCTAGATGCAGAGAAGTGTATATAATGTTATGTATTTATTACACAAAAATGGCAGAAATTCATTTTATGTGTGCTTATGTATATCAATAATGGCATTATGAACATGGAGAAAAGTATACACCAGGTTGTTAATATTTGGTTCTGTAGTAGGTAGAGAAGGAAAAAAAAAAGGTGAAAGGGATGTAAGTAAAAATAATACCAAAGTGCTATAAAAACAAGAATGTCCATTTCCAACTAAAAACACCCCTAGGGTAAGATATGTGAAAATATGTAGGAGGATGGGAGGCTGGGGTGTATCTAGAAGGATGTACTTATAAAATTTTAAAAATATTAATGATACTTCTTTCAGGATATTGAGAACACTTTTTACTTCCTCACTTATATTTTTATTGCTTAATATTTTTACAATGACTTTGTATTGTAAATATAGTGAGAAATCTATTAAGTATATGAAACTACAGGAGAAAGTATAGGAGATTTAAAAAAATATATCTTTGGATGAAAAATATGTTGAGCCTTTTTTTTTTTTTTGCAAGGCAGAATGAAACTATTCAAACTGACACTTCAAAATGTTAACAATTTAAGAACATATTCACTCACATACCTGAAAAGTGCCAGGATTGCCTCGGCTTTTAGCACTCTTAATACTAGTACCCAAGCAGGGCATCAGGCATGTGTTTCTCCACAACTTTCTGCATTGCTTTCCTTTGTGTTGGATTTGTTTTCAGGCAAGGTCTACTGAAGGTCAACAAGATGGCCATAGAAAGTTCTAGGCTTGAGGACTCCAGTGAAGAAGCGACTTTTTTTTTTAAATATTTTATTAATTTATATGACACACACAGAGAGAGAGAGAATACAAGAAGGGGAGCGAGAGAGGGAGAAGCAGGCTCCCCGCTGAGCAGGAAGCCTGACATGGGGCTCCATCCCAGGACTCTGGGATCATGACTTGAGCCAAAGGCAGATGCTTAACTGACTAAGCCACTCAGGGGCCCTGTGACTTCTTCTCTTTATTGAATGTAATAGCAATAGTCTCCAGGTTAATTTTCCCTTGCTTTCACATGGCCTGGGTCATGTGTTCCCCGTGTGAGTCTTCGGATGCAGTTGACTCACCTGCCAAGTCCACTACTAATGCTAAATCCGTGGAGTCTGCCCACCTGAACCATCTAGAGTCAGGGTGATTTCCTTCTTGGAAATAGGATGCCAGAATCAGATGAACAGGAGTTGGGCAATAATCCAAGGGATAAGAGAAGTCTCTATTATGTCCTTCCTAAATGAGATAGAAAATTAAACCTAAGTTTATATACCTTGTCTACATGAAATACATTATAAGCATAGTTAAAAGATAACATTGAAAAATTCATATATTGCAATAAATTGTTTAATATTTATAGAGTCCCTATAACTCCTGAGACAAAAAAGGATAAGAATTGAAAAAAATAATAAAGGACAAAAGCAGAATTCTCAGTTAAAAAATGCTAATGGCCAATGAGTTTATAAAATATTCGTGGGACACGTGGGTGGCTCAGTTGGTTAAGTGTCTGACTCTTGATTTCAGCTCAGGTCATGATCTCAGGGTTGTGAGATTGAGCTCTGCATCAGGCTCTGTGCTCAGAGAGGAGTCTGCTTGAGATTCTCTCTCTCTCCCTCTCTCTGCCCCTACCCCACTCATGCTCTCACTCTTGCTCTCTAAAATAAATAAAATCTAAAAAAAAATTTTTTTTTTTTAAGATTTATTTATTTGACAGAGAGAGACACAGCGAGAGAGGGAACACAAGCAGGGGGAGTGGGAAAGGGAGAAGCAGGCTCCTGGCCGAGCAGGGAGCCCGATGCGGGGCTCGATCCCAGGACCCTGGGATCATGACCTGAGCCGAAGGCAGACGCTTAACGACTGAGCCACCCAGGCGCCCTCTAAAAAAAAAAATTTTAAACATATTTCAATTAGTAATCAGTAATTCAAATAAATGTGACCATAGCTTTCAATTTTCATTAATTAGATTATGGGACTGAAAATGAAAATATAATAAATTGCAATGATAAATCATTCTACCAAAATAGGTATTCTTACACTCAGTTGATGGAAATATAAATTGGTAGAGCTTTTTTTGTCTGGTACAGCTTTTAAGGTTGACAAGTTGACAGTAATCTGTTGAAACTGAAAATGTGCATACTTATGTCTGCCATACAAAAATATTCATAAATACACACAAATGTATATTTATGTTACTGCACCACTGTTTGTTATATGAAAAATTAGAAACTAAGTATCAGTAGGATAATGATTAATAAATTATGGGATATGCATAGTTGAATAATGTGCAAGTCCATAAAGGTATAAAATAGCTCTATATGAACAGAAATCTATTTTATTGAGAGTAATTATGTATTTATGTGCAAATACACACTATTCCTAACTAATCATACCTATCACTGCACATGTGCGTGCGTATGTCCATAGAGAAGGAGTGGAAGGATGGGCATGAACTCTCAATAGAGGTTGCTTTTGTGGAAAAGCAAGAGCATGGGGAGGGAATAGAAAAATATATTTCTGTCTTGCTAGAGAGGTTTTTTTTTTTTTTGCCTATTTTTTATAATTTTTCAATTTGTGGCTCAGGGAGTACTACAAATGTTGAAATAAATGTGTCAGGTTTGCAGAAATTATACAAATCATCTTTCTGAAGTCTGTTGTTCAAAAAAATAGCAATTGTTGCTCTTGTTTTTACCTTCATTTCATAGACAAGCATTATATTTTTTCTACTTCTGCCTCCTGACTCCATCTCTCCTCCAGCACCCTAAGCCTCCTGGTGCTGGAAATATACGTGGTGATAGAAATGCTAATAGAAGTAGAAGGAGCTAAGCCTAGAACACAATACACTTACTCGTGATGCTCACTCTCTTGTTTTTTTTCCATTTTAAAGTAACAGAACTATTTTAATGTTTTTTTCTCTTTATTGTTGAAAATAGCCAAACAATTCACTAGGAATCAGTAGTCACCAGAAAGGGGGTTTATTACTTGCCACGATTTCTTCTGGGGTGGTCTGACATACCTGGAGCTGAGCCTGTACTATCTGGTAGACTGGTCCTCCCTAGGAGCAGGGTTGGGGCTGCCTGTTGGCTGTGGGCTGCCTGTTGGCTGTGGCCAGCCTGAGGGCAAGTCAGCATCGCCTAGAAAGCACCAAACAAGGGAGCTCTGCACAGACCTTCCAGAGAGCTATTTAATTGGAGCATGCCTAATTAATGCGACACATAAAAGTTATGCTTTTTATATTCAATATAAACTTTGATAAAAACTCACTTTTCTCATTTGTATTTTACTCTGAAGCCAAAAGCTTTTTTGTATGTGAGAGTATATTACTAAAAGTATAATGTAGACCAAGGCAATGCTATGATTTGATTTACCTAAGAGTTTTTGCATGAACTTTAATGAAATACCATAAAACTAACAAACAAAAAGACAATACCATAAAGAAGTATTTTGCATCTGTAATTCTACGAAACTTGGCTTACCATTTAATTCTTTTTTTATACTCTGCACCCTCCTCAGTAATTGGCATTTTTTAACTAATCAAACCCATCAGCTTGATCATTCTTATTGTTGTTTGCCTTCAGTTCCTTCTTGTTTTTCTGTTTGTTAATTGCTCTATTGTACTCGCCCTTGTTTGAGTAAAATATATTTTAAAAATTGCGTTGCTGATGCTGTGATGATATGTATGTTTAGCCTAAATGTGCCTTGAGGGAAGTTTTTGGTATCCAAAGTTTGGAGTATTTCAGACTTTGGATGAAGGAAAACTAAGTTCCTTAATGTAACTTTAATGCATTATTTAATGACTGCAATAAATTCTGATGCATTTTTTTCTCTCTACAAAAGAAGAAAAATCATTTAATATTTAATACAATTTCTCAATTTACAATTGAGGTTACAAGTATTCATTTTCCTGTTCTTGAAACATAAACCTTTTCATTATACAAAATGGCTGTGAAGGAATTTTTTTTTTCAATAATGAACATAATATCAGCTTTCGATTTAACAATTTTTAAATCAAAATTATTTCTTGCATAAAAAATTTTTACACTGCTTCGCACAAAAGCAAATGCATAAACTTGATAGCTTTTTTTACCTCACATATTTTAAACGCATTTCTATGTTGGGGAACTGTGCTTTTTCAGCTATTGAAGTTATATGAGTGAATAAGTAATTGTATGGAAGAAGAAAATACTATAAAAATGTATTTAACTCCTAGAAAGCTTTGATAGAAAGCTTTAGAAAGCTTCTACAAGAAAGAGTGTATCACCTGGTGATTTATCACATGATTGAGAAAAAAGGAAAATTTTGTCTTATTTTTGGAACTAGCATATGAATAAATAAATACCACCTGGAGAGTGGGGGAGTGGGGAGGCAGAGAGAAAAATAGTGGGGTTTCCTCTTTTCCAAAATGTTTGGAAAGAGGGACTATGGGAAAATGTTTAGTTGACCCATACTCTTCTAAGTACTGAAGTGTAGGACTAGGAGAGAGTGAGTAGGAAACAGTGAAGGTTAAGGAGAACAACTAAGGTGGAATTGGATTCTAAATGATGTTTTTAGGATAATGGACTCTGAGCTATCAATAAAGACCCAAGAAAGACATGACATAAATAGAAGTCTGGTCAAGAAAGGCTTTTAAATAATAAAGAGCAATAAGGATTATGTTAGAATTCTTGCATTTGACTAAGATTTATTACTTAATGAGGTAGCAGGAAACTTTAGCACACTTAAGTTTGAGTAATGAGAAAGGGGAGACATTAATTGACAGTATACAAGCTTATTACAATTAATTAGTGGAATATTCCATATAACTCCTATTGTTTTTGTTCTATCTATCCATGCAACCATCCATCTCTACTTGTCTATCATATGCTTATTTAAAAGTATATAAACTATATCATTTAAGTTCAGAAAGCAATTTTTCAAGTATGTGTATTGAATTCCTAATTTGGAGGAATATACTTTACAGTATAAATCATATATGACAGGTGTTAATGCCTGGACATTCTTAGCCCTCTGAGATAGGTCAGATATTATTATTTCCATACAAATAAGGAAACAAACTCAAAAATTCCCAAAGACCCCTGAAATAATTAATGAGGGGATTCTGATAATTCTCTTAAAGCATAGTAACTATAGTTTATTCCTATGTTTTATTTTTTCTTATTATGAGTCTCATTATTGACAATTTTATATCCCTCAAGTTTGTCAGCTTCAAATTATTTTATTTATTCCCTGATTCAGTTAGTCATTTACTAAAAAAAAAAAAACATGATATGCAGCAACCTTTGAGATGGAATGGAGATGCAGATTTTTTTTTAAAGATTTTATTTATTTATTTAATTGACACAGAGAAAGAGAGAGAGACAGCATGAGAGGGAACACAAGCAGGGGGAGTGGGAGAGGGAGAAGCAGGCTTCTGGCCCAGCAGGGAGCCCGATGCAGGGCTCGATTCCAGGACCCCGGGATCATGACCTGAGCTGACGGTAGTCACTTAACCAACTGAGCCACCCAGGCACCCCGAGATGCAGATATTAATAGAACTTGGTTTTTTCCTTCAAAGGACTGACAGTTGTTTCAGAAATTTTAGCATGGGAAATATGCTTTTTACTGATTTAAGTGCATTAAGATAAAAAATTTTAAATTATCAGAATCATGTCATAGGTCAGAGTAAGACTGATGAAGTTCAAATCTTAGTTCCCCCACTTTCCAGTTGGGGGTCTTAAGTAATATCTCTCTAAATGATAGAGACTGAGTATTACATGCCTCATGGCAATATTGAGAAGATCAAATGAGTCAATTCATTTTAAGTTCCTAGAAGAGGACCTGGCATACAATAAGAATTTGATAAGTATCTTCTCCCTTATCATTAACGTAGAGATCAATCACTCATTCATATGATACACTACTATTGTCCAATAGTGGTTATATCACTTATTAGTCTAAGTTATTATATGTATCATACACATTGTATGTATGTTGATAAACATCTTAATGTTTAAATAGTACATGTTTAAATAAAATAGCAGTTACTGAACACCAGGAGTGCTGTCAATCTGAATGAGGACACAGATCCAGAGAAATTGGAATGTGGAAATTTATGTGAGGCTTCTGAAAATTTAAAGAAGGCATTTTAATTGAAATTTCTATAAAACTTGGGATTTAGCCATTGGTCATTTTGTGATTTCTGTGGATACATTACCCACTGGGCAACTTATACACCAGAAGATTCCTTCAGATACTGCCTCTTACTGGCAGTCTTACTCCACAAAGCACATTTCCTCACCGGTACTCAGAGGGTCCTATCCGGAGGTACAGGTATTTGAGAAGTAATCTCACATAGCGTGAAAGCACAGATTTAAGAATTTGCCTGGTATGGATCTCACCCGTCCCACTACTTACTAGTTGCGTAATCTTGGGCAAATCCTTCAATCTCTCTGCGTTCAGCTTCTTCCTTTGTTAAAAAGGAGGTAAAGATTAATACTAACTTCATGCTTTGAAGAGGAAGTAAATTAATAAATGCTAAAAGCTTAGAGAAAGTATGAGTCATCATAAACACTATAATAAAAGTGTTTGCCATTTTTTCTGCCCTTTGGCTACTCAGAGTTTAGCCATTTTAGAACAAGGATTAAATTAATTCCATGCTGCCTGTATCCTGGTTCCACATGTTTAACTCGGTGTGTATTAACTCTGCGATGGAGGAATGGCCTTTATCTCTAAAGGCAGTGCTCATGTCAGTGATGTTCTTAGCATACGTTAAGTTCTCTCAGGTTACAAGAGAACTGGAACCAGCTTCCCTTCCTGGAGGTTCTCAGTCACCATTACCTAGGGTGCCAATTACGAGCAGATAAAAGGAAGGATTCTCCGATAGTCCACCTTCTTTCCTAAAATGGCACCTGCTCCATGACTGAATGCCCTGCGGACACAACTCTCACAGCAGGAGCAAGCTCACACACTGAGGGCTAGATCCCGTGACTCTCAGTCTGTCTTTATACAGGCCTGGGCATTTTTGTCCAGTTTCATTGCCCCTCAAGTAAGTAGATTACAGGTCTGTGTTAAAATAAGTTGTTGGCAGGAAGAAACATTGCCTCCTGAGACCTCAGGCCCATTCACATGGGGGAGGACTCCAATGAAGGAACTTTGAGCAAGTCTCAAACTAAATCTTGGGAAAATTCCACCTCAGTCCTCTTATTTAACTTTTACCAGGTGGCAGATGCTGAGCTTCTCCGGACACCTCAAGAAACTTCTCAGTCAAGTGTGTCAGGTTTTCCCAGGTCCTGTGAAGATCCTCCACTCTAAGTATGTTCTTGCCTCTGAAAAGCACGAGCCATTCCTTGTTGGAAAATGCCATTCATTCCAATGTACCAAGCACTGCAATATAGAAAGAAATCCAAGGATGAATGACACAGTCCTTGTTTTCAAGTTGCTCATAGTTCAGAATCACAATATTTCAAATAATGAAACATGAATGAATAAGTTGTATGTGTTCAAATCATTAAGTCTAAATCCCCATTTCCCTCTTTTAAAATAAGGCTAATAGGGCACCTGGGTGGCTCAGTTGGTTAAAGCAACTGCCTTCGGCTCAGGTCATGATCCTGGAGTCCCTGGATCGAGTCCCGCATCGGGCTCCCTGCTCGGCGGGGAGTCTGCCTCTCCCTCTGACCCTCCCCCCTCTCATGTACTCTCTCTCATTCTCTCTCTCTCAAATAAATAAATAAAATCTTTAAAAAAATAAAAAAATAAAAAAATAAAAAAATAAAATAAGGCTAATAGCACCATGTATCTCATAGGACTTAAGGTGGAAGCATTGACATGATGAATGGAAAGGGCTATGGCACTGTCCTGCATAAAGTAATCATTACTTTTTCATATTTTTGTTATGCATGTAATATTCTATCATTAGTATTGGATATATACCTCATTTAACCATTTGTGTTGACCTCTATGTGATTATATTCAAAATGTGAATAATTAAAATATTTTTGATAACTTTTATATCACAAACATTGCCAGCACAGTAAAAATCTTTGTGCTAAAAATTTCACTGTCATTTTTGCTTAATATAGACTAATTTTGCTTAAGATTAATTAAACATTTACGTTATCTTCTCAATGATTTCTCTAAGGTTAGATTTGAATATAAAATTCTCATTGAAATAAAACAAAACTAAGAAATATCAGCACTTTAATTAAAATGTTATTTGAGAAAAGTAGAATATAAAATTTATTTTGATTTTTTTATTTTAAGATTTTATTTATTTATTTGAAAGAGAAAGAGAGAGAGCGAGAGAGAGAGCACGAGCAGGGGAAGAGGGAGAAGCAGGCTTCCCACCAAGCAGGGAGCCGGATGCGGGGCTCGATCCCAGGACCCTGGGATCATGACCTGAGCTGAAGGCCGACACTTAACCGACTGAGCCACCCAGATGCCCCTATTTTGATTTAAAATTTGTAATATTACATTCCAAAAATTAGAAGTTACTATGTAAGAATTATTTTCATTTGTGTTACATGTGGGTGCAGATAATACCTTCTGTCTGTTCCTGCAGAACAGCTTCCCACCCTTTCCTACCTTTACTGGACTCTTGGGTGCTGGCTTCAGTTTATGTTCAACCAGTGGGAAGCCTGAATAGGAGGTCAGGATGGCTAATGAAGCCTCACTTCTTTGTAGGGTCATTTCAACGTGGTTGTATCTCTGGGTTAAAGGTCACAGTTCTTCTCAAATTCACCCTGTTTGCATCATGATCTGCTACTGGGTTGAGGTAAGCAACTATTCCCTCCACAATGCTTCAGGTCCCAGGGTAGTAACAACAGCTGTTGTTAGCTCTGAAATAATGCATGATCTCCTGCGGTTTCCACATATTCTGCCCACTCTTTAGAAACAGGCCCTCTTTTAAGCTCTTTGAATTATTCCAATTTAAGTATACCATCTGTTTCACGCTAAAATCCCAAACAGGCAGTAAAAAAATAAGGCAAATTATTATTTTTTTTTTACTTTTAAAAAAAACTTGTCTCTGAAAAAAGGAGAAAAGCTATACTTTTAAGTTTGAGTTGGGGAGGCAGAAAGCACAGGGTTGAGAGTGCAGTCTCTTAGAATATTTATGACCAAATTCTGATTAGGTCATTTATTACTTGTCATTTACTTTATTTCTTTACAATTCAATGTTCTTATCAAACGGGTTAGTAGCAAATGGTAGTGGCTTCTATCTCATATTATTGATGTTAGAATTATATAAAAAGACATATGTAGAGTATTTAGCATAACACCTTGCACTGGATAATCTTTCAATAAAGGGTAGCTCCTACTTTATTATTTGCATCTGATAATATTGTAAACAGTTCAGGGCTTACATTACTTTCTTTTTTATTACCATCACAAATTTAAACACTATGAAAAAAATCTGTATGCATATTTTGAAGTAATTTTAAGTTATAACTCCATTATAAAATAAAACATGCTCTGAGTCATTATATTAAAAATATTTTTTAACTATCTATTGTAACCTGTAATTTTTAGCATTTCTACTACCTCCATAGGATATTATCTAATGGAGTAGAACAATTCTAACAAGTAGAGTTAGATCATAAATAAATAAGACATTTACTAAACTTCTTTCTATAAAAATGTTACTCTAAACTAGTGTTATTTATTCTATCCTCTCACATACTATACTTGCCTGGGAGGTTCCTTGGGAACTGCTTGAAGTAGGTAACAGGAAATTCAGTGGGTAGGATTCAAGGTTCATAACCAGAGCCGCATCAATTTTTAATCTTTTTTTAAATATTATACTAGAGTAGATATGCCTTCTTTTGCAAGGAAAGTTTCACAGTTTAAGCTTAACCAAAATCAAGAGAAGAGCTATTATAAAAATGAAAAACCGTGTATAATGTAAAAATATATCTGCTCTTTTTTTTGCCTGTCAGTTGCATATTTTTTCAGCCCTGAGGTCCCTACAAAAGGTATTAGACATAAGTATATATAATCGGCCTTATATATATATATCAAACTGTCAAATGTAGATTGAAATTTTCCAAATTATTTTCATGTAATTTTGTACTGTTTTTCTCATTTCAAGAGCAATACATACCTTACTGAAGAAAACTTGAAAATTGAGAAAAAGTATAAAGAAGAAACTGTAATCTCAAGATGAAACCAAACACTTTTAGTATATTGTTATATTTAAAACCTATTATTTCTTTAGGCAGCTTGATTTTCGATTTAAGGTGCTTTTGCATTTTTTATTGAAATTATTACAGGGTTAATATGTTTTAAAATAAATATTATATGGCAAGTATTTTTCCATGACATTACAAAAATCTTGAAAACACCATTTTAGTAATAGAATAATCACTATAAAAATCACTTTATAAATAAATAAATAACTTTATATAATTTATTTAAACACTGTTTTGTGTATTTAGGTTCTTGTCAATTTTTCTGTATTTTAAATAACTACATAATGATAATTCTTGTAAGAAAGTATTCTTTTTAAGATTTATTTATTTGAGGGAGAGAGAGAGAGAGAATGAGCAGGGGAAGGAGCAGAGGGAAAATCTCAAGCAGACTCTATGCTTAGCGTGGACCCTGACCTGGGGCTTGATCTCACGACCCTGAGATGATGATCTGAGCTGAAATCAAGAGTCAGAGGCTTAACCAACTGAGCTACCCAGGCACCCTGTAAGAAAATATTTTTATAGTTATCAGATTACTTTCTAAGAATTTTTGAGAGGTAATAATTGACTTGAATACAAACATATTTAGCTCTTAAAATATACTGCTTTATTATTTCAAGTGTTAAAGATTTTCATACAGAACAGCAGGAAACATTCTTTCCTTTTTATTTTGCTAGTTTAATAGATGAAGGATGATACATTACTTATTTATTTGCATCTCAGTTTTACACTGAGATATATCATTTTCTCATTGGAGTATGCTATTTGTGTTTCTTTTGTATGTTATGAAGTTTTTTTCTTTGGAAGTTTTCTGTTTTCTAATGCTGATAACAAACAGACAAGTTATACTTTTAAAGACATGAGATACCCATTGAGGCTAAGAAGACTAGGTGAGCTAAAATCACACAGGGGGAATAACCATTCAGAAGTGAGCTGATAGATAAGCAGCTGCTTTTCAGGATGAACGTATTTGCAGATGTGAGCATAGGCATAGGATGAGGCTGTGAACTGTTAGTAGAGAAAGGGAAATCTGCAAAGCTTTTAACTGATGTATGAGACTGGAGTGACCAAACGTGAAGATTTTTGAGGACTGCACAACTTTGATTAATTGTCAGACACAGTGCTGGTCTAAGGAATTAGGAGGAAAACTCTGGAAAGGAAAGTGAAATATCCCATAGACTTTCACAGCTTTGGAGTTTAAGAACTTCCCTTGTGAAAGCTAAATTGGATTTAAGTAAAAGCAAAATAAGCCAGAGATGAAGATTCTGGAATGAATGAATTCACACTTAGAATCTACAGCCAATATTATATAGGAGGTAAAGGTTACAAGTCCTGTGTCAGAAGGTAAGTGCTGTAGACCATAAAAACCATCAAATTTTATGTTTGGTGTGTGCAGTGTGATCAGGTCAGAGGATGGAGGAGCCTTCAAAACCGACAAGGAATTTCCCCTCAAGACACCTGCCAAATTTTGAAGTATTACTGAGCAGAAGCTAAAGAAAAAACCATTAAAAATTATCTCAAGAAGAACTAAGCCCTCATAGTCTTTCAATATAGACAAAGACCCAAAGATGCTCAATTAAAAGTCCTGAAGGTCTACAGAATTGTAGTTTAATGATGATTAACCAAAAGTATCTGAGTGTTTTTGAAACTTTCACCCTGCTCTAAATGAGCTTAATCCTAGATCAGATGGACATGACCAGCCCAAATTTGATGAGAAAAGGCAGGATCATGTCTGGTAAAGAATATATCACCATTTGCAGCCTCTACACTTCTTTTATATACAGTATCTGCCAAATGATTAAGAACTAAGAGAAAGGTGAATTTTTCAGGACGCAAGTTCTGCATCAGTAAATGTTTCTTTTTTAAAAGAACATGAAAAGTAAAAAAAGAAAAAACCCAAAAATGAAAAAAAAAAAACAAAAAGTTATGACTATCTAATAAACAACCTAAAGAATAGACAGTAGAATTACATGAATAGATGATCAAATACTGATGTTAGTAGATGAGGAGCTTATAATAACTATAATTGATATGTTCATAATAGAGAAAAAATAGTCAACTGAGATGAAAGAATGGAAATTTTCACCAGTTAATGGAATCTAAATCATCATCCTCCTCAAATATTTTAGAACTGAAAAAATGAAATATTTGGAATTAACAACTCAATGGATGGTTTAATAGTATATTGTTTATAGCATGACACAGCGTCGATGAGGTCCAAGGCACATGAATAAAAGATGGCAATACTGAGACAGATAAAGCAGAAAGAAGGACAAGACAGAACACAGCATAAGTGATTTAGACCATAGGTCATATGGTCTAACACATAGTTAATTAGAGCTCCCTCAAAGCCCCATTCCCAGAGAGTTGTTACTTTTTTTGTTTGGTTTTTATTTTTATTTATTTAAGATTTTATTTATTTATTTGTCAGAGAGAGAGAGAGAGTGCGCACAAGGAGGGAGGGCGGCAGGCAGAGGGAGAAGCAGGCTCCCCACTGAGCAAGGAGCCTGATGTGGGACTTGATCCCAGGACCCTGGGATCATGATCTGAGCTGAAGGCAGATGCTTAATTGACTGAGCCACCCAAGCGTTCCTGTTTGTTTTTTAGAGAGCACATGGGGTGTGGGGCAGAGGAAGTGGGGAAAAAGAGAGAATCTCAATCAGGCTCCATGCCCAGCACAGAGCCTGATGCAGGGATTGATCCCATAACCCTGAGATCATGACCTGAGTGGAAATCAAGAGTTGGGTGCTTAACTGACTGAGCCACTCAAGCACCCCAACAGTTATTACTTTGGACCTGTTTGTTCCCTGCAAAAACCCTCTTCACAGGATTTGTCTTTATTTAACTTGACTCAGAGGTCACTGAAGGCAAATAGGACTATTGCCAGTATATTTATTTATCAGCAACAATTAACATCAAGTATTCAACAAAACTGTGGTGGATGATAGCTGCCTAAGGTGTCAACACCGTTTGGTACAAACAAGAGGCTGACCAGAAAACTGAAAAGGAAAATCTAGGGAATAATAATAATAACAATATGTTCATAGAAGCTTTGAAAATTTGTCACATATTTCTTGTTATCTAAAAGGACATGTGCATATGTAGGGCTGTGAATTTGTCCAGGAAAGACCTTAGACTGTCCTAATCTCTCATTTCTGTTTTAATTTAAGACTCTGTGGAAGCAGGAAGTGAAGGCCAAGGCAGAGTTGTATACTGTAATGAAGGCTTGTCCCCACACCCAAGTACAAAACCCCTCAGCAGTGGCTGAGAGATTTATTGGTTCAAGGCTAACTAAATTCAGCAACATATAAAAAAGGTTATATCCCATCATCAACTGGGTTATTTCAGGAATGCAAGGTTGCTTTAACATCTGAGAATCAACTAAAATAACACATAATAAAGACAGAAACATGATCATCTCAATCGATTCTCATCTATTTGAAGCATTTCATGAATATCTATTATCCTTTCATGAAAAAATTACTAGGAATAAAGAGAATTTCTTTAACCCAATAAGAACTATCTATGAAAAACTCCAGCTAACATCATATTTAATGGTATAAGGCTAAATGTTTTGCCCCCCTAAGATCAGGAATAAAACAAAGGTACATGTTCTCACCACTATCATTCACCACAGTTCTGAGAGTTCTCGCCAGAAAATTTGGCAATAAAACTTTTTAAAAGGTATTCAGATTAGAAAGGAAGAAGTAAAACATCTCTATTTAAAAATAATATGATTTCAAAAATTTACTGACATCAATATGTTGGGATATAAAGAAAGCTGCAACAAGTTTCAAATAGTTGAAATCACTGAGAGTAAATAGGTCTCTGATCACAAGAGTTTTAATAAAGTTAAATAAAATGGCATTTAATAACTTTAAAAAACGAAAAATCCCACAAGTCTGGACTTTAAATAAGAGTGTTCTATGTAACAAGGGAAAGGTGAAATCAAAATCAGAAAATAATTTGAACTAAATTATAATTAAGATATGTATATGACATATCAAAACTTATAAGATACAATGCAGTGCTTACAGAGAAATGTATAGTCTTAAAGGCATATATTAGACAAGAAAGGAAGTCAGTGGTTTAAGCTTTCATCAAAAGAAGCTAGAATAAAGAGACAAAATTTTAAGTAAAAGGGTGACTATAAGATAAAATAGACATCAATGAAATTGTAATTATGCACCATAAAACTGAAAGCTATTTCTTTGAAAGGATTTTAAACATTAATTAATTCCTAGCAAGCCTGGTAAGAAAAAAGAGGAAATAGGGTGCCTGGGTGGCTCATTCGTTAAGCGTCTGCCTTCGGCTTAGGTCATGATCCCAGGGTCCTGGGATCGAGTCCCACATCGGGATCCCTGCTCCGCGGGAAGCCTGCTTCTCCCTCTCCCACTCCCCCTGCTTGTGTTCCTGTTCTCGCTATCTCTGTCTCTGTCAAATAAATAAATAAAATCTTTAAAAAAAAAAAGAGGAAATAAAAAGTATCTATACCAAAAACACTAAAAGGGTATCACTACAGATTTCATAAACAATAAAGCAATAATTACACACAAAAAATCAACAATTTGAATCTGATAGAAAAAAAATCCTTACATAAAATTCAGTTTTCTGAGGTTAATAGCAGAAATAGACAATATGAATGCGCTGGTATCAACTAAAGAAGCGGAAAATGTTACTACAAAACTTCCCACAAAGAAAACTTAAGACCCATGAGTTTCATCAACAATTTTTTCCAAACATCTAAGGAAGAAAGGATAGAAATTTTCCACAAACTCTTTAGGAGAGAAGGAACCCTTTTCAACTCATTCTAAGAGGAGGAATAATTTTTTACTGGTATGTGACAAGGGAATTAGAATAATAGAAAGTGACAGACTAATCTCTCTCACAGATATGGATGTAAAACTTACTAAATAAATAGAACAAATGGAATCCAGTGAATATATATACAATCATCAAGTGGAGTTTATTACAGAAATACAGGGTAGGTAGAATATATGGGTGCCACCTCATTAACAGATTGAAAAAGGAAAAAAAAAATCATATGATCCCTGAAAGATGATGCAGAAAAATGTATCTGATAAAATTTTGTTCCCATTCATTTTTTTTTTAAATGTAGCAAACTGAAGGTAGAGCTGTAACTTCAGTTCTCTGAAGCATGTTTTGTTTTTTTTGTTTTTTTTTTCTGATAAACTTGTGCCAGGGAGGTTAGCAATTTATTGACAAAATTTACTCAAGTAGCTTGCCCAGAGAATATTTTACTGTGCTTTCCTAACACTTAGGTGTTCTGAGTAACTTCAGGACTGGTAGGGACAAAGAAAAAAAAAAAAAAAGCAATTAGCTGGTCTCCCGGCCTTCCTCTACTACCTTTACTTTTAAGCATAAAGACCTAAATTCTCTTTAAAGAATAGGCTCAGAGATGAAAAGTAATTTGAACAACGCTGTTATTCTATTCTAACATGGCCTATGGAATATTCATCCCTTTCTCCACTGAGAATATCAGCTTTACCTAAAATATGTTCTGTAGACTCTGGACTATACAAATTCAGGGATGTTTCTTGGTATTCTGGGCAAATATGATACTCTCAATAGCTTTATAATTTTTCAGTATGTGGTAGGTTAATTTCTCCCTTAAAATTTTTTTCATATATCCTTAGTTATTTTCACAAGGAACTGCAGAAACCTCTATTATTTTTAAGTCATTTTGAAATAAATATTCAAAGTAATTCAAAAATAATGAAAATCTCTAATATTTAGTGCCTCACCTAAAAACAGAATACGATCTCCTTTTATTAAATATATATACCATTTGAAGGTTTTTTGTTTGTTTGGGGCTTTATTCATGAAATACCATAAAGTCATTCAAAAATACATTTTGCCACTAATTTTTGTTAAGAGAATATTTTTCTTTCATGTTCTAAACTGATTTCAATGGTATTGAGCAAATACATTTATATTTTAATTTCACACAGGCTAATTTATGGGGCACTCTTATTAGTGCAATTTTTTTTTTTCACTTAATTTGGGCATTTGATTCCTCTCATAAAACAGACCACAAATAATTATAACATATACCTTACTTGTGTTTTATGTTTTAATAAATTTACTAAAGCTCTTGAGTAAGATAAAATAAGTGTAATTTCCCAAAAATTTGAAGAAATTTTATGCCACTTTTTTTTTAACCCTTCAGGGATAGTAGATATTTCCAGTGAAATGTTTTAATATTCATTTTGTATTTAATATGGGATTGTTTAGAGTTAGGTGTAGTAATTTTGTAGGTGCCTGATGGAGGAAATCTTTCATTTAACTTTCAGTTAAAGCATGCTTTAAAGTTGCACATTACATGCAGGGATATTCTGAATTTATATAAGTTAGAGGATTCCAAAATGTGTAAATAAAATGATAAATCTGTATTGTCATCAATATGTCCCTATGATAAATAGATAAAAATAGGCAAAAGAAAGCATGGAAATTAACAGAATAAAAGAAATATACCTCTGCAGCTTATTGAAAAGACTCCATTTTATAGTTATTTGTGAGGTTTAGAAAATCATTTTATCTTACTCCAGAGCTTTAGTAAATTCAAAGATCTGGTCCTCCAATTTATACTTTAACAGAGTAACATGTTATCCTGTTTATACACAGCTAATAATGTATACATTAGAATCCATTTTGATTAAGATCATGTTCAAAATAACAAAGCACTTACATATTATCAATAATTACATACTGCAGGTTGTTATATTCCACTTCAATTATGTATCATGTTCCTCATATAATAAGGTACTGGCTATGAGAAATAGCTTTGGTCTCACCATCTTCTAGTTTATCTGTAACTTGGGCCATTGTTCAGTGAAAACATACCTTGAATAACTACTGTGTATTAAACCATATACTGTCCAAAACAGCAGCCATTATTCACAAGCAACTACTGAACACTTAGGATGTGGTCAGTCCAGACAGAGTGTTCTATAAGTATAATATACATAACCAATTACAAAGACATGATAGAAATAAAAAAGAATGCAAAATATCTCATTAATAATTTTATATTGAGTTCCTGTTGAAATGATCTTTGGATATATTAGGTTACAGAGAGTGTTACTAATTTTGTGTTTTTTAAAAAAATAGGTCTAATAGAAAATTTTAAGTTATACATGTGACTTGTATTATGTTAACATTAGACATAGTTGGGACACTTATAATACAGATATCAAAATGCATATAACCTTGTTCTCAATGAGTGATGTTTATTATTTCTGATGCTTTTCAGTTTATTGAAAACTCACAAATACCTAATCAGGTAATACTTTTATTTATTTTACATTCTAGGTAGGTAAGGCTTGAAATGGTTAAGCTATTTTTTCAGTGTTTTAGAGTTGGTGTAGAATGAAGGTAGAATGTAAACCTAAACTTATCTAGTATTCAAAGGCATCTCTAGAGAGGATGTAGCCCCAATAGAAAATAATAAAAATATAAGACAGTAGATATGGGCACATAAACAGTTTCAAAGATGTTTCCTAGAGAATATGTTAACTCTATAGTCTACTTTTTGCGGAGTTGAAAGGCGAACTATTTGGGCAAAGACACAAATCTGTTGCTTCATATTTTTTAACTATCTCACATCGTATTTCCCTAATGCCTTTCCAAGCAACCTCCAGGTTATGTTGAAAAGGTAGTCTCTATTCTCAGATCCATCACTTTCTTGTAACTAATCAAGTTGGTATATTCTCTTAATGTCCAGTTATTTTTAATATGTGAAATGAGGTTACTTAATCACAATGATGCTAATATTCCACAGTTACACCACAAAGATTGACTGCATGGTAAAGTTCTCAAGTAAATTCAAATAAGGTGTTATTTTAATTGTGAAGTAAAAATTGCTTTTTTAAGTACCATCATTCAAAATCCGTCAAAATTGGGGCTTATGACAACTAAAAATGGTGTGAATATTCTATTCAAAAAATTATCAAAAAAAGATAATTCAAAATTAAAAGAAGAAAATATTTCAGAGAACATACGTAATAAGACCTACTGAACAGACAATATGATTTATGTGCAAAAACACCCCCACATACACACAAAGAAAAACAAGATACACGTGTATATTTTCCATTTAACATTGGCAAAATTCTTCAAGGCAAGCTTTCCATTTTCCAAATGAAGAAAACTGAGGTTTTAGAGACATTGTGTGAACGGCACTGGTGAGGAACAAAATGGATATTATAATCCATACGTGATTCCAATGCCAGAACTAAGACTTAAGCATTTATTTATATTTTCTGGTGATTGAGCCAAACATTATTTTATTAAAGATTCTTAGGTTTAAAAACAGCAGCAACATTATCAAAAGTAATCTTACTACATCGATTTTAATTCTAAACATTACTTCTTTGCTTCAGAGCAAAGATATTGGAAGCTTCACTAGTAACTGACTAGGGAAAATGTGTAAGTTTAAACTATTTACTCACTTAATTCGTAAGAATAAGATTTTCTAAGTAATAAAGAACTCATATTCTAGTGATGGAGACTGTATAATTTTATTGATTTTGTTAATTTTTGCTAAATAACAGTTGCCTAAAATTAGAACCATATATTCGTATGCTATCGTTGAACAAATCAAAAATGTTTGATCCCTGATGAAATATTCACATTTTATCCAGTTCAACAGAAATCAATATTGATTCGTCATCTTTAGTCCACTGGAGGCAACATCCAAGTGTCAAACTATAAGTTCGTCAGCTTCGTTAACAATTAAATTTCCTTTAAAACAGAAATGTGGGGAATTGAATTTGCTTATTGTAAATGGAAAAAAGATTGGATTGCAGCCTGGTTCCCAGAATGATTGAATCCTTTCTGGGTGAAGCAGTATTAAATAAGATGATTAAAAAGAGACTGCATTTTTTTTCTTTTATAATGTGAATGGATCAGCTTTCAGGGTGAGTGCCAGAGGTAACATACAGCCACTCAATCAGTTGGAAAAATGAGGAGTGGAAACCGTATGGAAAATTAACATTTTTTAAAATGTCCAGAATAAGGCAGATGGAGCCTTCTCCAGCTTTCAGCTATATAGCAGCAGCAGGACATACTAAAAGCAATTCTTCCACCCTAGGTTCTATAGTTAGTGGGGAGGGGGAGAGAAAAACTTGCCACTGAGAAGGTTTCTGAATGTTGCTTGCCCTTCCCTGTAAACCCATCAAGGTGACTAGCAATTTATACCTGTTATAGGGCATTGCTACCTCTTGAAGCACTTAAAGATATTATGAGCTTTCTTTGAATACTGGGAAACATAAACGTCAAGCTGATGTCATCTGGAAGTATTGAATTAAGGTTTGTTTTTTTTTTTTTTACATTGTACGTGGTAAATAGATAAGTATGGTAGAAAAGGGATGATGACAAAGGTTGAATCATTTTTATGAAGTGTCTTAGTATATAATATAGGAAAACAACTTTGGATCACTTCTTGGAGACCATCTCAATGCTGCACAAAATCATTGCTTCTTAGTTCTCAACAATAGGGCTTGACACAATTGTGAAATAGGTGCTTTCCACCTGCCTTCATTACGAGTCCAATAACCTAATACTCTTTCCCACATCTACTTTTAAAATATATTCTCAGCTACTTTGCTCCAATTCGCATTTATAACTAACAGCTTTAAAACACTTGGTAAGATTTATTTATACACTGACACTCCGTGCCCCATAATTAATCCAATATTAGGATGCCTGGTGTTATCAATAGTCCCCAAATATTCTCTAAAAGGGAAAGACTCAACCCTGATATTCTCTACTCTATCATTCAGATGTTTAACAAATGAATTTTTGGCTGTTACTTTCTCAAAAACATTTTTAGTATCATGTAATGGACATTAACTTTATATTTTGGATTATAATCCAATACTACATTTGCCATCCAGTTAACTTTTGATTTCAATTATTATAATTTTAAGATCAAGAATTCCCATTTGGTTTTTGTTTATAGTTTCTAATTATTTCCTTCAAATGGTCTATTAACTCATTAGTACCATATTTCCTTTTAATATATTTTCATAATTTTTTGAATATTTTTAGTAGATGCAATTTGATATATCTAACTTATGTGACATCACTGGGTTGGCTCTTATTGACTACATTTTTTTTTTTTAGTATGGAACACATTCTCCTGTTTGAGTGACCAGTATTTTTTTTTTAATTTTATATTGGACATTATGGCTTAAACATTGTGCGGGTAGTAGATTCTGTTACTGTCATCTAATGGTGTTGAATTTTAGTGTAGTGGGCAGTTCCATTACTGGCTGATCATTGTGAACTTGGATAGACTTGATTTTATGTCTTTTATGCCTGGGTAAAGCTCTAAACTATCAAGAATCAATCTCCAAATTCTATTTTTTACATAGATACTATGAAGATTTCAGATCGTGTTAGGGTCAGTCTGTAGAAGTCTTTTTCTGGAAGGATGTAACTCCTAAAGCATGGCCTCGATGAAGTCTCTGTCAGGTATCAGTGCAGTAGGGATGTGTCCAAACCCCAGTATCTCCAGAATGTTGCAGCCTCTAGTATTCTTCCTTCATTTTGAATCTCACACCTGCTGATTTCTGGCAAGGCTATACAGTCTCATTCTGTGTATAGACAGCCCAATCTTTACCCAAGCTCTCTTGGGGAACTCTGCTTGGCTTCTTTGGACTCCTCTCTTCTATACTGCTCTCATGTATAGAGTATAGCTGCTTCCTCTGTCCCAAACTCTGATTTTTGCCTTCTCTACTCAGCAGGACCACATGGTTTGGATTCCACTTCACTGCACACTGGTGAGAAATTTGTCCCCATAGAAATAGCAACACTGAAGGAGGGACTTCTGTTGTACATGTCCATTTTCTTAAGGATAAAGTTCTTGAATGGCTGTTGCCTAATGCTGTAATACAGCTCATTTATTTTTCCAGACAAGGGTTCAGAAAAGAAACACAAAGTGGCTGTTTCCAGTGGTTTGTGTTTAATTGTGTAACATCATCTCTGAACCAGTTTTTAAAGAATAAGCATCAATTAAAGAGGAATCAACTTGAAATAAACGTAATTTAAAAATTCATTTACTTTTTCCACAGAATTTTCACTCCAAGATTCCAAGATGAAAATGTCCAGAATTCAAATTGCAATGAATTCTTTCTTAGCTATCTTTGTAGCTTTATTCATCCTTAAATGTATTTCTGTCCAGTATTGAATTTACATCTGCTAAGTTTATCCACCAAATGTTTTCAAAAAACCTAGGAGTCATGATTTTAGGACAGTATGAAAACTAGTTATCATTAATATTTTTAATAACATGTTTTTAAGGGTTGCAATTCACTGGCAGGACTCAGCTTTTAATTAGTAAGTTTCTCCTACTTGTGTATTTCCTACCACTATATGTGTATGGATTCTTACACACTGTTAATCACATCACTAATTAAATATCTAGGCATTGACTTTACTTATTTAATATTTTGAAGATCATAACTAATACAAAAATTATTCCTAGAGTTACTGCATTGCCGTCTAGTGGAACAGATTTCATTACAGATGGTTTAAACCCTCTATTAGCAGATACAATTTACCAGCATTGGCTGTTGAACTTAAATGATAAGGAAATAATTGTTTTCCTTCTTTAACTCTACCTCGTTCACTGGCAATTCTTTATCCTATGGAATATGACTTTTCTTCCAAATGATCTTGGGCTTTGGGAAAATTTGAGAACTGCCAAGACATGGCAGAACTGTAGAGTACAAGAGAGTACTGTGAAATAAAGATTAAAATGTAAATTAGGTAGACCATAAAGGAAATCATAAGAAAAAAATGTTACAAAATGAACCTAGGGAGGAAAATTTCACTAAAGAGTTTAATTTTTTAAAAAAAAAGTTTAATTTTATCTGTTATTCATTTGACATTATCCAAGAGCCTTGAAAGGATTTTAAGTAAGCATGTAATGAGGTCCAATCTTCATTTTGGTATGCCAAAGACACATCAACCACCCAAATGCTAGGAATGGCTTTCCCAAAGTGAGAAAACTGTAGTTGGCTGTGGTAACTGTGTCCTTTATTCTTTCCCATATTCCTCTCTACTACTTTTTATTGTTGGGCACATTCATCCCTGGAGCCATGCATTCAGTTGTCCTTCTCTCATTGAAGGAGGAGAGTGTCTAGAGGATTGATCTTAGGTTCATATGAGGATAAGCAATTTGATTAACTTAGCACTTGAGAAGATGGATTTCAAAACCTCTTCTGTGTTAACAATGACATGTCATTTGTCACTTGAATAGTTTCAGATAAATATCTTAATATCAGCTAGTGGGAACTTTTGGTAATTTCTAATGATATGAAAAGCACAAAGAAAAATTTACTGGAAATATGAAAATCTCTTAACTCCTAGACAGATTCTTGACAAGGAGAAGAGTTTGGAGGATCACAAATAATAGATGTTCACTTGTGCCATTCCTATTTAGAAATATAATGGGAAACTTAATAACAGAAAATATTTATGTGTTTAAATTTTATCAGCAATGGTTGATTAGCAGTTTTGTTGTATCCCCAATTTTTAGTTGCTCACATATTTGATAATCATTATAAATCTTGTTATTTTGCCACAAAAATAACAAAATTTTAAAGTTGAAAGATTGTTCAGCCCAACATTTCCCTCTTATTCTTCTTTTTGAAACATCCTTAATTCTCTACTCTCCTTAAGTGTCAAGGTTTTCTAAATTTTTCCAGTGTTCACTATTTTTCCTCAGATAAGCAACTTTCAAATCTCTTGTCCTCTCAAAATGTTTCACTGGGAAATATATCTTAAGAAAAGACAGACCAGGATATGAAAGGCAAAGCCAGTAACTTTAGAAATTATTATAAAATAAAGGAATTTACCCTCCGAAATTTCTGATCCAGTCACATGAGAGGTAAGGATTCCAGGACAAAAAAAGGGTTACAAGTAGGCTGATCATAGGTTCCTGGCATACCCTAGACAGAATTTAATCCTGTTGTTCTGACATCAAATCTTGTTAAAGTGCTCTATCACTCAAAACTGCCAAAATTTAGATGACACATTTTATGATCATAATTATAAGTAGCAAGATGAATTTTAGGCAGAAATTTATTTTCTTTTAGCCAGATCCTCTCTTTTGGGACCCAACAATGTCCAAACTACATTTTGTTATTTCTTTTTGCTTGACTTATTATACTCCTAACATAGAAAATATCTAGGGGATGGGTGCTGGGAGGGAAAGAATGCTACCTAACCCTACCCAGTTTTACCATCTTCAAACCTTCCTTAAAAATGTGCATTCATCTTAATTCCTAGTGTGAACAGATTTAGGAACTTTAAAAGGCAAGAAAAATCTGTCATTTCTCTGCTATCATGCAATCATGTGTCTTTTCTGAGACAAAGTATAATGACTGGGTAACTTAGGCTAAGATGGGGCAAGTAGACAGAGACAAGAGCTTTAAAAAAAAAAAAAGCAACTCCCAATACATTATCATTTCATGTATTTCTTTGCTTTTCTGGTAGTACCTTTCACATAAAAGTCCTCATTAAACATTTTGTGAGCGAATGAATGACCTGGAATGAACTATATCTTTATATAAAATCTGAGGTGACTAGGACACCTTCCAATTTCAGAAAATGATATTAGGCAGCTGTGACCCTCGAGAGACTATTGCTTCAGCTGGAACTCATATAAATTCAGCATGTTAAAGAGTGTTAATCTTTTGTTGTTGAATATTCAAAAGTATAGCAACTGGTTAGAAATTGCTTGAAATTTATTTCTGTTTATCGAAGTGTTCCCAGCCTTAAAATGAGCTGCTCCCAAAATTAGTGGAGTAATTTTGGTGAGGTGATTTTCATGAAGGCTTAGAGAGAGCTAGGGATGTATGTGAAAAAGTCCAAAAGAGCATGTATGGATGGCCAGGTTGAAGGGGCATTATGGAGTCTACCTAAGGGACTGGCGTCATAGCTCATGCCTGGCAATTTTAGAGAGATACGTCAGGGCTTGAAGCAGAACCAAGTCCTTGCTTTATAAAATAATGGGGCACCAAGAGGGCTGCTTTGATGGCCATATGACAATGTGTGAATCTGAACTGGAAGAAAATTTCTCCTCGCATCTGCAAGGTGTGGCTTTTTGTTGTTGTTTTGATGCAATGGAGCCTCTCAAAGATGCAGTAATACTTTGACATCTTGAAGGTTTTGTCTTAGGTGTCAGTACATGAGCACCAGCAACAGTGGTAGTCATGAGGAGCATGGAGGTGACCTCATGGGTGGTGAAAATTAGTAATATTGAGAACAAGTGAGGAAGAACATCAGGGCATCGGGTGAGAAAAAACTCAAAGTATCAATCAGCCAGAGTGTGGTGTGTGTGGAAAGGTGCTAATGGAGGAGGGTTGTTGTTCTTCATTAACCTGGAAGTTTGCCATTAGCTTTTTTTAAATTTTATTTTATTATGTTACGTTAATCACCATACATCATTAGTTTTTGATGTAGTGTTCCATGATTCATTGTTTGCGTATAACACCCAGTGCTCCATTCAGTACGTGCCCTCTTTAATACCCATCACCAGGCTAACCCATCCCCACCCCCAGAACCCTCAGTTTGTTTCTCAGAGTCCATAGTCTTTTATGGTTCATCTCCCCCTCCGATTTCCCCCCCTTCATTTTTCCCTTCCTACTATCTTCTTTTTTTTTTTTTTAACATATAATGTATTATTTGTTTCAGAGGTACAGGTCTGTGATTCAACAGTCTTACATAATTCACAGCCCTCCCCAATGTCTATCACCCAGCCACCCCATCCCTCCCACCCCCACCACTCCAGCAACCCTCAGTTTGTTACTTGAGATAATTGCCATTAGCTTTTAAGGGCATAAGCCACAGAAATGATGATTTTTCCTTACATAGCTCCATTTGTATCCACTACTCTCTGACATGACTAGATAAAATAGTTTTTATGGATCACTCATATATATCTTTGTTTTCCTGAAGAAAGTCACAGTCACTATCTTAAAAGGACCAATTTAGTATTTCAATTTCATCTTCTGTCAGCCTTGACCTCTTGACATGTCCTTAGGGTAGGTGTACTAGATAAGCAAATAAAAATATGGTACACCTATTTTAACTTTATATAAACAAATAATACTTTAATATAATAATGTCCAAAATAGAGATTGCTGGGAAGATGATGAATAGGAGGATTCCAAGCTTACCCTGTCCCACGGATACAACTAGAAAACCTCACATCAGTGTAAATAACCCAGACAACAACCCAAAGACTGACAGAACAACCTCCATAAGTAAATGTAGAAAAGGGGCCCATAAGAGAAGATAGGATAGGCAAAGACATGGTAGGGATCTAAATGAACCCATTGGACTGTCCATAGGAGGAAGGGATGCTGTGGGCATGGAGAGGGGAGAGAAAGAGACCCTGACACCTGGGAGCCTGCACTGGGAAGACAAATCCCTGTAACATGTGCTTTGAAAACCACACAGACTGAATTTTACAAGCTCTTACAACCAGCAGGAATTTTAAAAATCAGCAGTCGCCTCTGTGAGAGAGGAAACTGAGTCCCTGCCCCTAAAAAGAAAAGCACAACAAATAGCCCACGGAGATAAAGCATAGAAGCAGCAGTTTGAAAAATGCCTGGGGCATACCAGAGGGAGTGTTGTTTACTCATCTCAGAGCATGTCCTAGAGGGCCAAAGATCTTTGGGGCACTCCTCTGACAAAGGGGTTGGCAGGCAACATTTCTCTCCCCACCCCACATAAATACATGGTCACTTGCAGAAACCAACATGGAGCTGACATTTGCTACCTAACTTGCCACCACTGCTGGCACACCATCCTCACACTGGTGGATCCTCCCTCTCCAACCAGGCCTGCCTCAGTCTCTGTGCTGCAGGTCTCACAGAGGACCAAGGCTCACCCTGCAAACACTGTACATCCCACCCCCTCACACGTGGGGTAACACTAGAGAAAGCAGAAGAATAAATCAGTGGCCTGAAATAAAACAATGTAAAGAGTGACACCATTTACCTAAATCATGGGGTGGGGTGAAGAGAGAAGTAAAAGAATGGGTTCAAACTTAAGTGACCATCAACTTAATATAGACTGCTATATGCAGAAGATGTTATATACAAGCCTAATGATAACCAGAAATCAAAAACCAGTAATAGATGTGCCAAAAATAAAGAGAAAGGAATCCAAGTACATCACTAAAGAAAGCCAGCAAACCATGAGAGAAGAGAGCAAGAGAAGAAAGGAACACAGAAGAACTACAAAAACAGCCATAAGGCAAGTAACAACATGGCAATAAATACATACCTATCAATAATCGCTTTGAATGTAAATGGACTAAATGCTCCACTCAAAAGACAGTGTGATGGAATGGATAAAAAAACAAGACCTACCTATATGCTGCCTACAAGAGACTCATTTCAGACCGAAAGACATATGCAGATTGAAAGTGAATGGATGTAGAAGCATTTATCATGCAATTGGAAGTGAAAAGAAAGCTGGCATAGCAGTAATTATATCTGACAAAATAGACTTTAAAACAAGAGACAAAGGACACTGTATATCACAAATGGAAAAATCCAACAAGATATAACAATGGTAAATATTTATGCTCCGAACATGAAAGCACCCAAATATATAAAACAAACATAAAGGAGCTAATCAATACTAATACAATAATAGTAGGGGACTTTAACACCCCATTTACATCAATGGACAGATAATCTAAATAGAAAATCAACAAGGAAACAGTTGCTCTGAATGCCACCTTGGACCAGATGGATTTAACAGATTTATTCAGAACATTCCACCCTAAAACAGCAGAATACATACTCTTTTTTTTATTATTTTAAAGATTTTTATTTATTTATTTGACAGAGACAGAGACAGCGAGAGCAGGAACACAAGCAGGGGGAGTGGGAGAGGGAGAAGCAGGCCTCCCGCCGAGCCAGGAGCCGGATGCGGGACTCGATCCCAGGACCCCGGGATCATGACCGGAGCCGAAGGCAGTCGCTCAACCAACTGAGCCACCCAGGCGCCCCAGAATACATATTCTTATGAAGTACACATGAAACATTTTCCGGAATAGATAATATATAAGGCCACAAAACAAGTCTCAACAAATTCGAGAAGATCGAAGTTATACCATGCATCTTTTCTGACCACAACGCTATGAAGCTAGAAATCAATCACAAGAAAAATACTGGAAAGAGCACAAGTACATGGAGGTTAAATAATATGCTACTTGACAATGAATGGGTCAATCAACAGATCAAAGAGGAAATCCAAGAAAACATATGGAGACACATGAAAATGAAAATACAATGGTTTAAAATCTTTGAGATACAGTAGAAGCTGTCCTAAGAGGGAAGTTTATAGCAAAACAGGCCTATGTCAAGAAGTAACAAAAATCTCAAACAACCTAACTTTACATCTAAATGAACTAGAAAAAGAAGAAAAAACAAAACCCCAAACCAGCAGCAGGAAGGAAATAATAAAGATTAGAGCAGAAATAAATGACATAGAAACTGTAAAAAATAATAGAACAAATCAATGAAATGAGGAGCTGGTTCTTTGAAAAGACCAACAAAATCAGTAAACCTTTAGCCAGACTCATAAAAATAAAGAAACAGAAGACTCACACAAAATCAGAAATGAAAGTGGAGAAATAAATGACACCACAGAAATACTAAGGATTATAAGACAGTATTATGAAAAATTATATGCCAATAAATTGGACCACATAAAAGAAATAGATAAATTCCGAGAAACAGGTAACTTCCCAAAACGGAATCAGGGGGGAATAGAAAATTTGAAAAGATCGATTACTAGCAAAAAAAAAAAAAAAAAAAAGTTGAATCAGTAATCAAAAACTTCCAACAAACAAAAGTCCAGGACCAGATGGCTTCACAAATTCTACCAAACATTTAGAGTTAATACCTATCCTTCTTAAACTAGTCCAAAAAAATAGAAGAGGAAGAAAAGCTTCAAAATTCATTCTGTGAAGCCAGAATTACCCTACCAAAACCAGATAAAGACACTATAAAAAAAAGAGAGAGAGAGAAAAAATTACAGACCAATATCTCTGATTTAGATGCAAAAATCTTCAACAAAATATTAACAAGCTAAATACAACAATACATTACAAAAATCATTCACCATGATTAAGTGAGATTGATTCCCAGGATGCATTTTTACACACTAATAGTGGGGTAGCAGAAAAATAAATTAAGAAAACAATCCCATTTACAATTGCACCAAAAATAATAGAATACCTAGGAATAAATTTAACCAAGGAGGTAAAAGATATATTCACGGAAAACTACAAAACACTGGTGAAGGAAAGTGAAGATGACACAAATGGGGAAAAAAAAAAAATCCATGCTCATGAATTGGGAGAACAAATATTGTTAAAATGTCTATACTGCCCAAAACAATCTACACGTTTAATGCAATCCCTATCAAAATACCAAGAGCATTTCTCACAAAACTAGAACAAATAATCCTAAAATGTGTATGGAACCACAAAAGACCCCAAAGAGCCAATGCAATCTTCAGAAAGAAAAACAAAGCTGGAAGTATCACAATTCCAGATTTGAAATTATACTACAAAGCTTTAATAATCAAAATATGTGTAGACTATGAGCCATTCATATCCTGAGACAGTTATTGCCAAACCATTTTCATCATGTACCTCTATTATGAAAAGTTTTGAGTTTATACTCCTAATAAAAGTATACTACTTGTTTATACTTTATATATTTATACTTTATATATTTATACTGATGTACTGATATGTATGAATGTGTATTATAAAATGTCCACAAAATTGAAGTTAAAAAATTTTTAAGTTTAAAAAAAAAAAGAACAGTATGGTACTAGCACAAAAGTAGACAGATCAACAGAACATAACAGAAAGCCCAGAAACAAACCAGGATTCAATTAATCTTTGACAAATAGGGCAAGAATATGCAATGGGAAAAAGACAGTCTCTTTAACAAATGGTGTTGGGAAAACAGGAAAGCAACATGTAAAACTCAAACCTCACCACTTTTTCACTCCATACGCAAAATGAACTCAAAATGGACTAAGGACGTAAATGTGAGACCTGAAACCATAAAAATCTTAGAAGAGAGCATAGACAATAATTTCCCTGACCCTGGGCCATAGCAACACCTTTCTACATATATCTCCTGAGGCAAGGGCAACAAAAGCAAAAAACAAACAAACAAACAAATAAAAAACAACTATTGGGACTACATCAAAATAAAAAAGCATCTGCACAGCAATGGAAACAATCAACAAAACTAAAAGATAACCTACTGATTTGGAGAAGATATTTGCAAATAACATATCTGATAAAGGGTTAGTATTCAAAATATATAAAGACCTGATACAACTCAACACCAAAAAACACAATTAATCCAATTAAAAAACGGGCAGAAGACATAAACAGACATTTCTCCAAAAAAGACATACAGATGGCCAACAGTCACATGAAAAAATGCTCACCATTACTCATCATCAGTGAAATGCTAATCAAAACCACAATGAGATATCACCTCACACCTGTCAGAATGGGTAAAACCAAAAACACCAAAAACAACGAGTGTTGGTAAGGATGTGGAGAAAAAAGAATGCTCATGCACTGTGGGTGGAAATGCAAACTGGTACAGCCACTTTGGAAAACAATATGGAGGTTTCCTTAAAAATTAAAAATAGAACTACTCTATGATCCAGTAATTACACTGCTGGGTATTTACCTGAAGAATATGAAAACATTAATTTGAAAGGATATATGCATCCCTATGTTTATTGCAGCATTATTTACAGAAGTCAAATTATGGAAACAGCCTGTCCATCAACTGATTAATGTATAAAGAAGATGTGGGAGATATATATATACATAAAATGGAATAATATTCTGCCATAAAAAAAAACAACGGAATCTTGCCATTTGCAACAACATGGATGGCACTAGAGAGTATAATGCTAAGGAAATCAGTCAGCGAGAGACAAAGATATGATTTCACTCATATGGAATTTAAAAAGCAGAACAAGGAAGAAAAGAGAGACAAATGAAAAAACAGACTCTAAACTATAGATAACAAACAGATGGTTCCCAGAGAGGAGGTGGGTGGGGGGAAGGGTGAAATAGGTGAAGGGGGATTAAGAGTCCACTTATCTTGATGAGCACTGAGTAATATACCAAATTGTCAAACCACTATATTGTACACCCCAAACTAATTTAACACTGTTAACTATATTGGAAGTCTTTAAAAAGTTGTTTATTTAAAATTCAAATTTAGGGGCACCTGGGTGGCTCAGTTGGTTAGGCAACTGCCTTTGGCTCAGGTCATGGTTCCAGGGTCCTGGGATCGAGCCCTACATCGGGCTCCCTGCTTGGTGGGAAGCCTGCTTCTCCTTCTCCCACTCCCCCTGCTTGTGTTCCCTCTCTCACTCTGTCAAATAAATAAATAAATAAAATCTTAAAAAAAAAATTCAAATCTAACAGGGTAATTTTACTTGGCAACTTTTAGATCTCTAGGTCTGTTCCAGGTAACTATCTCATCTTTGCAAAGGTGGAGGTATGGGGACTTGCATTACAAATGATTCTATTTGACCCTAGCTCTGCAATCACTTGGCTCCCTTCTTCACGGGTATCCCCTGCCTCTGGTGGGTGCTCTCCATGGCTCAGGCCTTTAGGTTGCAGCTGAGTGAGCATTTCCCTGAGTCATGCTATATATGCTAGTTTAATATCAGTGCTTTTAGCTTTATAAAGTGAACACTTAGGAGCACATGATTTTGATACCACACTGTGACAAGATATTGCCCATTTCTTTCATATAAAATTGTTGAAAGAAATTAATATTCATCTCACCCTTAAATGACTCTCTTTGGTGCCTGATTTCCAGCACCCCTTTGACTTTCTCAGTTTTCAAAAATATTGCTTCCAGGAGGCAGATTGCCATAGTTATCCTCAAATTAAGTCCTAAGCATGCTTAAATAAAGGGGAACTGGGTTGCCAAGGAAATGACCACAACAGAAGTGTAGACACACAGGTTCCAGTACACTAAAATTGCACATCTAAGCTCTTACTGTTTCAACAATAAAAAGCTTTATGACACCCAGAAACCTCTTTTCACCTTCTGAGACCTCAGTTTCTTTAAATATGAACCCATGGCAATAGATTTGTGATTCCCAAATACAACTGATGAACAGAATCACCTTCAATTTTTTTTCTTTTAATTGTAGATTCCTGTATCACACCCCAGACTTAATGAATCTGGCAACCACATCTGGGGAACTTCCTCGTGCGAATGATTACCTTACAAAATAGAGAAAGTCAAGGAACAATTGGTTTGGTGCTACAAAAAAATATGAATTCATAATATTTACCTAATATCAGAAATATAGATTTGAGTGAAAAATAATACACATAAATAAAATATTGTATATTGAGACTACAATGTGATTAGAGAAGTTGAAACATTAATCTAGGGAGGAATAATTAAAATTTTAAAACACGCACATTGTGACCAGCAGATCCTGGAAATCTGTCATTTTTTATCTGTTTTCATATGATTCTGAAGATTAGCGATATAAAAGAATGATTGGATTCTTCCAGGTAACACACTTTATTTCATGTAAAGCTCTGCTACAATTAGCCTATTATTTCCTTATATAAAAGTGATAAATATTTAATAATTGACAACAAAGTGAAAATGGCCTTCATTTGAAAGTTAGATATGGCAGTCATTCTGGATTTTTAAAAACTGCTTTGACAAATAGACAAGGAGTAGTATCTCAAACTGTCTTTTATATAGCTCGTCACTAGATGAGACACTTTCTTCATGAACTCAAAGAATTCTTTGTACTATAAGAAGCCTCTACTGACCATCTGCTGCCATGTCAAGACTCCATGTTTCAAGCCAGCAAACAAATGAGATTGTATTTTAGTCTGTCAATCAAAACTGGCTTCCTCTTCAAGGTTGCATAATGTTTTCTTTTATATGTTTCTGTTGAATTTGTGGAGTATTTATTGAGCACCTATTATGTGTTTAGAACTACATACAGAAAAGAAAATTATCTCTCTTCTCATAAAGGTTGGAGAAGATATATAACAAATGAAGCCTACATAGCTGTGTATCATATGAGAAAAAATAAGTAGAGTAGGTTACAAGGTTTTTTGAAGGAGGAAGAAATTAACAGTAGGGAGAGCAATCTAGAAAGTCTACATAATGGGAAGAGGGTGCTCTGAGTCAGAATTTGGTTATGCTGAAGTGGGTGAGGCGATACAGATGTTGACATTTCACAGGTACAACAAAATCTCTCCATCATGGGCTTTCAAGCCTTTGGACTCAAACCTCCCCATATCAACCACACATTCTGCCACCAGCCACTCTTCCCATCATGCATTTTCTAGATGTTATATTTTATTGTTTTTCCTCTGTTCCTCAATTTTATATTATACAAAATCTATGTAATCTTTTTTTCTTTCTACATAGCTCTTTGATGAGAAGTTCAATGCTTTTGTTTGCTTCTATGACCACTTTTTAACAGTTGACATGAATTCGTGAGCTTCTTAGAGGTGTTAGTGTAATCTTAGTTTTTAAGGGAGTCTTAAGTACCTATTTCCCTAATGCCTACACTTAATCATCGTTCCCTTTCCAAAAATAGGAAAACTGTATAACAAATTATTTTACTTCTTTACTTGGCCAAGCTTTAAAGTTCAGTCAAATTGGCATCATATGGTATAGCAATCCATCCAAGTATGCTGTTCATTCTAATTCATTTACACTCCTCAAAACACTAAAATATGTTTCATTATAGTTTTGAAACTACAAGTTCTAGGTAATTGCATATTCTCCCTTAAAACTCTACAATTTCCACTGTTTTCCTCAGAACTCCTGGTCAAATGCGTGTTTTTAATGAAAGTCCTACCTAGATTAATGCTGCAACTTCCCCAACTTAAGTTTAGTCTCATATACAGTATTTATTGTCTGTATAACATTTTTTTCTTTTACTGAAACATGTCTGTACTTCTGACATTACACAAATATTAGGAATCCATATATTTCTGTAGCACAAGAACAAATGCTCTTTGAATGTTTCCAAAATGTAGGGTAAATACTGGTATAGCTAAATTCTCCAGATAGGGTGGACAGAAAAAAAAAAAAAAATACTAGCTACCTAGTTAAATTTGAATTTCAAATAAATAATAAATTTTAGTGTAATTACACATGTGTGGACCATACCTGTATTAAAACTGTATCAATCATTTGTTTTGAAATCAGAGGTAACCGGGCGGCCTGTATTTTTATTTGAGCTATCTGGCAACACTACCAGAAAATTAGTACCAAGATTCCATCGGGCTTCCCCAGAGTTCTCTGCTTTCTTTCTTTCTTTCATCCCCTTTCCCACACATACTTCCTCTTGCTACTTTGCTTTGTCCCATCTGTTAATGCTGTGACCCTGCAGTGTCTTTGATACATACACTCCCCGCCTCTGGTTTCTCACATGGCATTCTCATCCAACATATTTGCACATGCTCTCTTGAAGCCTTTTATCATGTCCTCTGAAATGGTCCATTGCTCTCCAGTCCACTCATGATCAAGTCCAAATTTCTCAGCTTAATTTCCAGGCACCTTCTTACCAGGGTACGTGTTTCTATTCAACTGCTGTCCAACTGATTCTCCAAGTTCCTGCCTCACTCCAAATGTCTTTAGAACAAACATGTTTATCGTGTATCTCCATCACTTCAGCCATGCTACTTCTGCATCTTAGATATCTTCTCTCTTCTCATGTCAGGCTCTCATGCAAAGGTCATCTCTTGGATGTCTTCCTGTACTTTTTCATCCTCTTTGCGAAGACTCTTCTATTGAAATTACCTGTAACAATTACTTTAAGATGCAATCATATACTGCATTTCATTTCCAAAGCAATGTCATTTCTTTCTCCCCCAATGAAATGCTAATATTTTTTAGGTCAGTAAATGTATCCTGGTTTGTTTTTTTTTTTTTTTTTGAGTGCTAATCAAATTGCAGGCATTCAATAAGTATGTTTGGAATTGAATGGAAGATGATCATGATCTCTTAACATAAAGCGTGCCCATTTCCACAGAGAAGGAAATGATTGAAACAGTGTGTGAGGATATGGGTACAGCCATAACCCCTGCTTGGAGTATCTGCTGTGCTGGAGGAAAGCTGCATTCAGTCATAATCAAAGGGGAGTTGCAAACTGAAAACAAATCATTAGGCTCTAATCATGCAGCTCAGAGTGGAAGGGATAGGGCCCTAAGATGCTCTAAAACAGTATTTTTGCAGAGTTCATTATAAAACGTGGAAGTCTAAAGGTATCCTCTTTGTTCTGATTACTCACCTTTGCAGCTCCAGTCTGACCCTCCATTTCAAGTTCAGATTCCTACAGTTGGTTGTTTCCTGGCCATTGCTAGAAGTTATTGCATTATATTTGAGACCAATGGAGGTCAAAGTTCAGAATACTTGACTGGAGGCATGACATTAGGAAAATGGGTATTTCAGTAATCATTCTGAACTTGTTATGGAGCAAATAATAAGGCAGAGACACCTTTGATCCACTGACTGAGGCCCAGACATGGCTGGTATTTTTTGCTAGTGCTGTATCTCTAGAGTTCATATAAATCAATTTACAAGAACATTATTTATTCCTCTCTCCAAGACGATTTGCCAGAATGAGGTCAGAAAGAAAGATTAATATGACACCTAATACCGCAGCAAGAAGAAAACTGTTTTACAATTAGGGTCAAATCTTAAAGAGGCAGGTGTTTTTCCTTTGCCAGAAAATATTAAATTTTCAATCTTGCATTAAGGAACCTGGTAGGTCCTATTTTAGTGTGTCCAGCAGCAGTGACATACACATAGGCCTTGGGAATTTGAAAACCTGGCTTGAGTATTTCCTTAACTTCTCTGACCCTTGGTTTTGTCATCTGAAAATAATAGGGTTTAGTGAGGATTAAAACTGAAAATATGTGGTTGATAGAGCCCCACTAATAGTGCCCCTTGATAAATGGGTACACTTAACTTCTACTGCTATGTTCACTCCTTACCGAAGAAACCAAGGTTTGGATGTAGATAGAAATGTATAAAGTATTTATACTATAAAGATCTTTCAAGTGTATTGTCTCATGTATTAAAAAAAATACTCCATTGAGAAGCAAGATTATATTATTATCCTTGCACTTTTCAGAGAAAGAAAATGAATCACAGAGAAACTGTGAGATACAGGAATCAGGAAAGTTGGTTCAATTTCCAACTTAGCCACTAACTACTTTATGGCCTCGAGCACTTTAGCCCTCTTGTGTGTAAAGTAAAAATGCTGACCTAGATCTTCACTATCGTCCGGCATAACTCTCCAAGTCTGTAATGCAGCCCAGAAGGGACAACATTATAAACAGAATGTGGTTTTTTTTTCTGGTTGTTAAATGGTATAACTTTCCTCACTTGATCACATTGCTTCTTTTGCAATTATTTGAAGCACTGACTCTCTACATTTACATGAAGAAATATAAATTTCTTTGCCCTTTAAAATCCAACTGCTAAATATGTGTGTCTTACAGTAAATGTTGCTCAACCACCAATGATTTGTTGTAACTGCATGGGGGACACACATAAATCAAAAACGCATTTAGAGCTCAGTCCAAATTATAAATTCAATAACCTGGTGCAAATTATAAATCAAGTAACTGACTATTGTGCAACTGTCAATCAATTGAAATAGATTAATACCCTCAACCGAAGTGACTTGAGGAACTGGAGAAGTTATGGGAACTACAAGATTGCAGCTCTAATTTGAAGAGCTCTCCACAGTGCTGGCAGAACACTTCTGTGCATAGAGTAATAGGAATAGGGAAATTTATGGAACACACACTGTGGGCTTTATTCAGACTATGTTTTGTTCTCACAACTGCCCTATGCAGAAGTTGCTCTTATCATCATGATTTTCTAGACGATGGGCTGAAGACAGAGGTGAAGGGGCTCGCCCTATGTCATATGCTCCTAGAACACAGAGCAGGACCCAAACCACCTGGTACATCTTTGTCTAGACACTGATCTCTTAACAGTTACATGGTACTGCCCACTCCTTGTGTAATTCTAAGCAGAGGAGGATGACTGGCGGATGGAATTTCATAATCAAATTATCTTCAGTTGAAAACAATCTCTTGGGCTAGCAAATATAAAGATTTCAAGAAAACCAAAGGATTTTGGATTTATCGCCTTCAATGATTAAAATGTCTACTTTTTTTTTGCTCAAATGCATTATTTCAGCTTATCAGGATGTGCATTGCGCCTGTGTAATCTTCATCACTTAATACAACTACAAGTTTACAAAACATGGCAGAATTAGGTGTTTCGATTTTTCTTATTTTTATAATGACTTTGAGCCACTTAGTCACCCACCACCTGCAATTTCCACCCTCTCCAGACACAAGAAATGTGTGACCATGTCATGGGGTTTTGTGAGGACCATAAAGGGGGCGGGGGGGAAGTGTTTTGCCAATAGCTCAGAATTCTGTTTCCCATAGATCATATATTAGATAAGATAATTGGATTTCATCTTATAACAAGGTAAAATGAGTACCTACTACAGACGGCCCTATGAGTGATCTTCACAGGCATTATCTGATTCTCAAAACACTGAGAAACAGTTCTTATTAAGATTTCTTTAGCAGTTACGAGCTCTGTGGAGTTGTTTGGGAAATATAATGAACATGTGTGGCTTCTCTTGCATACTTTGAAACATGCCCCTCCTCAAGGTAACTACTGTTTTGAATTTAATATTAATGATTTTCTTGATTTTTTTAATTAAAAAAATTTAATTGTGGCAAACTACACATAAGATTTACCAAGTTGGCCAATTTAAGTGCACAGTTCAGTAAAATTAAGTTCATTTGTGTTGTTGTGCAACCAATCTCCAAACTCTTTTCATCTTACAAAACTGAAATTGTGTGCATGTGTGCATATGGACATATAGTTTTCTGACCCAGAACCATGTACTGAAAAGACCATGACTTCATTGATTGGCCATGCCATCTAGCTCCGTCATGAATTATTTCTGGGCTCTCATTGTTTGATCTGTTTCCCTGCTCTCAAATCTCTTTCAATAGTCTATTTATTGATTCTTCTAACAATATTTGTCTTATTTACTAATATCTCTTAAAACTTATGAAGTCTTTAGGAGAATATCCCCAAATTTTGTTTTTTATTCTAGATTTTCTCAGATACTTGGCTGTTTGCTTTTCCACACAGATCTAGAAATGAACATGTCAATTTTCAGCACCCTCATCACCCTCAAAAACACAAATAAAATTGCTGGGACATTAAATGAAATGCATTACATCTGTAGATGAGCTTGGGGAGAATTAATTTTCTCAAGATATGGAATATTTCAATCTATGACCTTCTGTTTCTTAATTTATTAAAGTCTTATTAGTATCATAAAATAGAATTTTATATTTTCCGTAAAGGTATCAACATCTTTTGTTAAGTATTTTTTGAGGTAATTTGATCTATTATTTTTCACATCAGATTAGTACAATGTCCACAATATACACAATGTATATATACACTGTGAACACACACTATATATGCGTATACATATGCACCCAAACACACACAAGTACTATGTATATCAAAATATAGAAAATTTATCACATGCCAGCAACCCCCTCAATAGTTAATACTCCACAAAATAAATGCTATTCTTACTTCTATTACCACAAAATTTGCTTGGTTTTGAATTTCTCATAATGGAATGATACTAAGCACTCTTTGTACCTGGATTCTTCATTCAACAATCTGTTATAAAATCCATCCATATTGTTATGTGTAGCAAAAATACATTTGATTTCTACATAGCATTCTTTTTTTTTTTGAATATTATATGGTCATTCTTGTACATGCTTTTTGATGGGCATATGCATTTATCTGGGGTAGTGATATATAGCCAGGAGAGTAATTGCTGGGTCACAGAAGAGATGTATATTTGGGTCTGATTGATACTGTGAAATAATGTTTTTAAATGATTGTATCAGTTTAGACTCTTTCCAGCCACCTATGAGTTCCAGCTCCTCAACATCCTTGAAAATACTTCTATTTTTAGTTATTTCACTTTTAGCCATTTTGTTTCTGAGCTTCATTTCTAATATGTTGTTGTGGGGTTTTTCTTTTTCTTTTTTTCCCCCCAAGACAGATAGAGCGAGAATGAGCAAGCCCGAGCCAGAGGATGGGAGAGGGGCAAAGGAAGAGGGAGGGAGAGAATCTTAAGCAGGCTCCATGCCCAGCATTGAGCCCCACGTGGGGCTCAAACTCAGGACCCTGAGATCATGACCTGAGCCAAAATCAAGAGTCAGACACAAGGGACTGAGACACACAGGCACCCTGTTTTGTTTTTATTTTGAGGCAATATACCTGTTTTTCTAACTATAACCAAATTAGTAGGCAAAACTTGGTTTCTGAATTATATATGCCTTGTATGTGCTTCATATGATTTTATACACATATAAATATATATATATATATGTATTCTATGTAAGTACAAATGCAATGAAAAAATGGGTTAACTTATGTACTTTGTTAATCACTATAATTTTGCATGCCAAATAAAAGCCAGCTGCAACACAGACCAAATTTCAAAAATATCAATTTTAATTAATATGCAGTTTCCAACTATGAGCAAGAGACTGCAAAGGCACTATAGGGTATAACAAAAAAAGTGAGGATTTAGTAGGCTCTCTTTCCTTGGATCTTACACTCCAAGATAGGGAGTTAGAATGAAACGTGAGTAACTGACAAATGTCAAAGAAATCAAGAATTCAAAAAGTGTCGTAAATATGTAAGCTGCCACTGGTATATGAGTTCAACCAAAGTAGATGCTTACTTCTAGTCACAGGTATCAGAAAAGAATGATAAAGAATATGCTACTTTATTTTTTTCTTGAGGGAAACAAAGGATTTCAATTAGTAGAAATAAGTTAGATGACTTTCTGAGTAAAAGGAAGAACAGTAAAAAAAACAACACTCTCATTGTGTTAGAAAATTCCATGGAAGGATTGATTGATTAATTGAAAGTAAAAAGATCTATTCCATTTGGTTGAAATGGAGCGTTACGGAAGAATAGAACAGTCTCAGGCAAAGAGATGGGATGTTCACTAAATAAACTGTAGACAAGGTGGATAGAAGAATGAATGAATACATGAATAATTCAATTAGTGAGTGAAGAAAGAATCAATAATAAAAGGTTGTTGGGTCACAGTTTCCATATCTCTCCCATTGTTGCATGTCTTCTGAGCAAAGCACTGACTGCCTTTTTTTTAAACTATCTTCTCAAGGATGTTTGTATAGTGAGTAGTCTTGGAAAATTAAGATCTCTGAGAAACAAAAGACAGATTTACTTACAGTCCAGTACTACAAAGATTATTTTTAGGACAATGAGCAGATCTGCATGTAGGCATCAGAAAAAAAAAAAAAAAGGTTTGGATTTCCTAAGTCAACGTTCCTCAGCTGTGATTCATACTCATGTGAGTGCAATAGCTCTGATACCTTCACATTGAATTTGTGGGACTTGAGAGGCAAAGGTGATTCAAACACGATACCCAATGGGCTTAGTGTGCCAAGAGTAAGCAGTTCCTTTATCTCTAACTCAGGATTCTAGTGTCTTCCAACAACATCCCTATGACTTTAACAAACTAGCTTGTTAGCTTCTAAGCAATGTAAAATCTCAGACTCTTCATGACAAATGTAAAGGACAGTCTCTTCAATAAATGGTGTTAGCAAAACTGAATATTCATACATGGAAAAATGAAATAGGACCCTTATCTCACAAAGATCAACACAAAATGAATTAAAGACTTAAACATAAGCCTGAAACCTTAAAATTACTGGAAAACAACATAAGGAAAAGGATTCTTTTTTTTTTTTTTAAAGATTTTATTTATTTATTTGAGAGAGAGAGAATGAGAGACAGAGAGCACGAGAGGGAGGAGGGTCAGAGGGAGAAGCAGACTCCCTGCCAAGCAGGGAGCCCGATGCGGGACTTGATCCCGGGACTCCAGGATCATGACCTGAGCTGAAGGCAGTCGTTTAACCAACTGAGCCACCCAGGCGCCCAAGGAAAAGGATTCTTGACATTGGTCTAGGCAATGATTTTTCAGATGTAACACCAGAGGCACAGGCAACAAGATTAAAAATAGAAAAGTGAGTTTGCTTCAAACGGAAGGTCTTCTGCAAAGCAAAGGAAACAACCAACAGAGTGAAAAGACAGTCTATGGGAGAAAACCTATGGAAAAATGGGAGGAAGTATTTGCAAGCCATCTCTCTGATAAGGAGTTAATATCCAAAATAAACAAGGAACTCCTACAACGCAATAGTAAAAAAAACTCAATAGGCAAATAAGATAATTTTAAAAATGGGCAAATAACCTGAATAGACATTTCTCAAAAGAAGATATACAAGTAGCTAATTCATATATGAAAAGTTATTCAACATCTCTAATCATTAGCGAAATGCAAGTCAAACCACAATTACCTAGCACTTCACTCCTATTAGAATGACTATTATCAAAAAGACAGAAAATACTAATGTTGGCAAGGATATGGAAAAAAGAACCCTTGATACTGTTGGTAGGAATGTAACTTCATACAGCCATTATGGGAAAAGAGTATGGACATTCTTCAAAAAACTAGTCAGAATTCTCATATGACCCAGCAATCCCGCTTCTGGATATATATCCAAAGGAAATGAAATCAGGATCTCAAAGACGTTCACGCACACATATTTATTAAAGCATTATTCTCAATAATCAATCAACAAATGAAGAAAATGTGATATATATATATATATACACACACACACATATATATATATAATTGAATATTATTCAGACTTGGAAAAGAAGAAAATCCTGACATTTGCAACAACATAGATAAACCTGTAGGACATTTTGCTAAGCACAATAAGTCATATACAGAAAGCAAACACCGTGTGATCTCACTTACATGTTGGACCTGAAATAATCAAACTGAAAGAAGCAGGTGGTTGCCAGGGTCTGGGGAGGAGGAAATGAGATGCTGGTGAAGGAGTTTCAGTTTTGCAAGATTAATAAGTTCTGTATATCTAATGTACAGCAATGTGACTACAGTTAACAATATTGTACTGTATACCTGAAATTCATTAAGAGGGTAGATCTTAAGTGTTGTCACCACAAAGAAACAACAATAACAATGACAAAATGACAATGGTAACCTATGTAAGTTGATGGCCATGTTAATTACCTTGATTGTGGTGATTGTTTTACAATGTATACATATATCAAAAATGGAGTTGTATACCTTAAATATATACAATTTTCATTTGTCAGTTATCCCTCAAAAAGATGGAAAAAATAGACATATTACTAAAATATATATATATATGGGCTACAACGTGGCTGAATCTTGAATACATTACGTTACATGAAATAAGCCAATCGCTGAAGGACAGATATTATATGATTCCACTTATATAAGGCACCTAGTGTAGTCAAATTTATAGAAATATAAAGAATTGTGGTTTCCAGTGGCTGAGAGGAAGAGGAATGGGAAGTTGGTGTCATGGGTACAACAAGTTTCAGTTGGGAAGATGTAAAAGTTCTGGAGACTGTGGTGATGGTTGCATAACAATGTGAATGTACTCAGTATCTCAGAACTGTACACATAAAAATTGTTAAAATGGGAAATTGTATGCTATGCATATTTTACTGCAACATCACCACCAACAAAATACAAAACAAAACAAAAGCTGTATCAGGAGCTTATTTTTGGTGAACTTTGAGAGGTGCACTAAATTTACCATTTAATTTGCTTTTCAATTGTTTTCAAAAAGGAGCATTTTATATTTACAAAGAAAAATATCTGTATTTTTAAATACCTACTGTACTTCAACTTATCAATTTAAATATAGGAAGAAAGGACACTGTAATTCCTCAGAATAAGGAAATATGGATTCTAGATTTTTAGGTCTTTGTCTCAGTCTGGCTCATCATTGCATCTCCCTGGGCTTCAGTATCATCACCAGTAAAATGAGTCACAGGATGATTTCTTTTTTTTTTTTTTTTTTTAGTTTTTTTTTTTTTTTGAGACAGAGAGAGAGAGAGAGAGAGAGAGAGAGCACATGAGAGGGGGGAGGGTCAGAGGCAGAAGCAGGCTCCCTGCCGAGCAGGGAGCCCGATGCGGGACTCGATCCAGGGACTCCAGGATCATGACCTGAGCCGAAGGCAGCCGCCCAACCAACTGAGCCACCCAGGCGCCCCACAGGATGATTTCTAAGTCTCTATTTAGCACTAATCATTCATCTTTTCTTATGCTCCAACTTCAATATTCAGAAATTTCTTATGCTTAAAGCAATAATTATTATTTCTACTTTTGCCATTGGTCTAAATTTTTAACAAATGTGATATAGCAGACTGTTAAATAAGACACGTTCTCCTAGAGGAGAAAGTCCCTATTTTTATTTTATGTTTTTTTCTAGAATTTTGCTCATTTCTTTGTAATATGGAGAGGGCCCCAATACAGTGAAATTGTATATTCCTTCTCTAATGAAAATAACAGAAGTGTAGTTTGGCCCTATATTTTATATAATTCTATATTTGCAATCCTCTTAACTAGGAATTATTTATATAACATTCTTTTTTTCAGAGGTTTTTGGATCAACTGGGCTTTGGCCAGAAGAAATACATAAAATAGGGAATTATTGATGCATTAACATAAATTTATTTTTCTTTTGAGATTTTTTTCACACACAGTATTCACAGAGAAGTAGACACAAGATAAATAATTAGAAATCTCTCTCTCTCTCTTTCTCTCAATCTCTCCCTTGTCATCTCTCTCTGAATATTTAGAGTGAATAAGGGAAATGTGCAATCAGAGAAACTATTAACAATATATACTCAGAAAAGAATCATAAATCATTTACCCAGATTTATTCCCTAGAAGTATAGCCTGCTGTTGCCCTTCTGGGACAACATCTATTTTAGTTATTTATTACTAGTTATTAGTATTCTTCAACATTTCCCCATTGGGCATTTTATCCTAAAATATACAAATGCTAACTATACAAATCGAAACTGTACAGCGAACACTTCATTCTCCATCTAAATATATTTGTCACTTATACAGAAGCTGTAATCTCAAAAAAGGACACAGCAAGGTTCCTTAAATGTTAGTCCTTCATAGATGATTGCTCATAAATGAAGGCTATTTTAGAATGCTTTGTGCACCAGCATAACTTCAGACTACTTGACTTCTCTCATAGCAAGAAAGAAAAGAAAGAAAAGAAAGAAAAGAAAGGAAAGAAAGGAAAGAAAGGAAAGAAAGGAAAGAAAGGAAAGAAAGAAAGAAAGAAAGAAATGATGGCAAAGACAAGGAAGCATTTCCACACCATGGGCACAACTAGGAAATGGGATGATACACTTATACCTCAGGTAATTATGGATTGACCATTATCCCCATAAATGAGATAAAAATTCAGTGGGCATTTTCTGGAGTATTGATCACTTTCCCCCTCTTTTCTCTTTCAATTTCTACCAGAATAAATACATGGATACTGAAGCACCATTCAGGATTGTGTGTGTATATGTGTGTTTGCACATATGTTATTGGGAGAGAGAAAAGGAGAGAGAAAGAGAATGTGTTACAGTTTTCAGATTCTATATCTAGATGGTATTACATACCATGGATAAATTTTAGAAAGCATATGTTATATCATCCCTGTCTTTGGAAAATCCACAGACTCTAAGCAAGTCAGAACCATTCAAGGATGGTATATAAATAAGTAGCATAGTATCAATAAGACCATATTAATAAGTCCCTAAAGATTTTATTTGCAGGTCCATTATAATAGGATAAACACTGTGTATGTGGTAGGGATTCAAGTAAGATAGAGATTGGTTATAGCTGACAAGTTCAGTAGAGTTTAGTGGACTAGCTGAAACTCAGCTGGCTTTACAGGCAGATAGGATTGAGAGAATCAGGTGATGTGGTGATCAATAAGTATTTGCTAAGTAAATTTATACATGATGAATAGATGAATGAATGAAGAGAAAATATAGCAGAACAGTATGAATGAATAATCAAGTATGAATCATTTTACATAATAAATATTTATTCAAAAGCCATTGTGGATATTTACCAATAAACAAAAATTTTATCTTCTTTATCCTCATGGAGCTGATATTATAGTGGGTAAAGAATACACGTGTGCAGGGAATACTGGACAAAGAGAAGTAAATATAAAAAGAGAAGGCATCATGTTAAAGTTAGAAGGAGCATCAGAGGCCATCCAGATCACTCCCCTGACTCTATACACGAGACATTAGAAGTGGAGAAATGTCAAGGACTTAAAGTGACAAAGATTTTACTGTTAGAGCAAAAGAAAAACAACAGGCAAAAGAAACTGAAAATGCCATCATAAAGGTGGTGAATAGGTCATTTCTGACTTTACCCCCCTCAGAAAAACAATAATTAAGGAAGGCACTTGATGTAATGAGCACTGGGTATTACGTAAGACTGATGAACCACTGAACTCTACCTTTGAAACTAATAATACACTGTATGTTAATTGAATTTAAATTTTAAAAAACAGATAATTAAAAAAGAAGAAAAATAATTAACAACTATTCATGGACAAGATATCACTGAGAAAACCTTAGAACATGGAGGTGAGGCTGAAGCACTCCCCTATACCATGGAGGCCAAGACATATAACATTAGAAGGTACGAGGGTCAGCTATTTGCTGACTGAATTGCCCCTACCTCACTTCTGGGCATAGCACCATGCCAAGAGATCAGAATTCTTCCCTGAGCCTAAGGTCCCTCCAGTGGGAAAAGAGCCCAGGGTGGACATCCAGTTCACCTAGTGTTGTGGGTCACTTCTTAGGAGTCTCCACTCTGGTTTCAATCCTCAGGGATCATAGGGGAATCTACAGGTATTGACCCGAGGGAATCTGATTGTGAAAGAGAAGTGGGGAAGGGATTGCAACACCAACACTTGGATCTTGGCAGAGAGATTTCCTACCTGTAGTGCCCAAGTAGTAGTCCAAAACCGTGGGTTTGCTCATCCACAGAGCAAAGATGGTGGCACAATTTGACCAAGGAAGTTGGTGGTATGTGGTTTTGCCTGACTTGGGTCTCCAAATGAAGAGTCCTTCTAGCACTGGAGCCTGGTCTACCCCCACCAAGGCAAAGGAGCTGAGTTATACCTTGCCCATTGCTGACTGTAGTTTGCAACCCTGTGTGAACAGAAAGATTGTCCAGAACATCTGGAAGATTATTAGCCCAGAAATGCTCAGAAATTATAGTAGACAAAGCTGATTATCCACTGAGTAAAATCAGTGGCACTGTTTGTCCAGGGAACTTGCAACATGGGTCAGCTTGAGTCAAAACCACAAAGAGTCTTTCTGATGTTAGATCTGGTTTTCCTGCTCTGTCCAGGCAGGGAAATGAATTTATAGCCTTGCCCATTACTGAATACAGCTTTCAACCTTCTCAACCAAGGAACCTAGCCAGACCACACAGGAAGATTTGTAGCCTATCCAATAGTCCTGCTTGCAGTGGTACTAAACAGAGAGCATAGCCTCTGGGTTTTCCTGTCTGCAGAGCAAAACTGTTGGCCCCATCTGGCCAGGAAATTCAGTTCCTAGTCTTATATGATTCAGGTCCCCAAACAATGAGCTGTGCAGGGCCTGGAGCCTATTCTACTGCCTTACCAAGGTAGGAAAACTAATTCAAAGCTCCTCCTAATACTGGGTATAGTATCCAGTCCCAACTATCTAGTAAGCCTGAGTAGAGAACCCAGGCAACTGTGGAGCCCATTCCATAGCCTTGCTTCTCTTGAGAACCAAGCCAGCAGTCCTATCCAACTGTTTTGGCTGGTAGCACTCCCCTTCTGACTTCAGAACTCAGACAGTGGTATCTCCCCAAAACAGACCATGATAGCAAACCACACTTGCCCAAGGACATTACCAGTGAACACATCCAGAAACCCAAACTGAGCTTATCTGAGCTTAACTGTCGAAGGACTGTGTCTGCCTGAGCAAACCTGTAAAGTCTGGAAGAAGAGACTGCTTATTCAAGTGTGCAAATACCAACATGAAAAATCAGGTAAACATGACACCACCAAAGGAAACTAATAAAGCTCCAATAATAACTGACACTAAAAAAAAAATGGAGATCTGTGAATAGTCAAATAATTCAAAATAATCCTCTTAAAGAAGTGAACTACAAGAATACACAGACAACTAAATGAAATTAAGAAAGCAATGCATGAACAAAGCAAGAAGTTTAACAAAGAAATAGAAACCATAAAAAAAGTCTAGTGCTGAAAAATACAGAACTGAACTGAAAAAACTCAGTAGAGAGCTTCAAAGCAGACTTAACAAAACTGAAGAAAGAATCAATGACCAAGAAGACAGAATATTTAAAATTATCCAATAAGAGGAACAAAAAGGAAAAATAAAATGAGAAAGAGTTAAGAAAGCCTACAGGAGTTATGGACCACAGTCAAATGAAACAATATCTGCATTAGGAGTATTCCAGAAAGAGAAGAGAAAGAGAAAGAAACAGAAAGTATATTTAAAACAATAAGGGCTAGAAATTTAAACCTGGGAAGAGAAATGGAAATCCAGATCCATGAGGTCCAAAAAAACTCCAAACAGGTGGAACTTCAATAGGGCTAAATCAAGACACATACTAAAATTGTAAAAATCAAACACAATAATGAAATTTTAAGCAGCTAGATAAAAGAGATAAGTTATGTACAAGAAAACACCCATTAGACTATCAGCAGATTACTCAATAATACTTTTTCAGGCCAGGAAGAATGAAATGATATATTCAAAATATAAAGAGAAAAACACCGCCAACCCAAAATTCTGTAACTAATAAAGCTTTCCTTCAGAAATGGAGAAATAGAGGCTTTCCAGAACAAAATCTGAGGAAGTTTGTCACCACTAGACCTGCCTTACAGGAAATGCTAAAGGGAGTTCTTTGAGTGGAAGAAAAAGACATTACTATATAAACATAAGAAGGTAGAATAAAATTGATGGGTAATGTTAAATATATAATCAAAGATTGTGTAGGAAGATAATGGTGGTTTATAATTCATTTACAACTCTAGTTAAAAAACAAACCAAAAAACTAAAGTTAAAACAGGAACATAAAATAACCTTAGCTACAATAATCTGCTACTGAATACAAGTATAAAAAATATGTAAACCGTAACATCAATAACCTCAAATGCAAAGAAGGAGGAGAAGTAAAAAATTTAAAGTTTAGGAATGCTATCCAAGTTAAATTGTTATGAGTTTAAAATATTTTAAGATATTTTTGTAAACCTCATCGTAATCATAAGGGGAAAACCTATAGTTAATATGCAAAAGAACATGATGAAGAAGTCAAAGCATACTGATACCAACAGACATCAAAACACAAAAATAGACAGCAGGATTAAAAAATGAGGAAAAATGGATCTACACAAGTGCCAGAAAACAATTAAGGATAAAGGGATCGATAAATCAAGAAGATAGAACAATGGTAAATATTTATGTGCCCAACATCAGATACCTAAATATATGAAGCAAAAATTAAAAGAACTAAAAAAAATAAATAGCAATATAATAATAGTTGGGGACTTTAATATTCCATTCTTAATGATGGATAGACCATCCAGACAGATCTTTCATGTCCTCAAGAGGCTAATATGAACAACTGTTACCAAAAAAACTGGAAAATCTAGAACAGACAGAAAAATTCTTAGAAACATAGAACCTAGCAACACTGAATTAGGAAGAAATAGAAAATCTGAATAGACCAATTACTAGTAAAAAGATTGATTCAGTAATAAAAATTAACCCAATGAAGACAAGCTCAAATAGCTTCACTGGTGAATTTTTACCAAACATTTAAAGAAGAATTAATACCAATTCTTCTCAAACTCTTCCCAAAAATTGCAGAAGAGGAAATACTCTATAACTCATTTTATGAGAACAGCATTACCCTGATACCAAAGCCAGAAAAGTACACTACAAAAAAACTATAGGTTAATATTCTCAATGAATATAGAGGCAAAAATTCTCAATAAAGTACTAGCAAACTGAATTCAGCAGCACTTTAAAAGGATCATTCACCATGATCAAGTGGGATTTATCCCTGGGATGCAAGCATGGTTTAACATACAAATCAAAAAAATGTGTTATCAGATTAAGAGAATGTAAGAAAAAAATCATAGGATTATTTCAGTAGACACAGAAAAAGCATTCAACGAAATTCAATATCCATTCATGATAATGACTCTTAACAAATTAGAAGAAATGTACTTCAACATAATACAGGCCATATATGATAAGCCCACAACTAACATCATATTCAAAGCTGAAAGCTTTTCCTCTAAGATCAGGAACAAGACAGGGGTACCTGTTCTCACCACTCCTATTCAACATCATATTGGAAGCCCTGGCCAAAGTAATCAGGTAAAAAAAATTATTTTAAAAAATTTAAATGAAAGAAAGAAAAGGCATCAGAATCTAAAAGGAAAAAGTGAAAATGTCTTTATTTGCAGATGACATGATTTTATATATAGAAATTCCTAAAGACCCCAACAAAAATCTGTCAGATATAATTAAATTCAATAAAGTTGCAGGATACAAAATTAATATACACAATTCAGTAAAATTTTAATAAAATAACAGTGAATTGTCTGAAAAAATCAAAGAAAGCAATCCCATTTACAATGGCATCAAAAACAATACAATACTTAGGAATAAATGTAACCAAGGAGTTGAAAGAGCTCTACTTTGAAAACTACAAGACACTGATGAAAGATTTCAAAGAGGACTCAAACAGATGAAAAGATATCCCATGTTCATGGATAATATTGTGAAAATGTCCAAATAAATTCAATGCAATCCCTATCAAGATTCCAATGGCATTTTTACAGAATTAAATAAAATCCTAAAATTCATATGTAACCACAAAATATCCTGAATAGCCAAAGCAATCCTGAGAAAGAAGAACAAAGCAGGAGACGTCACATCTCTTGATTTCAAGCTATATTTTAAAGCTATAGTAATCAAAGGAGTATAGTATTGGCATAAAGACAGACACATAGACCAATGAAACAGAACTAAGAGCTCAAGGGGTGCCTGGGTGACTCAGTCACTAAGCATCTGCCTTCGGCTCAGGTCATGATCCCAGGGTCCTGGGATCAAGCCCCGCATCAGGCCCCCTGTTCGGCGGGAAGCCTGCTTCTCCCTCTCCCACTCCCCCTGCTTGGGTTCCCTCTCTCACTGTCTCTCTGTCAAATAAATAAATAAAATCTTAAAAAAAAAAAGAACTAAGAGCTCAAAAGTGAACTCATGTATATATTTAATATTTGGTAAGTGATCCAAAATTACTCAATTGAAAAAAAAAAAGTCTCTCCAATAAATGATGCTGGGGAAATTAAATATTCACATGTAAAAGAATAAAACTAGACTCTTCTCCTACACCACTCATAAAAATTAACTCAAAATGGATTAAGGGCATAAATATAAGAAACCATAAAACTCCTAGAAGAAAACATAAGGAAAAAGCTTTTTGTCATGGATTTTGGCAATAATTCTTTGGATATGACACTTAAAGCACAAGCAACAAAGTAAAAAATAAGTGGGACTACATCAAACAAAAGCTTTTACATAGGAAAAAAATATCTATAATGAAAGACAGCCTATGAAATGGGAAAAAATATTTGCAAATAATCTATCTGATAAGGAGTTAATATCCAAAATATATGAAGAACTCATGCAACTCAACAGCAAAAACAAAAACAAAAAAAATTCAATTTAAAAAAATGGACAAAGGACCTGACTAGACATTTTCCTAAAGAAGATATATAGTCAACAGGTACATGAAAAAAGGCTCAAAGGGGAAATGCAAATGAAAACCACAACAGGATAGCACTTTATGCCTGTTAGAATAGCTGTCATCAAAAAGAGAAGTGATAATAAATGCTGGTAAGAACATGGAGAAAAGGGATTCCTTGCACACTGTTGGTGAGATTTCAAATTGGTACAGCCACTATAGAAAACAGGATGGAGGTTTCTCAAAAATTTAAAAATAGAATTAACCATATGAGCCAACAACTCCACTTTAGGGACTCTATCTGAAGGAATCAAAAGCACCATGTCAAAGAGATATCCTCACCTCCATGTTCATAGTAGCATTATTTACACTAGCTAAGACATAGAAACAACTTAAGTGTCCACTGACGAATGGATAAAGAAGTTACAAGATAAATAGATGAGTATTGTTGAGCACAGAAAAGAAAATTCTGCCATTTGCAGTGACATGAATGGACTTTTGTGGTATTTTTTGCTAAGTGAAATCAGTCAGACACAGAAACACAAATGCTGTATGATGTCCCTTATACATGGAATAAAAAATATAACCAGACTCACAGAAAAAGTGATCAGATTTGTGGTTACCAGAGATGGAGGGTGGGGGAATTGGATGAAGGTGGCCAAAAGGTACAAACTTGCAGTTTCAAGATAAATGACTACCAGGAATGTAATGTAAGGACATGACGACTATAGTTAACACTGCTGTCTGGTACAGTTGACATTTGTTAAGAGAGCAGTTCACAGAAGTCTCATCACAAGAAGAAAAATACTTTTTTTTTTTTTTTTTTTAGTATCTATATGAGACAATGGATATTAACTAAACTTTGTTAATCATTTCACAATATAGGTAAGTCAAATTATGATGCTGTTCACCTTAAACTTATACAATGCTATATGTCAATTAGATCTCAATAAAACTGGGAAAGAAAAGGAAAAAGCAGTATATATTTACACAATGGATTCTTATTTAGCCATAAAAAAGAAGGAAATCCTGTCATTTGCAACAGCATGAATGGACCTTGAGGGCATTATGCCAAGTGAAATAAGTCAGACAAAGAAAGACAAATACTTTATTATAACATTTATATGTGGAATTTAAAAACAAACTCATAGTTACAGAGAACAGATTGGTGGTTGTCAGAGGATGGGGGGGGGTGTGAAATGGGTGAAGCTTGTCAGAATGTGCAAATTTCCAGTAATAAATAAATCCTGGGCATGTATAGTACAGTATGGTGACTATAGTTAATACAGTATTGTATACTTGAAAGTTGCTAAGAGAGTAAATCTTAAAAGTTGCCATCAGAAAAATGTTTTTAACTATGTGTGGTGATGGATATTAACTAGACTTATTGTGGTCATTTTGCAATATATACATATATAGGATCATTGTGTTGTACATCTTGAAACTAAATGTCAATTACATCTCAATAAAGAGTTACTGAACAAAAAATAGAAAAGAAAGTGAAAGGGGTCCTTAGCTTTGTGTGGGACTAAAAGGATATAATTTATATGTGAGTTCCCTCCATATAAGTCTTGTGTCTCAGATGTGGTTTATTGCAAGGTGAGTGAGAATTATCTCATAGTTGTTTCAATGGGTCTACAAACTTATTCTGCATTTAGTTTCCTAGTTCCTGAAAGTTTAATTATAAAAAGACCTACTTGGGCAAATAGAGTATCACCAATATCAGGACTCTGATCCATGGGTTTGTAGAAAGATCTAAGTAGAAGTTTTGAAATTATCACACCCTAGCAAAATTGTAAAGCAAAAACCATGCTGTATTCCTGTAAGAACTGCAAACCAACATGCCACCACAAAAATTTTGTCATTGTTAAGCATCCAGCCAGTATAACAGTGGTGTGAAGGAGCAGTAGCAGATCCTGCATTATAGCTATAACAGTAATTTCTGAGGCAGACTCCCATATCCATTTCTGCTTAAAATAAAGAGCTTCCTATTTCCTGTCATTGAACTATGGTTGATGTAATACTTAACTAAGATAACACTGACACACGGCAAGTAGCCAAAGATGGGTTAGTCAAGAAGTTATTTAGATGAGATGATCAGCAATGGAAATTTTGCAGTTCTCAACTCCTTTTGAGTTGGAATATGGAAGCATATTCAGTCAAGCAGAAGTTCAGCTATAGCAAGATATACTTATTAGTATAAGTAGGGCTATGTTTCTGAAGTTGAGAGAGTGGGACTACGAACTATATAAATAAGAAGCAGCAGTGGAGGCTACCTTAGTGTTAGAAAGAGCAACTGAGATTATTCCTAAGAGAATTGGATGTTCTTACGAGACTTGCTGCAAAGTGTTATCCTAAGGGATCCAGGTCCATCTAGCTGTATGGCAATACAAGTCACGTCTTTGTATGTTGGACTTCTCTAGTACCATGAAGGAGGCAATGCTATGGATTTGTAGTGCCTAGAAGAGACTGATTAAAATTAGATAACATAACAGTTAAATTTCTAAGTTTTTGATTTGTGGGATTAGAATTCACAAAAGTATTCATTTAATCAGGGCCCTGATCATTGTTCTGAGGCAAAGGAGGAAAATTTGTTTAGAAACTCACGTTTTATAATAAGTAATCAGAAAAGATTTCATAGAGAAAATGCATTTGATCAGAGGCTTGAGGTATTGGGAGCAATTTGAGTGACAGAGATGGGAGAATAGCATACATAAAAATGGGAATTGGGAGGTTCAAATGAACTTTAATAAGAATGAGAGAACAAAAAAGCAGAGTCAAGGGTCATGCACTACTGTGTTCTTCCATTCTAGGAAAACAGGTAATAAAGATTTAATTTCACACTCTGACATAATCTCTTACTTTATGTGTAACATACTTGACCTATCTCTCAGTTTATTCACTTGTAATGAATATCCATAATAGTAGTGTAGAAAGGTTTATATGAAATAACATAAGTAAAATGCTTAGCCTTTAATAAGTTTCCTAAATTGTTGTTTTCTACAACGCCTGAAACCATTTTTCTTTTATAAGATGACTTTTAGTTTTCAAAGATAAACACTGTATATAAAAATACACGAGACAGATTAAGAAAAGCTTCTTAGCTAAGATTTAGGTTGAGAAAAACAATAATTTCCCATAAAATGGGGCAGAGGTAAGTTACCCAAGGAAGGGTCAGCTTCAGGAAATTCACAGTTCTTCCTTCACTCTCCCATCTCCACCAGGACAGCCCTTCCTAGTAAATTCTTAAGGATCCTACAAGTTTTAGCCCATACATTATCAATGCTAAAAATAACTTCTTGATATTTCCAGGTAGAGAGATGCTTCACACTAGTGATAACCATATAGCTTATTTGTACACTTATGGATAGGTTGCCGTGTCTGTCCCAGCCCTACCCTGGGAGGTCATTAATGAAAAGACATGTTCCATATCCACAGGAACTATAAAGTATCTGGAACATAAAAGGAGCATAATAAACGCTTGCTCTAGAATAAACCAGAAGGCAAATGATAGTTGATAAGGAACCAGAAAGTCAAAGCATAAATTTTTACTCAGAATATTTGTGTAAAGCTAACTTTTATTTAAGACTATTTGTTGCTTGACATAACATGCAAAGCAAGAAGAAGGGAGGGGAGGAATCACCCCAAACCAAGCTAACAGAAATGAAATCTACATAAGAGCTACTGTGATGAGCAGGAACCAAAAAAAATTATTATGCATTATTAGTTGTCAAAGATTTTTGAAGCTTCATGTAACTAGATTAACAAATCTTTTACTGTGAGCCATCTGCTAGGTTTCTGACATTAATTTTCATAGGTCTTTTTTCTTTTTTTTATGTGAAGACCCTTATAATAAGATATTATTTCGTGAAATATTGGTCCTCCTTGTTTGAACTTGTATAGAATAAAGGATTGGATAGGGTTTTGTGACTTTCAAATGGAAATATCTGTAATTAAAGCAAACATATGGGGGTGGCAGTTGGTCATCTTCCTCGATAATGGCTATGATATGAGTTAATTTAGAATGCTAAATTAAAGAGCAAAGAGTTACAAAAATGCATAATCCATGCAAGGAAAATTGCACATTGAGTCTATGCCTGATCAACTGATTCAAAAGAATGAATGAACTCTTTAACTCCCAACATTTTGTTAACCAAATCTCATGGTACATTCCAGCATCTGAAGCACAATGACTCTAATATCTATCCATAGAAGCAACTGGGAGAGAGGGGTTATTTCTCTGAAAACAAAATCAGCCCTGGAAAGAATCCAGTGGTGTTAGCAGTAAGGTCACCAATGGCACTGGTTGGTGTGGTCCCCCACTGGAGTGTAGTGACTTAAGCCTGAAAGCAACTGATGAGAGTTTAGAAGCAGAAGATGCAGAAATTGAGGTGGCAACTATTGATCTTTACTTGAGGTCCCTGATGTGAAAATCAGAAAGGATCTAGGAGAGTAGGAGAGATGAAAGACAAATTATTTTTTGTGAGATGCTTAAAAAGTCACTATGGGATTCACTAGAACTATATTTTAAAAGTCTTTTGAATGAATGGTTTGTTTCTGATGACTGGATATGCCTCTGCAAACTTATTAACCACAGGTAACTTTGAAAATGGATTTCATTCCTTTGAATAAGACTAGGAAATTGAATTGGCCATATGCTATTCACCAGGCAAAGGAAATAAGGAGATGGATCTGCCCAAATTTGATTTAAAATAAGAAAACAATCTCAAAGTTTTAAGAAAATCTTTAAGCTATGCTTCCTTCAATCATTGTAACCAAAGGAAAGTGAAGTCAAGTATCTAATGGTCCTTTTGTCCAGAAGCCTTAACAAGTTTGGTTTTCCATGTTAACACAACCAGGGAAGTAAACAAAGGAACAAAAGTAAACACATTCGGAAAATACGTGAACATTTATGGTGATTCTGTTTTGAAGAGATTATGTCCTTTGCTGGAAGAGAATGGTAAGAAGGAAGAAACAATAGTTCTTTTTTCCTTACTTTTATCTGTTTTAATATTAAAGCATTTTATAATTAGCATGAATTTCTCTATTTATTAGTCCTTACTTAAAATACTAACATTGGTCAATATCCAGTGCCTTACTATGAAATTGCAATCATAAACACCTCATTTTCCATTAAAAGTCAAAAAGAAGAAAAGAAAAATAAGCTGCTGCCCATGAGAATTTTTAATTATAGATATTCCCAGACAAGATACGGATGGAAGCCAGACATACAAAACAGATTTGGCAATTGCCAAGCAGCAACAAGTGGATCAATATAACCAGTATAACAACATAAAGTTGTGTTTCTGTTGCTTAGAATATCTGTACCTACTCAATGATGCCATGGTTCCATAGACTAGTAAGATATATTTGCCCTGCCAAGTAAGAGAGACTAATAGCTCTTAAGGAGGTAGATTAAGGTTTTTGTTCCTCTTCTGTCAGTAACAAATTCTATACCCTAGACAATTCAAGTAACATTTCTGAGCATTAGTGTTTTCATCTGGATTATATCTGACCTAATGTTCTATCACTATAAACTTCCATGATTCTGTGGATCTATCCTGAATGAGTTCCTAACACCAACAAAATTGCATTAATGATTATGTCTGTTGAGAGAAACACACACCAATACATCCTAGAATTTATGTTAGGGCCAAACTGTGAAGGGTATAAAGTGCTGGATCATACTAAAGACACATTCTGAACTGATAGGGACACATATAATAGCTTTTTAAGCACAAGGATAAAGTGACCATATTTACATTTTTAAAATATGGCTACAACATAGATAGTACAAAGGATAAATCACTAAAGGCACTGATACCTGAAATGAAGCTATCTTACAATAAAGAGAATGAGGGTATGGTGTAGGAAAGTAGAGGAAAACCACAAGTAAAATATTTTAGAAACAGATCAGTAAAACTAGTGTTCAACTGGACGTAACTAGATTTGGGATGAAAGACAAGAAAGGCCAATCTCAAGTGTGGTCAATATAAAAAAAAACAAGTGGCAAGGATAGCTTTTTAGATTTTTATAATAAAATGCTGTGGTACTGGGTCTGATCACCGGGTTGAACACATATGGAGAATAAGGAAAAAGTTTATATGAAAAGAGAATTTTGAAGACCATGACTTCTAAGAGTAGACAGAGCATGAATGACCTACAAAAATACAGTCAAGCAACAACTGTAAAAGTAGAAAGGAAACCTACCGTAATCAATCCATAAAATCCAAAGGGGCAAGTAGTTCTTAAGGGAAAAAAAATGGTCAGTACTGTCAAAGAATGTAGATCTTAAAAAAAAAAAATGAGCCATGGAAAGAATTCAATGGAATTGGTACATAGTAAAGTCATCAATGGCACTAATTGGTGGGGCCCCACTGGAATGGTAGTGACTTAAGCCTGAATGCAATTGATGGGAGTCCAGAAGCAGGAGGTACAGAAACTTAGGTGACAACTATGGATCTTTCCTTTAGGTCCCTGATGGGAGCATCAGAAAGGATTCAGTAGAGTAGGAGAGTTAGAAGGTAAGGAAGTAGCCAGTGGAACAGATAACAGAGGTAACTTCTTGATATGCAAGGAATATGTTGGCATCCTTAAATGCTTTATTAAGAAGTCAACAGAGAGGAAAAAGTTGAATTTGTGAGAGTGAGCATAAATATTGATAACATCCTTGTGGGAAGGGTGTGGGCTCATGAAATTAGATACAGGGCTCATTCAAGGTAAACATAAATGAGATTCACTGAAAATAAACTTTCTTTAGTTTCTGCCAAATCTGGCTAAACCAAGAGAATTTAATCTGTATTCCAGAAAATATAGTATAATCATTTTGGTTTTCCATCAAGTTCACAATACATCACAATCCTAGCAGCACATGGACCCACATAAACATGACAAGAGAGTATCATTTCCATGTATGCCTACAATAAACCTCCATTACCACTTATTTTGTAAAGTTTGCAAATGCCTATTTCTTGTGGTCAGACTGACATTTTGCTCCAGGTCATATTCTAGGATTCACCTCTGATATGCGTCCCTCCAAATTCAAGCACAACCTAATCAATATCAAATCTGTTTTTTGTTTGATCACTCCATCTGCATTTTCATCACCATTCAAGTTGAATGTTGGCTTCATTTCCCCTCAAGGCTTTCTGCTGGGAGTCTTTCATCTCTTTCCTTTCATATTTCACCTCACTGACAGTAATTTGTACTAGATAAAACTTCCTAGAACTGCTTTAAAGGCCTTCATTCTTGCTCCAAAAAGTTTCAGTGGTTCCTCAATACACACAACGTAAGATCCAAATAAGCTGGCAATCAAGGTCTATCACAATGAAGTCCTACATTTATCCTTACTTACTACTATATTCTTACATGACACTACATTTCAGTCAAATTGGTTTATTGGTTGTTCCACATTCAATTTAATGCACATACTTTTGTGTATGCTTCTCCCCCCATATGGATTTTTCTCAGCACTTTTTACCCCGTCTATTAAGTCATTATTCATTCTAAGTGAGCAATTTCCAATGTTACACAAATCTTTTTCAAATTTTAGAAACTACTTTTTTAATTGCCTAATCACGCTCATGGTACTTAATACCTTCCTACTGGCTCATAAAGACAACAAAGCCTTTGTGAAAACCATAAAGTCAACTTCTTTATTTCTCTGAACTCTTAGTAGATTGCTCTATGTTTAGAAGTACATAAATATGTGTTCACAAGGATTTGAATTTCAAATAGAAAGATGTCACAGCTAGACACTAGTGGTAATGAGAAGCTGTTATTTTATATGTATAACTGTGTCTGTTGTGCTTTAAGATTATCACTAAGAAATAGGTTATTTTATTTTCCAAGTTCTACAAACCCAATTAACACATGAAACCTCAGCTTTACTCTTTTCTAATGTTACCTATAGAAAAAAAAAAAATGTGGCAAACAAAATAAGCAGCTTTTTATTTGGCAAGAGAAAATGACAAGTGGATTTTCATGCACATCTTCAGAGATGTGCTCTGGAAAGTAGGAGACTAACTGGAATTGTGACAACCTATTTTATAAACTATTAAGATAGAGAAGTAATATTTAGAATCCCTTGGATTCCCAATCACATAGTAGATGAAGTATTATCAGTGCTCAATCTGCCCCACTTCTTTTAGCTGTACTCAGTTCCATTCTTATGTATCACTTCCTCTTAGAGTATTTCACAGGTACTTACCAAATTCTTATAAAAATGCCCAGTGCATGAGCTATTACAAAACACATTTTAGGGCGCCTGGGTGGCTCAGTTGGTTAAGCGACTGCCTTTGGCTCAGGTCATGATCCTGGAGTCCCGGGATCAAGTCCCGCATCGGGCTCCCTGCTGAGTAGGGGGGGTCTGCTTCTCCCTCTGCCCTCTTCCCTCTCGTGCTCTCTGTCTCTCATTCTCTCTCTCTCAAATAAATAAATAAAATCTTTAAAAAAAAAAACACATTTTAAAAAATGCTTTCATAGGCTATCCAGTTAGGCATCTTCTATTTTCAGTATTTTAAGTTGGTAAATATTAATTTTTCTGCCCCATGCCTAGTGTTCCAAATAAATTTTGCTATTTCAGTTTAACTGAATACAATTGAAATTTTAAATTCAATTAAAGTAACAGAATCTTCATAAAGCTCAAAAATTTCAGATTGCTCTTGATCACAGTAAGATCTTTTTTTTTTTTTTAAGATTTTATTTATTTACTTGAGAGAGAGAATGAGATAGAGCATGAGAGGGTCAGAGGGAGAAGCGGACTCCCTGCCCAGCAGGGAGCCCGATGTGGGACTCGATCCCAGGACTCCAGGATCATGACCTGAGCCGAAGGCAGTCACTTAACCAACTGAGCCACCCAGGCGCCCAATCACAGTAAGATCTTAATAGTCAAAGCATTCTAAAAGAAATGCCATTTTTATATATAAGCAAATAGATTTTCCGTGTTATACTGAGCATTCCATAACAACCCACCATTGTTAAAGCATTAATAAAAATATGTAAGTGTTCCAAATAGTATCTTCTTTTTTCAACTATGGTAGTATCACTAGGAATAGGTTATGCCTCTTTATTTGTAATCCTTAAGTCTGGCCTTGTAGTCCAGAGATGCTCCTAAAATGCTCTCCAAATAAATAATCATGTCCTAGCACTTCATAAAAACTCCAGAACCTTAAGAAATTACTTAATATATGCAGGTATGCACTAAAATAATTCAATGTTCTAAACATTTGTTCATAAAGCAGGTTCTATGTATTTTTATATCTATTCACCAAGGACTCTCCAGCCGATATCCTTCCCTTCCCCTGATTTCCAGTCTCCTATATCCAACCGTCTCTATCACATTGTTTATTTAATAAGCATCTCAAACATAACATCTGTAAAACCAAACTCCTCATCTTCCATTCCCACTCCATACCTGCTGCTTGTTTCTCTCCATTTCAGTTAACTATATTCTCCATCTCAGCAACTATATTCTTCCAGCCACCCAGTACAAAATCTTGGACTCATCACAAATTCTGCTTGCTTTCACATCGCATATTCAATTTCTTTAGCACATCTCATCTCTACTATTTCAAAATATACCCAGTACCAAACAACTTCTCACCTATCTGCCACTAACCCACTGTTCCCAGCTACCAACATCTTGGAGGGTACATATGAAGGCACAGATTTTGCTAAATTGAATTTTCATGAGTGTAGTTCTGCATTACGCATTTGGGTGATATTATTTATATAGTGCTTCCTTGACTAGTCGTATGTTATCAGACAGATAATAGGTGTAATAAAAGAGACAATCATTTAATAAGCTAACATCTATTCCACCAAGAAAAGGTGGAATTGCTTAATAGCCATATGATAATGTACTTAACTTTATTAAGCAGAAATTTCAAATCCTAACCACAATGATATATTACAAACCTTCCCATTTGTCAAAAAGCAAAAGTCACTCACACGAAGTGTTGTTTAAGTGGAAGAAAAAGTCTATCATAAACACATCTGGAGAGAATTGAAATGGATGCTCATTTGGAAACATTTACATAATTGAGATTAGTTTATCAATATTGGGATTATTTACTCATTTTCTTCTCTTTTTTAAAGTTTTTATTTAAATTCCAATTAACATACAGTGTAATATTAGTTTCAGGTGTACAACGCAGTGATTCAGCACTTCCATACATCACCAGGTGCTCATCATAAATGCACTTCTTAATCCCCAACAAATATTTCACCCCTTCCCCACCCACCTCCCCTCTGGTAATCCTCATTTTGTTTTCTATAGTTCAGAGTCTGTTTCTTGGTTTGTCTCCCTCTCTCTTTTTTTCCCTTTGCTTATTTTTCTTTCTTAAATTTCACATCTGTGAAATAATATGGCATTTGTCTTTCTCTGACTTATTTCACTTAGCATAATACTCTCTAGCTCCATTCACATCATTGCAAATGGCAAGATTTCACTCTTTTTTCAGTTAGGTTGAACTTGAGTGTGAATTCATATGGCTTTTCCTGGTGCTTTTGACTTAAATTCCATTGTATTCCTTTGACTAAGCAATACATTCTCAATTTGCTACAAAACTCTAGAGACACAAATACATATAGAATTTCCTTCTCTCATCTATACCTAACAGCTACCAATGAGTGAGCACTTCTCATTTCACCCTTGCCAGCTATCAATTTGATAATTGCCCATTCTTTGATGAGAAACAGCATTTTGTTTAATTGGCATTTATTTGTTAAATACTGAGTTTCACCAAATTGTTACTTGATGAAAAGGGAAAACATACTCCACTCATAAGAAAGCATTTTTTTTCCACTTAACTCTCTCCTCAAATGAATACTGAAGTTAGCAGAAAACGAATCTTTTCATTTATATGTGTAAGGTTGCTGAACCTATGCACAAGATTTTCATCATTTGCTGTTTTTTGCTCATTATATAAAGATATTTCTACTCAAACTTCAAGGTGTTACATTTGAAAATTACAGAGTATTTTTAATTCCAGAAATTCAAGTTAGTGCCATATATAATTATCCTTAAGTGTTTTATGCATGTGTGCATATGTATATGTGTGCATATATACATAGATCTGTAAAATATACATATGTGTTTGTATGTATATTAACTTCATTAACATATTTTTAAAAGCTATTTTATTTGTCTTCCAGGGCCCAGATTTTGTTTTCAGACTACTGTAATCAACTTTGCTCCTTCTCTGGCCCTATTTATATACATATGGTGATTTTACATTTTGTATTTATTGCAGCTCAGACCCAGCTTCTAGCATATCTTAACAAGCAGTAGCCCAGGAAATTATAGAAAGTACAGCTATTTGTGCTTTATGGTGCAACAGTTTGGCAGAAGACAAATCACACAATAAATGAGGTCACAGTAAATGATATTCTGGGGGGGGGGAAAAAAAACCCTTGTAGTAAATTTGACCACAAAAAAAGTTGTTAAGTATAATATATGAAGAACCTCATTATTTCATTAAAAAAGACAAAATAAAGTTGACAGAGTATGTGAATAAGCAACTTGTAGAAGAGTAAATGCAAATAAAAAATGAAAACTTATTTAAATATAAGACTGAAGGAAATGTAAATTAAAATAACAAGTTACATTTTATAATTATCAGACTAGGAAACATTAAACGATGAATGCAACATTACAAGGGAAACAAGAAAACACAGTCATACACTTTGTATCTAGAAACTGGGATTAATACCAGGACTGTTATTGTAGGTCTTATGTCTAGAACAACTGCAGATGAGTAAGCAAATCTCATTTCACCCTTGCCAGAACTGAATTTTATAATTTCCCATTGCTTGGATGAGAAACAGAATTTCATTTATTTGGCATTTATTTATGGAATATGGAGTTTCACCAAATCACTCTAGGACTGCTCAAAACAGTAGAATGTTTTGGAAATGGGGTGATCTTTTATTTAGTCAAACACCAAATCGGACAAATTTTTCTATGACAAATAAACTCTTTTTCTCATAACTTCCACTCTTTCTCTCCATTCTACGGTATGATATGGAAAAAAGGAATAACAAGGGAAGAGTAAAGTAGCTTTATCTTTTTAAATTAAGAAAAAAACCCCTCAAAATTACTGGGGCAGCCAGAGAAAGAGGGATGGGAAAGCAGAATAAAAAAGAAGGCATGAAGGGTGAAGGCAGGTGTTTGGGAAAGAAACGGTTCCCAAATGATTTAGCAGTTTGGTATAGCACCTACAAATGAGCGCAGCACTGAAAAAAAAACATCCTATTCAGGGTGTGGATAAAGCAAATTTAAGATAACAATATGAATATTCAAAAAACTGTTTGCTCCATTGTCTAAAAAGAGGGAGAATTCTTCCATCACAAAAGGGTAATCATAAAGGATTTTCTGGAGATTTCCTCTTAACTCTCAGGCAATATTACGTTACACATATTAAGTAATAAGGTCCATTTAAATAATCAGTTGTGACAAAACATATTATTAAGGCTGCTAGCTGACTTATTTCTAAAGTGTTGAAACAGTACTAATTACAGAATAGTTGAACACATTTTATGATGGTATCATTTATTTCCATTTGTAATCCCCTACGTCTTCATTCTCTCTTCCTTTCCCTTATTTACTTTATCACTATTATTCTCTCTTGACAATCAATTTTCTCTTTTCTGTAAGTTACTGATAATTTATCTTCAGATACATCTAGCCAAAGATACATTCATTCCATGTGACACAATTAGACTTTTTTTTTTTCTGGAACTGTAATTATAAGATCCTGGATAAAATAATTTAACAAACAGAACCACCCTACTACCCTGCCCCTAAAAAAAGAAACTGAAAAACTGCTCTCACCGTCTGAAATATGGTGCTTCCATGGATAACATGACTAAATCAATTTCCTCTCCCATTTTTGTGCCCTCCTGCATTGTCAAATTTTCTGTTGGGTAGTGTTTAGTTCTATCTTTTGTTTGTTGAAACAAACAAAAATCTTAGAGTTTAAATACTCCATGAATTTGTAGGTAATCATCAAATACATTTGGTTTAAAAGAACTCCCAGTAGAATTTAAGCTTTTTAAAATAATTACACTTTAAAGAGCATTTAAACAATCTTCATATTTAATTCATGAATATGGATATTCTTTGGATATTATGACCAAATAATTTGATAAACAAAACAACTTAATGTTTTCTTCTCTGACTCAAGATGTCTTTTTGCTGCTAATAAAAATAATCAGTCTCATTTTCTCTTATGTAATAAACTACGTGACCTGCACAATTCTAAGCATGTATTATCTATTACAGTAATCATGACAACCACCATGCCAAGTAGGTGTTATTCTTCATTTTACACAGAAAAATCAGAAAAGTTGCAGAAGTTACATAATGCCACAAAAGCAAACACTGGCAAAGTCCAAATTAAAACCTGATTCTATCTCATAGCTTAACTGTTTAAATTGTATTCACCCATTTCAGTACACTTTATAGTTTGAGGAATTTTGATCATTGGGTACAGATGCTTAACTCTTGCTACAAAAAAAGAGAGGGAACAGTTCCATTGTTCTTAACAGTTTTCTCATGGTCCTTTGCAGTTAATGTTCTCTCTCAATCTACAGCCTCAAGAAACCACCAGTCTGCTTTCTGCCTCTATCAATGTTTTCTAGAAGTTCATATGACTGGATCACACAGGATGTAGTCTTTCCTGTGATTATTTTCAGTTACCATGTTTAAAAATTTAGACATACTCCTGTGAATGCTAATATTTTCTCTTTTCTTGCTGAGTAATATTCCATAGTAGCAATATGCCAATTTGCCAAAGTTGCTTATCCTTTTGGTAGTTAATGGACATTTGAATTGTTTCTAGTTTCTTTTTTTCTTATTATAAATAATACTTTTAAGAATATTTGCACAGAAATCTTTAGGTGGACCAATATTTCTACATTCTTCATGTGGACAACATCAAAGTAGGGTTGCTGATTTGTATGAAGACCCTACAAAATGCCCTTATTGCTCCTGATGCTGCCTATGTCTCTGTCTCAGTCGAAAAGAGGATTCTGATCCTTGGAGTCATAGGACAAATACACACAAAGAGTTAATTCTGTCACTGCCATGAGGCCCCTAACCCTGATGATACTGACTTGAAGCTCTCTGGATGAATATTTAAATGTAAGCAGGTTAGAGAGGACCTCTCTTCCCACCCCCAAAGTATATAAATCTTAAATAAAAAAATAAAAAAATAAAACATAGGTTCTGAATGAACTCTAACATCTGCGGAAATAGGTCAATTGGCCAACCTTCATGGCCTTAATACTGAAACTCAAATTATAGATCTACTTGGAGATCCCACTAAATTTAAACAAGGCACCACCTATAATCTTACCAAACAGAGAACAGAGAAAAAGTAGTCATGCCTCATCTTAACCATCAGACTATTGTCCTCTCCAAATGCCCCATACACATAACACTCATGGCCCTATAGTATCCCATAGTGGACATAGATGCTAAGACCCAAAGAGGGATAAATTAAATTGTCTTTGGCACTAACACTTGGTTTGCCAATATGAAATCCTATGAAAGTTCCTCCCGGTTTAAACAGTTAATATTGGCCAATATAAACTAAAACAGGTTCCTTAAGAATTGAAATCCATTATACAAGACATTTTTAGAGAAAGGGTGATTATAAAGCTTCTGAATACTTTGCTTATGTATGATCTTCCTCCTTTCTCAGAGAGGTTACAAAAGTCCCTTTTACTGAGCACAGCTGTGCCCTTGAACTCCACATCAGAACACCTTTTTTTTACTGTTCATTTACACTCAAATGATTTCTTGACTCGCATTTATAGCATGTCTTTGACTGTCCCCTAAATAGTTATAATCCTTCTCAGCTTATATGAACTATACCTGGCAGGTGATTAACTCCATCCTCCACTTGCCAGAATTTTTTTCCTATGTGTAATCTCCATTTCACATCTCAAACTCTTTTGTCTTTTCTCTGAAATTTCTAGACTATCAGAACATCACTTTTTTCCATTTCAGGCAACTATGTGAATGTGATATAGCAACTAGTTCATGCTGAAGAGATCAATAGAATCTTTTAATATTGCCTCTCTATAGAAGCATCACAAAGTTCCTCAATGAAATGTTATGTCATTTTATATGCATTTAGGGTTTCATTGATCACAAAGTACTTTCCTACACATCATCTGTTTTTTGCCTATGAAGGTCACATAAAGCATGATCCTGGTTTTATACATGGCAAGATTGAGGTTCAATGAGATTAAGGTGTTTACCCAAAATAGTAGGTTAACACATGCTAGAGCCAGGACAGAAAAAATAACTAATTGTTGCCCCTGTTTCCATCCCCTCTGCCCTTAGGGCTCTTTCTACCACAAAATGTAGATTTATAGTTTGACCCTTTTCCTCCTATACCATCTTCTACCACCTTGATTTACTCTAGTGTCTATCAGCCCACTTAAATTTCTTAAGTGGTACTGTATTGGGATGTAATCAAGACATTACTAACACTGAGGCAACCTAAGATTTGGAGAAGCCAACTGTATCCTGAACTATGCAAAATAAATTAAGTTTATCGTGGTGACAGACCCTACCATAGTTCTTTCATAAAACTGCTCTCAGACCCCTGGATGCTCATAAATATTGCTAATTCTGTGCTCTATTTTCCTCTTTTTCCATAGTCAGTGATCTCAGAATAACAATCTTCTTTCTTCTATTTGCTCACAATTATCCTATTCCTGTTTTCTTCATTGTCTCCATCCTGACTAAATTTCTTTTTCTTTTAGCTTTACATGTTCAAATTTTCTGCTCATGGGTTACAGTCATTGTACTAGAAGTTCTCCTTCCACCATGTTCTCTTTCAGTAACTCTACCGTAAGTCTATCTGTTGGCACTGCAATAATATCTCCATAGCTCCCCAGGCCATCAGGTTTCTCCAGCTCTGTCCTCATTCCAAGATTCATCATCCACTTATAGTTTTTGAAAAAGTTCATTTGATGCTCTTGAAAATCTCCATGAAATGAAAAAAATATATTATTGTATGCATTTTTTTATTATTCTTTTTTTATGTTATGTTAATCACCATACGTTACATCATTAGTTTTTGATGTAGTGTTCCATGATTCATTGTTTGCATATAACATCCAGTGCTCCACTCAATACGTGCCCTCTTTAATACCCATCACCAGGCTAACCCATCCTCCCACCCCCTCCCCTCTAGAACCCTGTTTGTTTTTCAGAGTCCATAGTCTCTCATGGTTCCTCTCCCCCTCCGATCCCCCCCCTTCATTTTTCCCTTCCTGCTATCTCTTCTTTTGTATGCATTTTTCAAATGAGGTGACTGGTATAAAGAAATTTAGCACTTTTTCTAAGCTCTTGAAAAGGGAATCAAATATTTTTTTAAAATATTATACACTTATCATGGTGAGCATTTCATAGTGTATGTAAATGCTGAATCATTATGTTATATACCTAAAACTAATATAATACTGTATGCCAGCTGTACTTCAGATTGAAAAATAAATCATTCTTAAAAAAAAAATAAGAAAAGGAGGTTATACCCCAGGTCACCTCTTATCTCAGGATTTATTGATAAAGCTTATATCTATAACTTATCACTTGCAATCTGATTAAGATAAATTTTTAGAATATCTATATAATGTCAGAATCAATTCATCAGCAAGTCAAATTCATTTTTATATTTCAGAAATTTTTCTTAAGTATGGATGGAATAAAGGATTGCTAGTAGTGAAGAAACTAAATTTGACCTGAATAAGTGAAAACTAGCATTTGTATTTTAACAACTTTTTTGTTTCTCAGATATAATTAAATACCCAAGATCGTTTTCAGCTTAATATTAATTAACATATATCCCCCTTTCCTTTTCTCAAGTTTATATAGTCATTTACTTGAAGCAAGAACATTATTTAGAAACAACATTTTTCTCCTGCAGTTACGTGTTTTATGTATACATATGTATATAAAAGCTCCTATGCATGGAGAAACATACTATTAGCTTTTTTGGTAAACCAGGTCAGGTAAAATCAAGAACTCTTTGAAACTTCAAAAGAAAATTTACATCAAATCACAATGACTTCAGTCCATTTCTGATTTACTTAACTTTTCCTGATATTTATGCTGATTACATGGCTTTATGAATATGGTTTTAATGAGCCCAAGAAGTCAATAGAAAGAGCATTAACTTTAATCTATCTTGCTAAATTTATGAAATAATGAAATAACAGGAATTATCATTAATATTTCCATATTTATGATTATCCCTAAGTTTAAATTTTAAAAAATCAATATTTAAAATGGATATAGAATAGCAGTAAGTAGAAAAATTACAAATAACTTCAGAGTTTCATTTGCTTTTCCAAGAGTTTCCATGACATTAATTCCAGCAAACTACTCTAGGCTGCCCTCATGCATAAACTAGTGGTTCCTTATAATGGCATATGGCATTTCAATTTCAAACCTGCCCTCAATAAACAGGATGAAGAATTACTGTGCTCATGTATAAACTGCTTTGTGACTCAATGTTTATCTACCATAATCAATAACACCCAAATTCAAAAAAACCCAAAGCACATGAAAAGTAAAACAATTTTATTTCATCTGCTAAGCAAATTCATTGTTCTTTTCATGAAGTAGATAAGATTATTGAAACAATTGGTGCCACAAGGTAAACTCCATCATACAAAAGCTGTAATGTAAATTAAGCAGTAAAGTGTTCAACGAATCTCCTTAGTTTCTAAAGGTGATTTTGTTTATGCATTTATTGATTTCTTCAGATGTATAATCTAGTCTAGCTCCTCTATTCGTCAACCTTGACCTGTCCTCTATAAACCCTCAAAGAATGTAATAAATACTACCTAGGAAAATACATTCTGCTGCAAAGCAGTATCTCCCTGTGTAAAGACATGTCTGAAATAAAGGATAAAGCAACCTAAATAGACTTCAGAGTGCCACAAGTTAACCAAACAAAAATAAGTTTATTGAAACAAAAGCTTTGTTTTTAAATTCTAAATAATTTTTTATATTTTGCATAACATTAATTTAGAATACAACTTTTATATTTGGAGGACTAGATTCTGTTCTTCATTTATTTTTTTCAAGTCCTAAAGCTAATGTTTTCTTGAGTATCTCTTATCATTTTAGAAGTCACACTACATGAGAACTTCAATCAAGCTTAGCTTTTACTGTGACTATCACAATTGCAAAACAATAAAGTGGGGAGGGGGGAAGACATCAGGATCTGCCTTCTACTGTTTCCATGAGGAAAATACTCTTCTTGACTTTGCTATCTACTTACAACTTTAAGACCACATGATATGAGAATTCTCACCTTCTCTTATTCATCAGGAATAAAAAGAAAAAGAACTTTGGAATTAGCGGTCTTGTGATTTGTTAGTTGTATGGCTCTTCGTTCATTTATCCATCCAGTAAATTTTCATTAAGCAGCTACCATGTGTCAGGTACCTATCTAGACTCTGGGGCTACAATAGTAACAAGCAAAACAAAGCGCCTTCCCTAGGGAATCCACCTTCTAGTGGATATGACAAATTAAACAAACCCATTACATGGGCAGCTACAGAGATATAAAGAGAGGAGTATCATGGTAGAAGCATAATATTCAATAGAATGGACAAAAATAACCTCTCTGAAGAGACATTTGAACAAAGGCATGATTGAGGTAATGCAATAAGAAAGCTAACGGTAATTCCTAGTAGGGTGAATACTAGTGCAAAGGTTTTGGAATTGGAGTGAGCCCTGGGAGTTCAGAGAGGAAAGAAAAGTAAGGTTCAAATGGCTGAAACGGAATGTGCCATGCAAAAGAAGCAGGAGAGTAGTTCAGACTGGTATGTGGAAGCCAGATCATGTGGTCCTTGTAAGCCACAGCCCACTGGCTGTGAGACTGTGTAGGATGGGAAATCACTAGAGATATGGAGTAGAAATGACCTGAATATATTTTTGCTGTAAAAGGCTCACACTGGCTGCTGATGGAGAACGTGCAAGTTATTTAAACTTTCAAATCTCAATTTCTGATTTTTGAAATTGGAATAATAATGTTTACCTAGTTTGTCCCATAATAAGCATTGAATGAATTAGCATGCAAGTCTGACACATAGTAAGATCTCAATAACAAATATTTCTTTTTCTGTGTTTCTTTCTCTTAAGTTAGATGAAACACTAGCCCTATTTCTTTCAAAGAGAATTCTACTCATAGACCCTATTCCCTTAATTCCACCTTTTTTCTAACTCTGCTGGGTTCTTTTCTGTCAAATATTTTCTTCAGCCTCTATCTTTCTTCCAAATGATTTATTCTCTCAGTCTGAAAGCATATACATATCCTCTTACCTCAAACAAAACCATTTTTTCTTCAATCCTGTTACTTCAGATATCCCATCAAAATGTACCACTCTCCTTCGTTTTTGTAAAAAAATTTTATAAAAGCCATAGTCAATATATAATGCTTCCATTTCATCCACATTTCATTGTTCCCTCATATTTGTAGTCGAACACTTGCCATTGCAATTCTATTGAACCTAAGTCCCTGATTGTTCTACCCAGTAGACAAGGCAGTGGAAGACTTCAATCATGATGGCAATGAAATAATTCTGCTACTGAAGTCACATGCTTGCCAAGGCTTCCTAAAGGTATAGATAAATTTTAAAAACTAGTCTATTTGTCATTTTTCATCCTTGGAAAAGGCAATAGAATGAACAAAGTCCTGAGTATAATGAAGTAAAAATGATTTCAGTGAAGAAACTATGGAGAGTTCCAATTAAAAGTTACCCTGCTGTGGGGGCTTCCCCTTCTGCCATGATGAGGTAACTACTGCAGAACTTGCCAGCCCACTGAAAACAATTCAACAACTGGAAAGCTTTATGGAAAAAATGTTTAAGATAGCAGACAAGAGGCATTGCACAATTCTAATCCATGATATGAAAGAAATGACTTTAGGTTTATGATTATTGTATTTCTACATAGAGGCACTTTTACACTGCAGCACAGGGAAAGGGAAAACAAGCAGGCATGATGTCCTGACAAAGTTGAGGAGCCCAATCTTCGAATTCAAAGAGGACAAACTGTCTAGAATTAATGGAAAAGATTACTGTGAAAAAAGGAACCATACAGAAAAAGAGATCCAAAAGCCAACAGAAGGCTCCCTTTGATTGTGTTACTGAATAATAAGCCATACATATTTAGGATGAGAGATGCCAGAGGACAAACTACTAGGGAGATGTAAAAAATAATACCAAGAACTCACACAAGACAAGGAGATAGTTGAGTTCTTACCAGCCAAATTGGAGATACCTTACTGAACACCCAGAACATTCAACTACAGACTCCAGAAATGCTTTATTATAGCAGTCACCAAGTTCTCACACTTGCCCACAATTTACCCATTGACTGGGCTTGACCTAACTTCTTCCCACAGGCCCCTGAACTTTGGTTTACCCTCAAGCTTAACTAAGTACTAACACGCAGAACATCTCCCCTTTTTAGATCATTCTGGAAATTGGCTGACCACAAAGAACATTTCCTGTAGATCTGCTTCAGTGATACTCTCTGCTCACTCCCAGTTGTTGGTCTCAATCCTCCTAGTCTTGCTAACTCCTTGTAGTGGGCTGAATGTTGCCCCTCCCAAAAATATAAGTCCATGTTTTAACCCCCAGAATCTGGGAGTGCTACCTTATTTGGAAAAAGTGTCTTTGCAGATGTAATTGAACTAAGGATCTTGAGATGAATTCATCCTTGGTTATGTCCTCATGAGACAAAAGACACAAAAGACCATGTAAGGAGAGGTGAAGAGATTGGATTAATGCAGACACAAGCCAAAGAATGTCTGCAGTTACCAGAAGCTAGAAGAGAAAAGGAAGGATTCTCCCTTAGGGCCTTCAGAGGGAGCACATACCTGCTGACACCTGGATTTCTAACTTCTGGCCTCCAAAACTTTGAGAATAAAGTTCCGTTGTTTTAAGCAATGAAGTGTGTGACAATTTGTTATGGCAGCCCTAGGAAATTAATGCAGTCCTCCTTTATAAAATAAAATACTTTCTCTGTTTTATTTTCTGATGCTTACAGATCCTAAGGTAGGAGTGCTCTTCCTACTGCATTATTCTTTTTGAATACAATCTCTTACTGTTTCTTTCTTTTTATTTGACAGCAGTATGGTTAAAGAAGCCCTAAAGTAAAGGCAACTTCAAACTTATCATAACCTTAAAAACAAAACTAAAAAAAAGTCTGAAAAATATAAAGCTAATCCACTAGTAAGCAGATTAACTACAAATCTATTTGGGTTCTATGCTTTTAAGAAAGATAACTTCCTTAAACAACAATAGAAATATATCATATGTGTTATATAATATATATATTGGTCTCTGCCCCCATTTCTGGTTACAGAGCTCCTAAAACCTTGTAATTTCCTAAGTGTTAAGAGCACAAGGAGCATCTTTTGTTCTAATATTTGGTCTTTGGTGCTAGTTCCTGATACACAAGTTTCCTGTTACTTTGGGATTTCCTGGGGGGATAGGTGTGTGTTTTGTTCTAATGAAGCAACTCTTTTTTTTTTTTTTTAAAGATTTTATTTATTTATTTGAGACAGAGAGAATGAGAGAGAGAGAGCACATGAGAGGGGGGAGGGTCAGAGGGAGAAGCAGGCTCCCTGCCGAGCAGGGAGCCCGATGCGGGACTCGATCCAGGGACTCCAGGATCATGACCTGAGCCGAAGGCAGTCGCTTAACCAACTGAGCCACCCAGGCGCCCTAATGAAGCAACTCTTGATGGGCTCCTGGACAGCTTTAGAATTGGGGTTGGTCACAAGAAAGACCATACCATAATTAGAAGCTTAGAACTTTAAGCCCCACCCCCATCCTCTGGGAAAGGGAGAGGGGCTAAAGACTGAATTAATGATTGATCATGCCTACTTTATGCAGCCTCCATAAAATCCTAAAAGCACAGGGTTAGGAGAGCTTCCAGATGAGGGGACACATGTATGTGCTGTGAGGATGCAAATCCCAACTCCATGGGCCAGAATCTCCTGCACTTGGGACTTTTCTGGACTTCACCCTATGTATCTCTTTAGGTATCTGTTTATCTGTATCCATTATCATACTCTCTACTCTGTAATAATTGGTAAATGTAATTGTTTCTCTGAGTTCTGTAAGCTGTCCCAGCAAATTATCAAACCCAAGCTTTGTGGGAACCCAGTTCATAGGTGGTCACCCAGAAATCCAGGTGACAATCTGGATGCCATCTAGTGGAGGGACAGAGTACACTCTTAAGCAACTGAGCCCTTAATCTGTGGGATCTGATTCTGTTTCCAGGTAGATACTATCAGAAATTAATTAAATTGTAGGACACCAACCTGATGTCAGAGGATTGCTTGATGTGTGTGGAAAACCCCACACATTTGGTAGCCAGAAGTGAACTGTTATAGTAGTGTGAAGTAAAGGAGAAACACAGAATTTTTCCAACTCAACAAAATCCCAATATTCAACAATATAACTTTCCTAACAGGCGAAATAATAAAAAATACCACAAAATATGTGAAGCAGGAAAATATATCTCCTGAGACAGAGAATCAGTTAATAAAAAATACTCATAAATGATAGAGATGATGGAATTGGCAAACAAGGGCTTCAACACAGCTCTTACAAAGAGCAGAAGGTGTTAAAGGAAAACATGAACATAGTGATAAAAGAGATAAACTCCATATGGAAATAATACAATGGAAAGTCTACAGCTTAAAAATCATAATAAACAAAAATGAAAAATTCACTATGGTCTTAACAACTGATGATGCAAGGAAGGAAAATTCAGTAAATTTGAAGAAATAGCAGCATATATGCAAACTGAAGAATAAGAGAAAACAACCACACACACACGCGCATGTGCGCACCCCAATTACCCTTAGGATAATGTTAGCTGATGTAACAATTAAAATTGAAATCCCAAAATAAAGAGGAAGAAAAAAAATTGATAAAATACTGGACAAAATATTTCCAAGTTTAATTAAAACTATCATCCCATAGATTCAAGAAAGGTAAGAAAGATAAGGATACCTAAGCAAAATAAGCACAAAGGAAAACACACCAAGGCATGAAATAAGTATAGTAGGAAAACCAATGATAAAGGGGACATCTAAACAGCAGCAGGAGGAAAAAATAAAAAAGATTCATTTCATCTAAGGGAAAAAAGAGAAGAAAAACCTGAAACTACTCTTCAGAAAAAAAAAATCCAGAAAACAATAGAACAATTTTATATTGAAAGAAAAAAAAAAGTCAGACAAGAATTCTATTCCAGTAAAATATCTTTCAAAAATAAGTGCAAAATAAGGTGTTTTTAGACATAGGAAACTAGAAGAACTTATCAGCAGTAGACCTGCAGTTAAGAAAGTTATTAGAAAAAAATCTTGGATCTACAAAAGGAATGAAAAGTGAAAAATGTGGTAAATAAAAGAGTTTTCCCGCAAACATTTTCTCAGAAGAAAATTTACTATGTAAAGCAAAAATGTTAATAATATAACACTTATAGCACATGGAGAATACCTATGTATGACAAGACCAGCACAAAGGACAGGAGGTAGGAATCATAAAACAACTATTATAAGAGTTTAACTTTATATAAATGATATAATTTGAAGTTAGACTGTGACAAATTATTAAAGATATTTATTTTAACCCTGGGGCAACAAAGAAAAAAGTAGTTAAATATCCATTAGTGAACATAAAATGGAACACTAAAAAATACAGTTACTCCATAAAAAGGGGGAAAACTGAGTAGTTTTCTAAGTCCTAGTGTCATCAGGAAGTACCAAAAGTTGTGCCAAATGTAGTCAATTATATTAGATTGTAAGAAATCAAAGATGAATGTTCTAATCTCCAGGAAGCATCTCAATGAATATATGAGATATATAACATCAAGCTAATCGAGGAGAAAAATAGAATATTAAGACATTGATTAGTCCAAAGGTGGCAAGAAATGAGAGTAAAAAAATATATAAGATGTTTGTCATATAGAAAAACTAAATCACAACTTAAGGAATAAACAATTTGTACCTCATGGATACTGCTGAAACTAGGGAAATAAGAAAATAATTCTTTTTAAATACATGTTAGAAAAGAAATTAAAAAACTAAAAAACATATCTACTTTAAGATTACAGGAGGAAAGAACAAAAATAGAAGAGAAAAAAATAGTTTACTTTTTTTCAGGATTTATTTATTTTTAGAGAGAGAGGGTGAGAGAGCACCTGTCGGACAGGAGGGGGGGGCAAAGGGGGTGGGGAAGAAAGAATCTCAAGCAGATTCCCCATGGAGCGCAGAACCAATGCATGCAGGGTCAACCTCAGGACCCTGAGATCATGACCAGAGCTGAAATCAAGAGATAGTTGCTCAACAAACTAGCCACCAACTAGTCATCCAGGGGCCCCCAAGATACTCTTAAAGTTTACTCTTAATCTTCAATTAATATTTGAAGATTTTTATAGCAAGAAATAAGAAGCAAATATAATCAGGAATGAAAATGAGGATACCACTATTGTTCCTAGATATTATACAGTTAATAAGAAAATATTGTGAGCAACTTATGTCAAATTACTTGAAAAATTGCATGAAATGTCCCAATTTTTTAGAACACTGCTTTCCCAAAATGAATTGTACAATACCTACATTAAAAATTGAATCTCTTCAATGCTTTCACAAAGAGAAAATTCTGTATGACTTTACCCAGTGTATTCTCACAAATATTTAAAAAAATAATACCAGGGATGCCTGGGTGGCTCAGTTGGTTAAGCATCTGCCTTCAGCTCAGGTCATGATCCCAGGGTCCTGGGATCGAGTCCCGCATCGGGCTCTCTGCTCCACAGGGAGCCTGCTTCTCCCTCTGCCTCTGTCTCTCTCTCTCTGTCTCTCATGAATAAATAAATAAATAGATAATCTTTAAAAAAAATAATACCAATTATACACAAATTCTTCTATAATGTAGAAAAAAGAGACCAATTCCAAGGTGTTTTAGAAGGCCAGCACCTTAACACCAAATCCTGACAGAAATAAAAGAACATTACAGAGCAAACCTGCTCATGAATACAGATACAATAACTCCCTCAAAAATATTATACTAAATTTGGGAAATGCAACAAGTCTAATATATCCTGATTCAATGGTTCTATTTCAATAATGACAGATTGGTTTAATATTTGAAAACTGATATGTAATATTTATCACATGAAGAGAAGAAGAGGAGGAGGGGGAGGAGGAGGACAAGGGGAAGGATAAGGGGGGAGGAGGAGAAATAAAATAGATTCACTTGGATAGATGTAAAAGTTTTAAAATTCCAACACTTATTAATGGCCAATAAATTGTGGCAAACTAGCAAAATAAGGCAGTTCTCAGATTGATACAGAATATTTCAAACACACAACTAGAAAGTTTTCTGTGATCAGGAAAATTATGACCACTATCACCACTTCTATTCAATGTTGTATTTTAAATATAAGTTACAATAAGGCAAGGAAAATAAATCAAAGGCAGGACTGGAAAGATTAAAACAGAAATTATTCACAGAGAGAATAACTGAATTCCTAAAACAGCTAAGTTTCCAGAAGCAAATTTATACTTTAGAATTTATACTTAAATTTGTAGAAAATTCAAGATCTTAATGCTCCTGCAAAAAGTTCTAGTCACCTAAAGTTGTAAAAACTGAGACAAGGTGAGCTATCTGGTTCCTGGAGAGATTTTATTTACGTACCAAATGGCTAGAGTCAGGAGGAAACACTTCCAAGAGGAGATAGGGACAACTGCCTTTATAAGGAGAAAAAAGTCATTTCTCCTTATTGCTTGATTATGTGGTATTGAGCTCCTCAGAAAAATTGACCTAGTGTTCATCCCATCACACTAAGAGTGAATTCTAGGACAAAGGAGGGCTGAATAATTTCCGTAATATTAGATATTTAATAAGAAATCTCTCTCTGATACAGTATACCTTATGTGCTCATTCAGGATAAAATTAATAAAAATAACTACTAAAAACCTAACAGAGTTCATAAAGATCTTTGGATCTAAGATCAATATTCCAAATTCAGTTCTATTTCTATACACTAGAAACAATGGATAGAAAATATGCTAACAGTATAGGCAAAAAACCTGATAAATTGGGCCTCATTATAAAAACATCTGTTGACCAAAAGACAGTATTAAGAGTGTGAAAAGTCAAGCTACAAACTGGAAGGAAATATGTGTGGTACTTAGATCTGACAAAGGCTTTCCATTTACAACACTGACAAACCAGTAAGAAAAAGATGGGCACTAAACATAAAAAGAGTTAATTTTATTAATCATCACATAAATGCCAAAAGGAGCCACAATGAGACATCACTACCACCCAACAGAATAGCTAAATAAGAAAAAGGAATAAAAAAACTATGACAGGTGTTGGTAAAACTGGAGCAATTAATATCCTCATACGTGGATGGTGGAATTGTAAATATCTGAAGTGTTCTACATGTTTAGAAGAAAAACTTCAGCCATCCAGAAAAAAGAATTACTCAGTTATGTAACAAACAAGCCACAGAGTATAAAATGCTATTTGGTTTGTATATATATTGATATATGATGTATATATTTACATATATATATTTACATGTATATATACATATATATGAAAGGCCTTGTATTCAGAATACAGAAAATAATTTTAAAGATCACAGAGAAAGTACAGAATACATGGCTCTCATATATGAAAGGCTGATCAACTTCACTTATAATAGAAATGGAAATTAAAACAAAATAGATACTATTTCTCACAAGACTGAGGAAAAACTGCGTAGTTTGACAGTATCAACATGTAGTGTATCAGATGTTCTATTGCAATGCTGGTAGAATGCACAATTTCTTTGTAAACTCCTATGAAAGTAACTGGAGAAGCTGCTATCAAAATTACAAATCCAATTATCTTTTGACCCAAGAGTCCCATTTGTGACACTTTAATTTTCAGACACACCACTATGGGTAAAAAACAAAAATTTAACATGCATACAAAATAGTTGCTATAACTTTGATTATAATAAAAGAAATAACTCATGTTCATTACTAAGGTACATCCACATAAAATATCATGCAGCTATAGAAAAGATCTGAGAAAGCTATTTTTTTTACTCACACTAAACAATGAAAAGATAACTGAAAAAGGCAAGGTATAGAAGGTTTATAGTGTTGTCTTTTGTGAAAGATGGGAGAGGCAGAAAAGAAGGCATAGCATATTTATACTTGCCTCGGTCTGCATAGAGAAATGGTGAAGAGGTTATATATTGAGAAAAGGGATAGTGGGGTATTTGGATATAGAAGTAGGAACAGACCTTTCAATTCATACCTTTATAGGTCATTTTAATTTTTCATCATGTGCTTATATTACCTAAACCAAAAAAATAAAGATATTCAAATATTTTAAAGTTATAAAAATTAAAGTATTTACCTTTATGTTAGGATGTACGTTCTACATTTTGGTGTTAAAAAAATCTCTTTTGTTCATGAAAAAATGATAGTCAACAGAAAATTGTTTTTACCATCTTATTTCACTAAAAATGACAATCTTATGTCTGTTTCCCTATTTAATTACAATTTTTGTTATGTTTATTATTAAATTGTTTCAGTTTATATGGGAAACTCTGGATAAAAGTACCTGATATCAAATTCTACATTATTACCCTTTTCTGGGTCTCCAATAAAGTATATGCATAATGCTCATTTATATATCATGAAGAAATATCTTCTCTGAATTTTTGGTTGTCATTTCTTAAATTTACTGAAAAACTCTATTAGAAGCAACTATTTCATGAATTTTCTGTATATTCTACAAACAGGAAAAGCCCATAATGCTGCTCTTTGACAATTACATTAAAATTAATTAAATAAGTTAAATAACAAAAATTAATGAAAAATATCCTTTTGGAATTTCAAATTAGGAAAAAGTATATTTCTTCTGAAAATTGGTATGTTTCCAGTTAGCTGGATTTATTGCTGACTCGATCTTAAATAAATTAATCCTTACTACATAGATGCTAAATATTTTATTAATCTTAAATTATTAAAACATTTCATTATAACATATTAGTGCTTCTGTTTATATTAAAATTCACCTCAAATCATTTTTTGACAGTGGTTAGGACATAAATTAGCATATTAGTTTTCCATGACTAACATAACAAATTACCATTAGCATTAACACCTTAAAACAACAAATTTATGGTCTCACAGTCCTACAGGCCAGAAGCCTGGGTTGGCTGAGCTAGTTTTCTCTACTTAGGTTCCACAGGTTACAGGAAACCAAGGCATACACTACTGGGCTGTTATCAAGAGGCTCTGGGAACATCTGCTTCCAAGCCCATGCGTATTGTTGGCAGAATCTAATCAATTTGTCAGCTGTCATCTGGGAGGGCCACACTTAACTCCTAAAGGCCATGCTGTGGTCCTGGCACATGGGCCCCTATGTCTTAAAGACAGCAGTGGTGTTTCCACCCCTTATCACTCTTGCAATCTTCTGACTTCTATCACATCTCTTCTGCCTCTAGCCAGAGAAAATTCTTTGCTTTAAAGGGCTCATTGATTAGATCGTGCCCTCCTAGATAATCTAGGATAATCTTCTATTTAAAGGTCCATAACCTTAATTACATCTGCAAAGTTGCTTTTGCCACAAAATGTACCATCTTCACAGTTTCCACTAATTAGTTTGTGGACATCTTTTATTTGGCGGGGGAGGGGACAGGAGATACAACAACATATAAACTAAAATACCTGGCTATTTCCTGTATCTGAACACCCACAAAGTATAATTATAACTGCTCAAAAACTCATAGAATGTAGCATTGATGTATTTCTATAGATAAGCAAAACAGAGGGAAAATACTTTTGCAAAAATATTGGAAATGTTAAAAGAAGGTAAGCCTTTGAAAATAATTTACTTGGACTGGGGAGAGAAAATACATAAAACCTTTTTTTTAATTTTTTGTTCATGTTTTATATTCCAGAATCTAAAATATGTTTTAAAAAGCTGCCCTATTTGTCAATCTGTCATGAAATATATTTCAGCTTCAAGCCTTACTCTCCTGGGGAAATCACAAACATCTCATTCGGCTGAAGAGGCTGAAACTCTAAGCAGTGCAATTAATATCTTCCATTTTTGCCATCAGCACGGAAAGCAGCTCCTTGGAATCTGAATCACTAATTGTGTCTAATAGCTTACATCTGGCTTGTGCAAGTTCAGCACATCAGGATTTGCTTTATGTGTCCTGGTCACTGGGCATTAAGTAGATGTGTTCTGACCTGGACTTCAGAGTAGCTGCCACATTCTAATCTTCTCAAGAAACAGAATATTCATTAATGAATGAAATCTGATTTCAGGAAATTGTCTGTAGACAGTCTTCCCACTGAATGCAGCTTTATTATAACTCGCAGTCCTGAAGAAGATGACAAACACCATAAAAAACAAAAATCTTCCCTGGAGTGTTTCAAAAGAAGTTTTGTTTAACACTCTGAGATAAACAGGCTTGCTATACTGACTCACTTAATTTGTTTTTGTGCTGTGAAAACTCAAGACTCTTGCATATATTAATTTTAGTAGATACACCAGGAAACCACTCATCTAAGAGTATAATCCAGAATATATGAAAAGTTTACAGTTATCTTGAATAACTGAAATAATGCAGTATTTGTCTCTCTGTAACTGGCTTATTTCACTTAGCATAAAGATTTATCCCTATTGTTGCATATGGCAGGATTTCCTCCTTTTTAAGGCTAAATAATATTCTATAATATGTATATACCACATTTTATTTATCCATTCATCCACTGATGGACATTTAAATTATTTCCCTGTCTTGGCAATTGTGAATAAAGCTATAATAAATGTGGGAGTGAAGATACAGTGCCTATAGTTAACAGCACTGAATTGCACACTTAAAATTTGTTAGGAAGATAAATCTCCTGTTACATGTCTTTGTACAAACAACAACAATGACGACGATGGGAAATAAGGAAACTTTTGGGTGTGTTGGATATGTCTACTACCTTCTGGTGGTGGTTTCATGGGTGTGTGCACATACCTAAACGCAACCAATTTTATATATTAAATACTGCAGTTTTGTATATCAATTATAGCTCAATAAAGCTTTTTTAAAAAATATTATACAGTTATCTGAGCTTTGACCCTGCCCAATTCCTTCTTCTAACTCAGCAAAAAATTTCCTGACATTCCCCAATCTAGTCCACCATGACTAATAGGTGTCCCAGCCTAGTCCCTCACAAATTTAGCTCCTAATCCCTAAAACAACTTTCTCCTCAGTGAGAGAAATGCTACCATCTGGGCAGCACCCATCCTCAAGGCAATGTGATGTCACATATAAGACTGCTCCGCTTGGGCAAGGAGCTAGAAAAACAATGATTGCGCACAACCTTCATTATGAGGAAAGAAGGTAGGCTGTTTCTGGTTTCACTTCTCTCCATCTGCACACATGGTAACTTGCCCTCTGTTTCCTTCAGGGCATTTTTCCTTTTGGCTTCTATGCTCAGATCTCCCTGCTTCCCATTAACATTTTTGTTCTTGAAAAGAGGAGGAGGAGGGGCGCCTGGGTGGCTCAGCCGTTAAGCGTCTGCCTTCGGCTCAGGTCAGGATCCCAGGGTCCTGGGATCGAGCCCCGCATCGGGCTCCCTGCTCGGCGGGGAGCCTGCTTCTCCCTCTCCCGCTCCCCCTGCTGGTGTTCCCTCTCTCGCTGTCTCTCTCTCTAACAAATAAATAAATAAAATCTTTAAAAAAAAAAAAAAAAGAGGAGGAGGAGGAGGGCCCTTAGTACTGCAATCTTGCCCAAAATACACGTTCTACTATTTATCAATACCGTTAAGTATGAAGAACACTGTAGGCCCTAATTACTTGGACAATGGGAAAGAGGGGTGCTAAAAGCTTTTATACATAAATCTCCTAGTACTTTTATGGAAATATATAGTATTTAAATACACAAAAAGTTGATCAAAAAGGCACTCAGGCATCAACATTTTAAGAGAAAAAAAAAGTGAGAGAAACTTTTACATATCATCTCATAGTTGGTGCTTTAAAAGATATATTCAACAAAAAATATAGTACCTGTCCTCAAAAAGCATCAGAATCTCTTAACATCCTTGCAGTTATATTGGTATATTTTTTAATTGTTCAATTTCATAGGTAGAGGGCAACATAATCTTTCCTTATTTAGGGCTACTAAATTTATCCCTGTATGTATAGATGTGCTTATGTTTGGTTTTAATGGATTTTTCCTTAAAGGTAAGATAAGAAGCAATAATTATAATAATTAATACCTAGCATTTATTTAATACTACATACATGCAGGAGTGGAAACACTTTATGTGACTGCTCCTTGTTTAATCTTTAAAACACCCCCAATAAAATGGATTAGCATCCTCATTTAATCTCTGAGGAAAACTGAAATGTGGAAAGATGGATGTCACTGGCCTGTGTAGTCTGTGAGAGAGATGTGTTGAAGGTATGTTGGTGACATCAAGTATGGAAAAATAAATAACCCTGGGGGCATCTGAGTGGCTCAGTCGGTTAAATGTCTGCCTTCGGCTCAGGTGATGATCCTGGGGTCCTGGGATCGAGCCCCACATTGGGCTCCCCGCTCAGCAGGGACCCTGCTTCCCCTTCTCCTCCCCACTGGTATTCTTTCTCGCTATTTCTGTCTTTCTCTCTCAAAAAAACAAAATATTTAAAAAATTTAAAAAGAAAAATAAATAACCCTGACTTACATCATATTCAGAAGGTGAAAATAAAATGACATCAAAGATGAGTGAGTAGGACTTAGCAAAGAAAACCAGAGTAAAGGGCTTTCCAAGCAGAGAAATATGCTCTGATAGGAGCTATAAAACAGGTCCGGTAAAGAGTATGGGGTGAATTCAAAGGGGTTCTGAGACTGGAGGCAGGAAGGCTATGCAAACAGTATATATTGGAAGTAACATTTGCCTTCAGTCAGTGGTAGGTATACAAGGGGATTTGCAGATGGGTCCACAGATGGCTAAGAAGAAAATCCCACAAGACAAGTAGAAAGGTTGATCCTTCTCAGAGAGTCAGGCTGGAAACTGAAAAGCAAAGTGACAAAGTACAAAGCCTATAGATCATACAAAATCATCCATGTGAGCATAACGACATGTACTTGGAAAAGCTCAAGAATGAAAGATGCGTCCATAGTGGAATGGGACAGCAGTAATACCCAACTATATAGTTTAAATATTCCTTGTATTTTCCTCACTTTCTTCCCATTCTCCCTTAATATTTAAATCTACTGAAAAGCACATTTTCAAGTGTCAGTTGTTCTAATGGAACAAATGTAAGAGATTTGTGTCCACCCTGAGTTCAGACTTTTTTAAAAAATGAGCTGGCCCCTGGGTACCAGTGTGATTAAAGCAGCAGTAATCAGAGTGAAGAATCCCAAGGGGAGATGAAATGCAGGTTGGCCAAACAGGGCTGATTCTGGTGCAAAACTTTTTTTCTTTCAATCAGGAGCTAATTACATAAGCAAGATGGACTCTCCTATTTAAGTCTAGAATGAGTTATTTTTCTTATACTTTATATTTTTCCAAAGAAGTCTTGTAATTATTCAAAATTTTAAATGCATGAAATCTATGAAAGTATGAAAATTTTGCTCATTTGGAAAAGTCAAAAGAGTCAATTCATATCCTCAGTTTAATGAGCCAACTCTGATCTGTACTATTACTTCATAAAAAATAGTATTTGTTAAAAATAAATTCTTATTAAATAAATTTCATTGAAATCTGCTATAATATATAGGGCCTATATATATATATATATGGCCTATAGTTAACAATATTGTATTATACATTTAAAAATTTTAAAGGTAAATTTCATGTTAAGTATTCTTAGAAAATTCTAAAAATAAATTGCAGCTGAATAAAACATACAAAATGGTACTCAATGGGAAAGAAATGATTTTGATAGCAATATTACAGAGAGTATTGTACAGATCATGAAATATAAAAACTACATGCAATACTGACATTTGATATACACCTAGAATAGAGTAAGCTGCAGCTAACTTGTTTTTTTAGCTTTATGGAGGCATAATTGACAAACATTGTACATATTTATGGTATACAACTTGATGTTTCATATATGTAGAAATTGTGAAATGATCACCACAATCAAGTTAATAAACATACCCATCATATCACATAGTTACCAATGTTTTTGGGCATGTGGTGAAAACACTGAAGAACTACCTAATTTGCAAATTTTAAGTATACACTACAATATTGTCAACTGTAATCGCTGTGCTGTATGTAAGATCTCCAGAACTTACTCATCCCACATAATAGAAACATTTTCTCATTTCCCTCAACCCAACCCTGTTAACCACCATTCCTGTCTCTTCTATGATTTAGACTATTTCAGATTCTTCATATAATGAGATCATGCAATATCTGTTTTTCCGTTTGCCTCATTTTGCTTAGTATGATGTCCTTCAGATTCATCCATATTATTACAAGTGCAGGATTTCCGTCTTTCTAAAGGCTGAATAATCACACACACATATATACATGTATACATATACACACACACCCGTATATACACACAACACTTTCTTTATCTATTCATCCATCAACAGATATTTACGTTGTTTTACTATCCTGGCTATTGTGAGTAATGCTATAATGAATGTAAGATGCATGTATCTCTCCAAGGTATATACCCAGAATTGAGATTGCTGCATCGTACAATAGCTTTATTTCTAGTTCTTTGAGGAACCTCCATACTGTTTTCCAAAATGGCTACACCAGTTTACATTCCCACCAACAGTGCACAAAGGTTCCAATTTCTCCACATCCTAATCAACACTTGTTATCTCATCAGTTGTCTCCTGCTCTTTCTTTCCAAATAGATTATTTTACAGGAAATTATATTCTTGGATGCTAAATATTTTTTAATGGAAACATAATACAGATACTGTGCTGATACTTAAAGACATATGAAACTACCTGGCATAGTGTTTTGTTAATCAATTTTGTTAAGGCTTTGGGGGACAGTAATTACAGCTTTCCTGGCAGATGTTTGGGTAAATAGGAATTTTTCCAAAAAATAAATTTCTTTTTTTTTTTTTTTTTAAGATTTCATTTATTTATTTGACAGAGAGAGACACAGCGAGAGAGGGAACACAAGCAAGGGGAGTGGGAGAGGGAGAAGCAGGCTTCCCGCTGAGCAGGGAGCCCGATGCGGGGCTCGATCCCAGGACCTGGAATCATGACCTGAGCCAAAGGCAGACGCTTAACGACTGAGCCACCCAGGCGCCCCAAAAAATAAATTTATTTGAGGAGATGTCCAACACTAACAAAATCAAGGTAAACACTTATTCTGTTTTATGAACACAAGTGAATACCTCTTTAAATTAAAAACAAGTCACTTATTCTGTTTTATGAACACAAGTGAATACCTCTTTAAATTAAAAACAAAAGTCAGACTCAATTTACTAAGTCACAAAAGAGAAAAACAAATGATGTGATAGTCCTCTATAGCTCATTTCAACATATACACAGAATCCAGATTTCACATTGTTCAGCTCTGAAAGGTAGTTACTGCCAAAGAATTGGTGACATTTTCCCTAGTATTTAATTTCTATAGCATTACTAATCCTTGGTAATGTATTCACCCTCGAGGAGAAACAAAAAGGCAGCATCTTGGCTTTTTGACAGTCTAGATTATTCTTTGTCCTGTGTTCCTTGTATGTATCTGATTGTTTTTCTAAACTTCCATTTATCTTGTTCTGTTTTTTTCTTCCTATAAACAATGGGTATCTTAAAGTTCTTTTAAATATTTTTGTAGAACTTAAGGTTACTCAAGTGAAATAAAGACAGCCAAAATATCTTGTAAGAGCATGTAAGCTGTAACGCTTTGGCTGCCAAGTTAAAATATTTTTAACGGAAATGTGTGAACATGTTAATCCTATTCAGTATGATTGAACGTGATCAATATGGAATGCAAGAATATGTAATGTGATGACACCACTTTTATGTGTACTCTCATAAAAACAAGTTATATCTTTCCAGGTCCTCATTAATATCCCTGTTCTTGGGGCGCCTGGGTGGCTCAGTCGTTAAGCGTCTGCCTTCGGCTCAGGTCAAGATCCCAGGGTCCTGGGATCGAGCCCCGCATCTGGCTCTCCCTGCTCAGCGGGAAGCCTGCTTCTCCCTCTCCCACTCCCCCTGCTTGTGTTCCCTCTCTCACTGTGTCTCTCTCTGTCAAATAAATAAAATCTTTAAATAAATAAATAAATAAATAAATATCCCTGTTCTTTACGTATAGTCATGGTGCTACAGCTTTGGTAAGAAGAGAGTGTCCTGATCTTTTTGGAGGGAAAAACATTGAAATCAGATGTGTATGCATGGAGGCCTGTGTGTGTGCATGTATGTCCCTCAGAGACAAATCAGCAATTTTCTTTTTAATGAGGTTTTCTCGACATTAAGGCCACTTTATACATAAAGATATGATACTGCCATGTTTATGCTTTGTCCCTGAGGATATATTTTTTAATGAGCTTTTCATGTATGAAGCAACATTAAATGTCAGTTAAGTAGACATAATGAAAATTGATGACATTATATAATCACTGAGACTTAGATATAAAAGGGACTTCAGAGAGAACCTGAGTCATCATCAACAGTTCAGCCTTTCCTACAAGATGGCTGTGAAAACCCTGCCAGAAACATTTAATTAAGATAAATTTCATTATAATTTCCTTTCTAGGGGCGCCTGGGTGGCTCAGTCGTTGAGCATCTGCCTTCAGCTCAGGTCATGGTCCCAGGGTCCTGGGATCGAGCCCCGCATCAGGCTCCCTGCTCTGCGGGAAGCCTGCTTCTCTCTCTCCCACTCCCCCTGCTTGTGTTCCCTCTCTCGCTGTGTCTCTCTCTGTCAAATAAATAAATAAAATCTTTAAAAAAAAAATAAGTTCCTTTCTATTTTTTGTATCCTCAACAGTGGAAATAGGATTTCCTAAAGATTCAGCCACTGCACAGGTTTCTTACTAGAATATTAATACAGCAAATTATCCTCACTCTATTTGACACATTATTTAAAAATACCAAATACTCACTTAAACTTTGCCTCTCTTATCGTTCTCTACCTGCTTGTTTTATATACAAAAAATACATCCTCCATTGAGCATGCTTTAGTTTTCCAATTGCCTAAATACACCCCCCTCCATCCAAAATAGTAAAGAAAAACTTCAAAATACATGCTTCTTTTCCCTTGTTTTGAATGTCAGATTTCTAATGTTGTACTTCAACACCTTGCAAGTGCCTAGTTAATTATAGGGGCTGAGAAATACTTTCAACTGGGAAGTCAAATTCTGGAGTTACACACATCTGCAGTCTGTTACAATTAAATATTCTTTATAGCATAACATTTTGGCAATTCTCATCTTTCCCAGAACCCATGTTTGTAAAATGTGTTTTTTTAATGTGTATCAAACTACATGATTTAACATTTAGTACAGATACATTTTATCCTATTTATTTTTACAGCATACTGACTACAGTCAGTATTATATCATATACTTGAAATACGCTGCATCTTGAGAGTAGATCTTGAACAGTCTCACCACAAGAAAAAAAAAAAAGTAACTGTGAGGTGATGAGTGTTAATTTAATTTGGTAATTTTACAATGGATACCTATAACAAATCATGTGATACATTTCAAATATATAATTTTGATTATATTTCAATAAAGCTAAAAAAATTAATCTTAATTACCACTTTTATTTATTTCACTATCCCTCCTAAGTCCCTTTACCAATAAAATCAACATAATTTGAGTGACTTCATCCAGTTTCCACAAGTATGAAAAAACAGTACTGAAGCAAGTCAAATACTGGTAACAGAAGGTTCTCAGATACAGTTTTGTGGGGTTTTTTAATGGATATATAAGCTTAGCCTCAGAGGTGCCACATGAGCTAACCTAAGAAAAAGTTAATGGTAGGTTAATGTTAAGACCCATTGCTTCTGGTTCCCATTCATCTTTCATCCTCTATGTTGCTGCCTTCTTTACATTAATTTAACAGTACAGCAAACACCGAATACTTGAGTCATATGCTATGACTAGTAAAAGAAAAAGATGACCAAGTCACTGCTTCGTGTACAATGAACTTACAATTTATTGGGTTAGGGTAAGGGGTAAAAACATTAAACATAAACATAAGTTAAAGTTGGAATCTATGACATTGTGTAATAAATTAGGGGTGAGCAAATGCATATGGATGCTTATAAGTCTGATGCTTGATAGATTTTCCTAATTCACCTACTAATATTTTCTTTGATCAAGTAAAAGGTAGCATGTTATTCCTATTCACTATTATATCCGAAGCACTTTTCAAAGTATCAACTACACAATTAAGTATAACCAAAAAAATGTGTGAGATAAAATTTTATTTAAATTATCAACACTGTGGAGGGGAAAAGATGGTGGAGTAGGGAACCCTATTCCAACTGGTCCCCGAAATTGAGCTGGATATCTACAAGACCACTCTGAACACCCACGAAATCAGCCTGAGATGTAAGAAGATAGATCTGGATCTCTACAAACAGAATATCGCAGGCGGTTGGTTTCAAGGTATGAAGCAGGGAACCATGAATCCATTGGCACATATCAGAGGATAAACAGAATGGGGAGGGAGTCAAGCAGTCAGGATCCTACACTGCCGGTGAGCGATAACCTCCCATGCTAGGGACAGGGCACAGATTCGCAGAACCCTAGGGACAGGGAAAGGACTTTAGGGCAGCCCCCCAGACGAAAACCCAGAAACCCAGAGCAGTGGGGCTGCCCTAATGAACTGGGAATAGCTGGTGATTTTAGAAGCACAAAGGGCAGAGACTTGCCCCGACATGGAGGTGAGGACTGGGGGCCCTGCTGAGGGGTGCACAACCCAGGACTCTGCAGTTTATAGCAGCGGAGACAGAAATGGAGATAGTATGGCCTGGAGAGCTCACTGAAGAACAGATTGTGATCTCTCTGCTCTGAGGCAGAGGGTTGGAAATGAACCCTTCTGCCTTTCCCTTAAGATTAGGAACACGTCAAGGATGCCCACTCTCGCCACTATTGTTCAACATAGTACTAGAAGTCCTAGCAACAGCAATCAGACAACAAAAAGAAATAAAAGTATTCAAACTGGCAAAGAAGAAGTCAAACTCTCTCTCTTCGCAGATGACATGATACTTTATGTGGAAAATCCAAAAGACTCCACCCCCAAATTACTAGAACTCATACAGCAATTCAGTAATGTGGCAAGATACAAAATCAATGCACAGAAATCAGTTGCTTTCTTATACACTAACAATGAAACTGTAGAAAGAGAAATTAGAGAAACAATTCCATTTAAAATAGCACCAAAACCATAAGATACTTTGGAATAAACATAACCAAACAGGTAAAGGATCTATACTCTAGGAACTACAGAACACTCATGAAAGAAATTGAAGAAGACACAAAAAGATGGAAAAACATTCCATGCTCATGGACTGGAAGAATAAACATTGTTAAAATGTCTATGCTACCCAGAGCAATCTATACCTTCAATGTCATCCCGATCAAAATTCCAATGACATTTTTCAAAGTGCTGGGACAAACAATCCTGAAATTTGTATGGAATCAGAAAAGACCCCGAATTGCCAAGGAAATGTTGAAAAAGAAAAACAAAGCTGGGGGCATCACGTTGCCCGATTTCAAGCTGTATTACAAAGCAGTGATCACCAAGACAGCATGGTACTGGCACAAAAACAGACATATAGACCAGTGGAACAGAATAGAGAACCCAGATATGGACCCTCAACTCTATGGTCAAATAATCTTTGACAAAGCAGGAAGAAATATGCAATGGAAAAAAGACAGTCTCTTCAATAAATGGTGCTGGGAAAATTGGACAGCTATATACAGAAGAATGAAACTCAACCATTCTCTAACACCATACACAAAGATAAACTCAAAATGGATGAAAGACCTCAATGTGAAACAGGAATCCATCAAAATCCTAGAGGAGAACATAGGCAGTAACTTCTCTGACATCGGCCACAGCAACTTCTTTCAAGATACATCTCCAAAGGCTAGTGAAACAAAAGCAAAAATGAACTTTTGGGACTTCATCAAGATAAAAAGCTTCTGCCCAGCAAAGGAAACAGTCAACAAAACAAACAGGCAACCCACAGAATGGGAGAAGATATTTGCAAATGACACTACAGATAAAGGGCTGGTATCCAAGATCTATAAAGAACTTCTCAAACTCAACACTCAAAAAACAAATAATCAAGTCAAAAAATGGGCAGAAGACATGAACAGACACTTCTCCAAGGAAGACATACAAATGACTAACAGACACATGAAAAAATGTTCATCATCATTAGCCATCAGGGAAATTCAAATCAAAACCACATTGAGATAGCGCCTTACACCAGTTAGAATGGCAAAAATTGACAAGGCAAGACACAACAAATGTTGGAGAGGTAGTGGAGAAAGGGGAACCCTCTCACACTGTTGGTGGGAATACAAGTTGGTATAGCCACTTTGGAAAACAGTGTGGAGGTTCCTCAAAAATTTAAAAATAGATCTACCCTGTGACCCAGCAATTGCACTAGTGGGTATTTACACCAAAGACACAGATGTAGTGAAAAAAAAGAGCCATATGCACCCCAATGTTCATAGCAGCAATGTCCGCAATAGCCAAACTGTGGAAAGAGCTGAGATGCCCTTCAGCAGATGAATGGATAAAGAAGATGTGGTCCATATATACGATGGAATATTACTCAGCCATCAGAAAGGATGAATACCCAACTTTTACATCAACATGGATGGGACTGGAGGAGATTATGCTAAGTGAAATAAGTCAAGCAGAGCAAGTCAATTATCATATGGTTTCACTTATTTGTGGAATATAAGGAATAGCATGGAGGACATTAGGAGAAGGAAGGGAAAAATGAAGGGGGGGAATCAGAGGGGGAGATGAACCATGAGAGACTATGGACTCTGAGAAAAAAACTGAGGGTTTTAGAGGGGAGAGGGGTGGGGGGATGGGTTAACCCAGTGATGGGTATTAAGGAGAGCACATACTGCATGGAGCACTGGGTGTTATACGAAAACAATGAATTGTGGATCACTACATCAAAAACTAATGATGTAATGTATGGTGACTAACATAACATAATAAAATAAAATTAAAAAAATAAATTATCAGCACTGCAATAATTATTGGTGTACAAATAAGAGATACGGCTTTTACCAATGAAGAAACAAAAACAGAAAAATAAGATTTTTTTCAGCAAAAATCAAAATATGATGTCTAATTTTAATTTAAAGTGATTTTTTTTTTCAAGAAGTTGCCTCTTGAATTTCTCACATGGCTCCAGAAATTGATGCTACCAGGCAAGCAAAAAAGTCAGCCTGTGTCCCATTGAAACCACTGAGATAAACATTGGATCCTAGTGTGAGGGAGACAGGCTCTTACAGACTAGCACCATGTCAGTCTATAGAGTTTCCTTAATCCTATTTCATGTAGGCTGAAGGTCAAAAACTTCTACAATATTATTGACTGCATTGTATAGAGAATATGACCTGCATTTCCTACACCAGTATTTGTACTACCCCACTTAGCCTGACACAAGAGAACTAGCAACAGTGGAGGCATTGGTATTGTTTTTAAGTCTCCCCAAATTGTGTTATAAAAATACACAGAGAGCTAAAGCAGCAAAATCAAAAATTTATAGACAGCATCTGCAAACAAATAGGTGACAATTTTATTTCATAAACTCAAACATATGAGCAGATGGGGGGAAATGAAACTATGAAACCTAATTATTGTCAGACTCTGTGCATAAGTTTAAAAAAAAAAAGCCAAGGATCACCTTATATTTTTTCTTACTATTGTTAATAGAGTGGATGACATCTTTGATTCTAAAAAAAACATATATAAGATCTTTACTGAAAAAATTACAAGTATTTTTAAAATTTACCTTAAAAAGACCTGGGTGGATAGAGATATAGATAGGAATGCTCAACACTGAAATGGTATTATCCCCAAATTAATCCATAGGTGAAATATACTTTCAGCTGATACTCCCACAGTTTTATTCTGTTTTTTGTTTTAGTCAAAAAGCTGATCCTGGAATTCATATAAAAGAGCAAAGGATCAAGAAGACTTTTCTGAAATTTAAAGTAATAGTATGTGGCAATTTTAATTGCTATTTAATTTTTATATAGATGTAATAATCAAGACTGTGGATCATACATGGAAAATTAAATAGATAAACTGGGGCGCCTGGGTGGCGTAATTGGTTGAGTCACTGACTCTTGGTTTCACCTTAGGTCTTGATCTCAGGGTCTTGAGATCAAGCCCCAAGTCAGTCTCCATGCTCAAGGCAGAGTCTGCTTAAGATTCTCTCTTCCTCTGCCTCTGCCACTCCCTCCCCCATGAACTCTCTCTTTCAAATAAATATTTAAAAAAATAAACTCAAAAGCAAGCATAAAAATAGACCAGTATATAGAGATACATATATGTCTATATATGCATATATATATATATGAGATCTGGATATATAAAAAAAGAAACATTAGTAATAATTGGAGAAAGAATAAATTCATTCAACTGCATACACACTAAATATTTGTGTGTCAAGATATAAGATACAGAGAATAGTTCAATAGGTAGGCAAACAGTTGTAGATACAGATTGGTATTCATACATATATTACTTAGCACTGACTACAGAAAGACCCTAGAAGCAATGAGCATACCCAGAGCTCATACTATTCTTGAATAGAAGGAATGAGAATCCTTAGAAAATTGTCTGATTCTAGGATCAGGGCAGGGACAATACAAGGTGAGTCTTAAGCATCACACTGTATCAGAAAGTAAAGAAAGACTATTTAAAAAATAGGGGTAATTCAAAGGGACACAGGAACTAACCTTAAAATGCTCCCAATAACCAAAGCTGGAATAGTTTTATCAGCAAAATAAAGTAGTATAGGATTATCATCCAAATTCTAAAATAAATACTCTTAAACTGGTGTAAATAGCAACTGAATAAACAAATAAATATGGGGAAAGAGTTTCCTCACAGAAGAATTCCAAATAACTCATGTAAACATTCCCCTTCCAACAGTGGAGTTTAATCCCTGGCCCTTCCTTCCTTTTGTGAGTTGGACTTACTGACTCACTTCTCAAGAACAAAGTAGGGAAAGGGAAAAATGGTTATTTTACATTAAACAAACCTGGCTAAAGTTGCCTTACTCAGGTGATGAAAATAATCACCAATAATGGCATACAGATATGATGTACTCTGATATGATGTGAAGGAAAGAACATTTCCTAGATAGATCTCTAAAACCCTATAACTCCAGACTAATTCTGATAGAAATCAAACAAAATCCAGATTGGGGACATTCAACAGGATACCTGGCCAATACTCCTCAAGATCAAAATGATAAAAAAATAACTTAAAAACTACCATAAACCAGAGGACACTGGAGAAATACAGAAACTAAATGCAATGTAGTACTCAGAATTGGATCCTGAACCAGAATGAGGACATTAAGAGATGAAATTCAAATAAAGTTTGAAGTTTAGTTAATAGTAATATACCAGAGTCAATTTGTTAATTTTTGCAGATGCACCTGGATAATAAGATATTAACAATGGGAGAAACTGGGAGAGTTTTATACTGAAGCTATTATCTTTGCAAATCTCTATGAATCTAAAATTATTCCAAAATAAAACATTCACTTAAAAAAACACAAAAAATTATCTTTATTCTATATTAAATTTCAAATGTCTGAGTCATATGTATATATAAATAACTGAATAAATATACAAGACAAAGGGCGCCTGGGTGGCTCAGTTGGTTAAGCGACTGCCTTCGGCTCGGGTCATGATCCTGGAGTCCCGGGATCGAGTCCCGCATCGGGCTCCCTGCTCAGTGGGGAGCCTGCTTCTGCCTCTGACCCTCCCCCCTCTCATGTGCTCTCTCTCTCTCGTTCTCTCTGTCTCAAATAAATAAATTTAAAAAAATCTTTAAAAAAAAATATATACAAGACAAAGATATTTGCCAACTTTATTACAGATGAAGAATTAGTATTTGTCATTTGGGAGAAAGAAGGAAATAAGTAAAAATACCTACAAACTGTGAGGAAACAAGAGACAGGCTGGGAGAAAATATTCACAACTCATGTAACAAATGAAGGACAAATATTCATATTCTCAGAGGAAATCAAATTAAGAAAAAATAGATAAGGAGAAAGTTGATAAACAGAAGCAGCAACTTGAAAATCCAATAAAAAATATCAGGAAGCTATTTTAAGTAATAAACCATATGTACCAGTTATTAATTTATTGCTTTTCAGCTGCAGACTGACCTTCTCTGCCCTTGCATAAAGATACTCAAACAGGAGTCTGCAGACTGCATTTCTCCTTTGGAAGCTGGCTCAATGCTTGGCTCTCCCAGTAGCGGGTACTGGAGGGACTCAAAGAAGATGGAAAACAAAGAGGGACTCTTTTTTGTGTCTCATTTTTCTATTTTGCAGCAATCCTATTAGGTGGTGTGATACTTAGGGTGCCTATGACTCAATTGAAAGAGCAGGCAACTCTTGATTTCACGGTCATGAGTTCAAGCCCCATGTTGGGTGTATAGATTACATAAATAAATCTTAAAAAAAAAAAAAAAGGTGTGGTACTGGCACCATTTACTGTAGTTGAGTCACTGGCATCCCTCCAGCCAGTGTCTTCACCATATTGGCAGTGACTCAGCTCTCAAGGCTCGGGGTAGTCAAGTTCTTTATCACTCCAGCAGTCAATGCATTCATATTTACCCTCTTCTCCGAGATGTGAATGTCCACATGGAGGGACCCTTCCTCTGATTTTCTAAATTCTTGGTTCTGCAGATACACTGGTGCCATTTGAAAGTGGACAGTTGTGGCATTACTTCTCCATTCAAGTGGTTGCCCAGAAAGCCTAAACTGAAGGAAAATCCTTTACATGGTGTATTTTATAGTCACTTTTCCTGGAATAATGATAGCCATAAATATAAGTGTATTTATGTGTGGTTGCTATTGTTTTTGTAAATAGTAATGGATTGGAAGGATCAGGATAGAAAATTGGTGACAAGGAAGTCTAGGGAAAAGAATTTGTTGATGACCTACTGAGAATAAGCAGCTAGTGAACATATTTATATCCTATTTTAATAGTTACCCAGAACATCTCCTGCAGTGGACAACATGAAATGCTTTTTGCATGACAATCAACCCCTTATGTTGTACCAGTGATTTCCAGTGACTGCTCAATGAGTTAATGAGAAAAGTGGCCAGAGTGGCAGTTAAGTACATGGTCATAGACTTCAATGATAACATGAGAGTAGGTAAAGCACACCATGAGTCCATGGATGGTGGTACTGACAGAACATTACAGACAGAAAAGGTAAATTCATATCCCATAATATATCCAGTGATGATGCCACAGTATGACACCATTTATTCTGATCAAGGAAGTGCAGCTATGGGCTTCTTGTCTATGTAATTAAATGGCCTTACCGTAACATAACCTATCACACAGAAAATCTCAGTCCTAATGGCAAGATGAAAGGACTTGATAAAGACAGAGTCAGGATATCAGATAAAGTACCTATAAAAATGGGATAAGACAGATATCCTATAGGATGAACTATATGCTTCCTCTCAAAGACAATATTAAGGGCTATCTTCCCTCCAGCAAAAATATACAAGAGTCCAAGAATCAAGAGATGGAAGTAATTTTTTTCACTATTTTTCTTAATAACTCATTCATAGAATTTTTACTTCCAGTTGTAGCAACTTTGAATTCTGCTGGAAGAGATTTTAATTACCAGGGGGAGAATGCTTTTACCAAAGGACACAACAATGTCTCCATTCAACACTGTTGCTTGGACATCCTGGGCTCCTTTTTCCAGTGAACCAACTGGAAAATAGAAGACATTGGGTTACTACTAACACTGAGGACAAGGAAGACTATGTCCGGAACCCAGAGGAGCTTCTGAGTAGCTCTTAGCAGTTCCTTCTGATTAGTTAACTATCACAGAAAACTATAGCAGTCAAAACAGGCAGGACCACTGAGGGTCTCAACTCTTCAGGAATTAATGTTTGGGTTACCCACCAAGTAAAGAATCCTGACCAGTTCTGATTTCATTTTAAGACAGAGGACACAGTTATTATTTTATACAATTTTGTTGATAGCTAACTTGACAATTTAGTCTTTAGGTAAGAAAATATTTGATGGGTCTGTAACTAAGTTTGAGACAGCCGTGAATAAAAATTTGAAACTGTGTCTCTCTTCATTTTGGGCAAAGGCTGAGATCATCACTTCTATAAAGAAGAGATGTAAAAAAAAATTAATTTAATTTAAAAAAAAGAAATTGTGCCTAATAAGGTGGAATCAGTTGCTTTGTTTCTGTAGAGAAGTCTATATTCATATATGACAGAATGTGGTGATGCTGAGCAGTCAAAGGGGTAGACTGTGCTAGTTATAATTCATTTCCTTTCAGTTTTAAACCCACTCATCTGTGTCATGATTTGTGATGCTGGAACTGGGCTATGGACTACATTACCCTTTCTCCAGCTAAATAAGTATTGGCTCTACAAATAGAGAACTCTAGAGGGACAATGCCAAATTAGAAGATGAAGAACAGACTTTATTTTTTGCAGATTCTATTTTTCCATGTGACTTTGAGTGGATATGTATGCCAAGATCCCAGCATGATTACCATAGTGGCAGGCTGATTGTACAGTGTAGTGTGAAAGTCCACTCAACTAGTTTCTCTGTTACTGCACTGACAGATACTTCTGGCTCTCACAACTCAACAGCTTTGCAGTGGTTTTCTCCTCGCGACACTTACAGCGGCTCTTGCTCCTGTAACATAGCAGTAGAAAGTTTGTCACCAGGGCCCTGGGAAGTATGTTCTTGTGGCAACCATATCCTCTCTCAGCAGCTGACTCTTGCTTCTGCTGTTCTCTCTCCTTTGAGTTTCCAGATTCCTTTCTTATTAAATTTCCCCACATTCCAAAGGTGAATAGCCACTCTGCAGCAATCTCCTTTCTACCTTCTTATTGTTAACCACATTTTACCTTGATAAAACAGTTTTTTTATACTAAATTCCCCCTACTCAAATTACTGGGCCCTGCTTAATAACCAGAAAAGTACATGAAGAGTACAATTTAAAGACCAATGTATACTGTCTCATAACTGATTAAAATTTTTGAACTCTGAAAATAGAAGTTCTTGGCAAGAATGTGAAGAAAACAGCAACTGTAAATAGGCATGGAAATTGCAACAACACATTTGGGGAAAAAATCATTAATGTCTAGAAAATTTGAACATGTTCATATCCTGGTATCAGTCATTCCATTCCATTCCTAGTCCTATTTTCTAAGAAATTCCTATTCATATGCACAAGAAAACATATGCAGAGAAGCACTGTTTTAAAAGAATGAAAATAGAAACAGCATAAAATTTCATCAATATTAGAATAAATTATAGTATATTCATTTAGTGGTATTGTATATAGAAGCAAAAGAAAATACAGAAATACACTTACGAAGATCAATAAATCTCATGAATACTGAAAGGAAATCAAACATAATATAGAATGATGTTCAATTTTAAAATGTGTAAAACAGTGTTTTAAATATATATGCAAACATTTTATGTATACTGTATACACATACATAGTAAATATAAACACACTTATAAAAACAGACATGGGAATGAAAATATCTGGGGAGGGTAAGAAGACAATAGCATTGGAGAAGGGAAAAGCAGGAAATTTTTATAGGAAAATTATGTTACATCTATTAATTTAATATCTAAACTGTACTAAAATTTGTCACTTATCTATCTCTTGCCTAGAACCCAATTAGTCATATTAACTGGATGATTTTACAAGAATGTGTCATACCTCTATGTTTTTACACAGAAAACTTTTCTCTACTTTATTTCTTTAAACTTAGTTCAGATATTACTTCCTCCCAGAAGCTTTTCATGACTGCTTTAACTGATTTTTCTTCATGGGAGTACCTTTGCTTTAACACTTAGTATTTGTATTCATTTGTCCCCTCAGTTATCTAGCTATCTATATATGTTTATCCCCATTTTTAGGGATATCTGGCATAGATATCCGTATTTTTAGGGATAGCTCTATCTGGCATAGAGAAATTACTAAGAAGTATGAATGCAAGTTAAGATTTGGAAGAATCTGAAACTTACAAACACCTAACTAGCACCAGGAACTGAGCATAATAAATCTCTTACATAACAACAGGCCACGGAAGAAACAGCAAAATAAATTATCCACATTGATTATAAGCATCTTAGTCTTTAAATCAGAGGATAGAAACCTATATTTACAGAATTCTCAGTTTCTATTTGTCAGAATTAAAGGGAAAGTTAGAAGTTCATTTATTTATTCACTCAACAAATCTAAACAATAGATCTTAAAAATTATGGTTACTGCCTACTATACCTGCTATTATAGATTCAAAGATGAGTAAGATGGACATGGTGTTTTTCCTAAGAAGTTTATTTTCTAGAGGCACCTGGGTGGCTCAGTTGGTTAAGCAGCTACCTTTGGCTCAGGTCAGATCCCAGGGTCCTGGGACTGAACCCCACATTGGGCTCCTTGCTTGGCAGGGAGCCTGCTTCTCCCTCTCCCCTGCTTGTGCTCTCTCGTTCTCTCTCTCTAACAAAATCTCTCTTAAAAAGTTGTTTTCTAGGGAGAAAAAGACCCAAATAACCCCCCCCACATAGAAATATATTTAAAAATTGTCATACATAATTATCATATTATGATCACTGAAGAGAAGAAAGATACATTCTGGTTTCTGGTGTCTTTGTTAAATCACAGAATTATTTAACTCTAAAATAATCTACCTCCTGACTTATTGCTATGTGAAATATATGTTCATATTCATTATCACATTTTTTATTCTGTTTTCTGCTACCTCCCACACACACACGTCTGAATTGATAGCCTTGATCACTATATACTTTATAATATATATATACTTTAATACACTTTAATGACAATTTTATATACTTTAATGACTTTATATACTTTATATGACTTTATACACTTTATGACTTTATATACTTTAATATACTTTATATACTTTAGTGACTTCATATACTTTATATAATATACTTATATACTTTAATGACTACAATATATATACTTTATGTATACTTTTATGTCTTTATATATGTTAATGACTACAATTAAGTAAAGGAAGAATCCTGACCTTTGTCTATAGTTTGTTTTCAACTCTTAAATAAATTTTTAATAACTCAAAAGGAGAATAATCTATCTTACCCATTATGGTAAGCAGACTCTTAGCCTTTGTAATTTTGGCTCTCTGGTGTTACTCCTATGTTTATGTTATATTACCCGGCAAAGAGACTTTTCTGATTTAATTAAAGTTAGTAATAAATTCTTAAGAGGGAGATTATCCAGGTGAGCCCAGTGTAATCATCTGGGTCTTAAAAAAGAGTGTAATCATCTGGGTCTTAAAAAAGAGAAGTCTTTCTCTGAAAGAGAAGGCACAAGAAGACTTCAACATACTGTTGACTTGGAGATGTAAGAGTCCATATGGAAAGCATGAGAAGGAAATGAGTTGTCAATAACCACTGAGCTTGGAGGAGAAAGTATAGGGCGCCTGATGGCTCAGTCAGTTAAGCATCTGCCTTCAGCTCAAGTCATGATCCCAGAGTCTTGGGATCGAGCCCCACATTGGGCTCCAGATTAGAGCCACAACAAGAGGTGATAGTTTGATCACAGCCTGGTGAGATTCTGAACAGAGAATCAAGCCATGTTGTACCAGACTTCTGACCTACAGAAACTATGAGATAATGAACTTCTGTTGTTTGAAGCCACAAACTTTGTAGTGATTTGATTATAGCAGAAATAGAAAGTAACATACCTAGATATTTACAATTTGAATTGCATCTTCCCTTTGATATTCAGTTTCTGTGGGTATCATATCTCTTTGGCTGAAAGCTGTAAAATACGGGGAAATCTTCCTACCCTCTCTTGGCTTTTGGAAACTACTTTCCTTGAGCCAGAACTAGATGGCTTCTCCTGGAACTCTTTCTGTCCTGCCAATGCCGACTTCTGGGTTGTGGGTGAGCTTGAATCCAGGGCAGGGTATAATGAAGGAAAAACAATGTTAAACTCACAGCCAGTTTGGTGAGACTGCATCTTCAAATAGCTGTTCCATGCATGATGTCAGGGTTCTGGACTACATTCAGTGGGAGAGACAGGGTGCAGTGTACTAAATCCATTTTAGCTGGGAATGGAACTCCTGTGCCCATAGCCTTAAAACTTAAAAAAATTTAATTTATGGTTTTCCAAAATTCCCTAGAAAATATATATTTAATAAGAGTGTGTTCTTTGTGATTTATTGCATTGTCTTGCAAGTAGAGGAGTCATCAAGAACTGGCTGGTAGAATTCAGTTCACAGTAAATGTAGCATGATAAATGACAGGGAGTCTGATACTGAGTGAAAGTGAATAAAAAGAAAAACACCTTAAGAGGAGAAGACAAAATGGACAAGAATCCAAAATATCTTAATAATATTCAGCTTAACATCAATATTTTTGCAATAAGTATTTATAAAATCCCAAGTGAAGATGCAATACTATTAGAAATATTCAAAAGGAAATCATCATTGCAAAGAGAAATAATTTTTTTAAAATGGGCATAAAAGAGAACCAATTTTCTTTAAAAGATTTTTATTGACTTCATCTTCAGAAATATTTTAGTTCTTTATTCTAACCTAGGAGCACATCTTTTCAAGTCCAACAGATAAAGATTACATACATGTCAATACTCTAAAAGTAAAATAGTGTATTTGGGTTGAGTCACTAATAGTGTATATGAGACAGAGTGGATCTATCCTTCACCCATAATTACTACAAAGTGGCTCTTACTCTTCAAATCCCTTCATCATCCATTTTCCTCTGCTGATCTTTCCTCTCTGTTCTGCTAAATATTGCAATTTATTATTTTCTTCTCTTTGCTCTGTGGAACAACACTATTATTTGGGGAAAGAGATTTCCACTTAACCTAAACAAATTTTCCTTTTATTCCTTTTCTTTTTTTTAATCAAAGAGCCTTAAAGACATCTTAACTCCTCTCCAAATGACCTCTTCTTTGAAAAATTCAACACATGACCTTCACACTGGAGGGAGATAATCCTCCAATAATATTTGTGGCTCAGTGTGTATTTCAAAAATGACAAACACTTGCTCCATATGTTTTTCTCCACTTGCTATTAACTGGAGAAATTTTCAGGATTCTTGTTATCAGTGCATTTCCCAGTTCTGCCTTACAATCCCTTAACTTCCATAACACCATATAGTATTTATCTTCATTGAACAACCATTCACCAGCCTGGCATACAGGGACAATATAGCACAATACCATGCCCCCAGAGTTTGTATACCCTATCTTAAATTAACTATAACTGCCCCCAAAATTTTAAAGACTTTTTTTTCTTGTGGAGGGTAACATTCAACCTCTTTCTCAGATATCTTGACTTCTTAGTTGTGATCAGGACTAAGAGAAAGTTTCCATCTGAAGTTTATTCATTCATTTCTAGTTCCCATTTTTTTTAAACCACCAATGTCCTCACATTATAGAGAATTTCATCCTTCAAAGAGATTCCACATAGTACTTACAAGGAAATGACAGATGTTGTCAACCTAGACTTCTGAAAATATCGCTAAGATAAAGAAGATATTTTGGATTTAGATGTAGGGCAGTATATAAAAAGCAATATCCAGACCAAAATGAGATAGACACTCTTTCCCCTGTTCCTGCTAAATTTAGCTAAAAACCCCAGACAATATACATTGCTGAGTATAGTGGTGAAAAGTGGTGAGAAAAAAGCGGACTGGCTAGGAACGTGAGCCTGAAGAACAATGTATTGGTGAGTTTACTGGGTTTTCTTTTTGATTCACATAACCCAGACCGGGTGCTAAAGTCAGCAATACAGAAACACCAATGGTACAAAGAGGGGCCAAGAAAGTCTTCTGTTTTTAGACAAAGTATAGGGACATAAAGACAACTCAGTAAGACAGACAAAACAAAACACAAAACACACTTTAGCAGTGACAATTCTAGCCCAGCAACCATGGAGAAAGCTGCAGTCCCACCACCAAGCCTGTCTCCAAAGACCAAGTAGGAAGACTAGGCATATAGCCTTAACTGGCTATGGTGAGGTGCGCCCCCCCCCAAAAAAATCACACACACACACTCCCTCAACTGCAGTGGTGTGGTATCCAAGAATACTACATGAAGAGCTGGGAGTTTCATCCTTGCCCAGCAATAATGACACTCCACCATCATAGTGTCAGTGGGGGCCATGCAGGGATCCTGGATTTCCACCCCATCCTATAGTAATAAGGTATATCTATTACTCCAGCTAGCACCAGAGGATTCAAATGCAAAGCTGGAAATCCCACCACCATCCAGTGGTCACTAACCATACTCTGCCACCATGTCGTCAGTAGAGGCTACATGAAGAGCAAGAATGAGATTTCTGTCCTCCTGCCAACCAGGTAAAGTTAGCTGAGGACAAGTGGGCAGCGTGAGATGACAACTCTACTCAGCAGAAATAAGGTACCCACCATCCACCAGGATATCAAAGGAGACCGAAAGGAAAAACAATGTCTTAGTGCAATGCCTATGATCCATTCTGGTTTAATGCTCTTCAATAAAAAAAAATTTATCTTTCTCTTCTACCCTTATAGAGAGGTTTTCTGGGTTGGGAAGAGATTTTGTTTTAAATCATATTTCCTCAACAGGCTACAGAACATATATGCTTTCCCATGTTTCTGCCTCCATCTGGTTTCACTGGAGAAGGAATAAAAAGAGAGAGATAATCCCCTGTGCCCTGGATATCTGTCATGCATTTAATTAAGAAAGAAGGACCAATAATTGTCCTTCACTAATCAACTATATAACAGGGAAAAAGGCTGGGGAAATGTGACAGGAGTGTTTTGGGGATATGCACTATTATGGAAAATTTATCATTCATGGAAATAAAATTTACCCAGAAGATTCTAACGAAGTGGACAAACAGGGGAACAGTAAATATTTGTAGAAAGAAAGAATGAGGGGCGGAGCAAGATGGCGGAGGAGTAGGAGACCTGGATTTTGTCTGGTCTCAGGAATTCAGCTGGATAGGGATCAAACCATTCTAAACACCTACGAACTCAACAGGAGATCAAAGAATAGAATAGCAGCAACTCTCTGAATAGAAAAGCGACCACTTTCTAGAAGACAGGACGTGCGGAGAAGTGAATCAAGGCAATATTCGGGAGGACAGACGGCGGGGGAGTGGGCCTCCGTCGGCCGCTTCTGGCAAGTGATAGAGCCACGGAGCACAAAATCGGAACTTTTAGAAGTCTGCTCCACTGAGGGACGTCGCTCCAGTGGCTAAGGGGGGGGGTGGAAACTTCGCGGGACAGTGTGGTCTCAGGACCCTCGGGGTCACAGAAAGTCTGGGGGTGCCTGAGTACAGCAGAGGTCCCAGGTATCGGAGCAGGGAAGCTGGCTACAGAGATGGAGCTGAGGAGCGGGCTCTCAGCTCGGGGTTGCCATAAACCGAGATCTGCGGCACAGTCGGGCCATTGCTCCTCCAACAGGGACCCAACAAGCTGCAGACCTGGGGAGACTCTCCTTCCTCCCCAGGGAGGAGTGGCACAGGAGTGCACCTCAGGAATCTGCTGGGTTTGGAGACTCCATACGGGGTTGGGTGCCAGATATAGAAATGCTTGGTCACAGGCCAGGTGAGCACGGAGTGCAGCCGGAGACCAGGGAGATGGGAGTGACTGACTGCTTTTCTCTGGGGGCTCACTGAGGAGCAGGGCCCCAAGTTCTCGGCTCCTCCGGGGCTGAGATTGGGAGGCCGCCATTTTCACTCTCGTCCTCCAAAGCTGTACAGAAAGCTTGCAGGGAAAAAAAGCTCCTGAGAGCAAACCCAAGCAGATTACTTAGCCCAGACTGGCGAGAGCGGGGCAATTCCGCCTCCGGCAAAGACATTTGGGAACCACGGCAACAGGCCCCTCCCCCAGAAGATCAGGAAGAACAGCCCACCAAGACCAAGTTTACCGATCAATGAGAACAGCAGAACTCCAGACCTAGGGGAATACTGCACATAGAATCCATGGCTTTTTTACCATGATTCTTTAGTCTTTCAAAGTTAATTTTTTTTTAACGGTCTTTTTTTTTTTTGAATTTTTCTTTTTCCTTTATTCAACCAACATCTTATCAATCCCTCTTTTAAAAAAAATTTTTATTTTTCATTTTTAGAGTCATATTCTATCCCTTCATAGTAGTTACCCTTATTTTTGGCATATATATATGTTATGCTCTCTTTAAAATTTTGGGATACAGTTTCTTCTAACAGATCAAAATATACCCTAAATCTCTAGTGTATGGCTTTGTTCTACTCTCCTGACTGATCACATTCTCTCCCAATTTTTTCTTTCTTTTTTTTTAAATCCTTTCTTTTTTCAAACAACTTCTTACCAATTCCTTTTATAAAATTTTTTATTTTTTCATCTTTACAGTCATATTCCATCCATTTTTTCATCTTCACAGTCATATCAACCATTATTTTTGTACATATATAAATTTTTCTTTCTTTAAAATTTTGGGAGGCACTTTCTTCTAACACACCAAAATATACCCAAAATCTAGTGTCTGGCACTGATCTATTCACCAGCCTGATCATATTTGATCACATTCTGGTTTTTTTGTTGTTGTTTTGTTCTGTTTTTATTTGCTTTTATCTTTTTTCTTTTTTTTTCTTTTTCTTTTTTCTTTCTTTCCCTTTCTTTTCCCCCAGCTTCAGGTCTTTTCTGATTTGTTTAGAGTATATTTTCTGGGGACGTTGTTACCCTGTTAGCATTTTGTTCTCTCATTCACCTATTCTCCTCTGGACAAAATGACAAGATGGAAAAAATCACATCAAAAAAAAGAATAAGAGGTAGTACCAATTGCCAGGGACCTACTCAATATGGACATTAGTATGATGTTGGATCTACAGTTCAGAATCATGACTTTAAAGATAATAGCTGGGCTTGAAAAAAGCATGGAAGTTATTAGAGAAACCCTTTCTGGAGAAATAAAAGAACTAAAATCTAACCAAGTCGAAATCAAAAAGGCTATTAATGAGGTGCAATCAAAAATGGGGGTGCTAACTGCTAGGATAAATGAGGCAGAAGAGAGAATCAGTAATATAGAAGACCAAATGAGGGAAAACAAAGAAGCTGAGAAAAAGAGAGATAAACAACTACTGGATCACGAGGGCAGAATTCGAGAGATAAGCGATACCATAAGACGAAACAACATTAGAATAACTGGGATCCCAGAAGAAGAACAAAGAGAGAGAGGGGCAGAAGGTATACTGGAGCAAATTATAACAGAGAACTTCCCTAATTTGGGGAAGGAAACAGGCATCAAAATCCAGGAGGCACAGAGAACGCTCTCTCAAAATCAATAAAAATAGGTCAACACCCCAACATCTAACAGCAAAACTTACAAGTCTCAGGGACAAAGAGAAAATCCTGAAAGCAGCTCAGGAGAAGAGATATGTAACCTACAATGGTAGAAACATTACATTGGCAACAGACCTATCCACAGAGACCTGGCAGGCCAGAAAGGAGGGGCATGATATATTCAGAGCACTAAACGAGAAAAAATATGCAGCCAAGAATACTATATCCAGCTAGGCTGTCATTGAAAATAGAAGGAGAGACAAAAGCTTCCAGGACAAACAAAAACTAAAGGAATTTGCAAACACGAAACCAGCCCTACAAGAAATCTTGAAAGGGGTCCTCTAAGCAAAGAGAGAACCTAAAAGCAACATAGACCAGAAAGGAACACAGACAATATACAGTAACAGTCACCTTACAGGTAATACAATGGCACTAAATTCCTATCATTCAATAGTTACCCTGAATGTAAACTGGCTAAATGCCCCAATCAAAAGACACAGGCTATCAGACTGGATTAAAAAACAAGACCCATCGATGTGCTGTCTGCAAGAGACTCATTTTAGACCCAAAGACACCCCCAGATTGAAAGTGAGGGGGTGGAAAACCATTTACCATGCTACTGGACACCAAAAGAAAGCTGGGGTGGCAATCCTTATAACAGACAAATTAGATTTTAAACCAAAGACTGTAATAAGAGATGAGGAAGGACACTATATCCTACTTAGAGGGTCGATCAACAAGAAGATCTAACAATTATAAATATCTATGCCCCTAACATGGGATCAGCCAAGTATATAAGGCAATTAATAACAAAAGCAAAGAAACACATTGACAACAATACAATAATAGTGGGGGACTTTAACACCCCCCTCACTGAAATGGACAGATCATCTAAGAAAAAGATCAACAAGGAAATAAAGACTTTAAATGGCACACGGGACCAAATGGACTTCACAGACCTATTCAGAACATTCCATCCCAAAGCAACAGAATACATATTCTTCCCTAGTGCCCATGGAACATTCTCCAGAATAGATCACATCCAAGGTCACAAATCAGGTCTCAACAGGTACCAAAAGACTGGGATCATTCCCTGCCTATTTTCAGACCACAATGCTTTGAAACTAGAACTCAATCACAAGAGGAAAGTTGGAAAGAACTCAAGTACATGGAGGCTAAAGAGCATCCTACTAAAGAATGAATGGGTCAACCAGGAAATTAAAGAAGAATTAAAAAAATTCATGGAAACTAATGAAAATGACAACACAACTATTCAAAATCTTTGGGATGCAGCAAAGGCAGTCCTAAGAGGAAAGTATATAGCAATACAAGCCTTTCTCAAGAAACAGGAAAGGTCTCAAATACACAACCTAACCCAACACCTAAAGGAGCTAGAGAAAGAACAGCAAATAAAGCTTAAACCCAACAGGAGAAGAGAAATAATAAAGATCAGAGCAGAAATCAATGAAATAGAAACCAAAAGAACAGTAGAACAGATCAACGAAACTAGGAGCTGGTTCTTTGAAAGAATTAACAAGATTGATAAACCCCTGGCCAGACTTATCAAAAAGAAAAGAGAAATGACCCAAATCAACAAAATCATGAATGAAAGAGGAGAGATCACAACCAACACCAAAGAAATACAAACAATTATAAGAACATATTATGAGCAACTCTATGCCAGCAAATTAGATAACTTGGAAGAAATGCATGCATTCCTAGAGATGTATCAACTACCAAAACTGAACCAGGAAGAAATAGAAAACCTGAACAGACCTATAACCACTAAGGAAATTGAAGCAGTCATCAAAAATCTCCCAACAAACAAAAGCCCAGGGCCAGATGGCTTCCCAGGGGAATTCTACCAAACATTTCAAGAAGAATTAATACCCATACTTCTGAAACTGTTCCAAAAAATAGAAATGGAAAGAAAACTTCCAAACTCATTTTATGAGGCCACCATTACCTTGATCCCCAAACCAGACAAAGACCCCATCAAAAAGGAGAATTACAGGGCGCCTGGGTGGCTCAGTTGGTTGGGCGACTGCCTTCGGCTCAGGTCATGATCCTGGAATCACTGGATTGAGTCCCGCATCGGGCTCCCTGCTCGGCAGGGAGTCTGCTTCTCCCTCTGACCCTCCCCCCTCTCATATGCTCTCTCTCTCAAATAAATAAATCTTTACAAAAAAAAAAAAAGGAGAATTACAGACCAATGCCCTTGATGAACATGGATGCAAAAATTCTCACCAAAATACTAGCCAATAGGATCCTACAGTACATTAAAAGGATTATTCACCACGACCAAGTGGGATTTATCCCTGGGCTGCGAGGTTGGTTCAACAACTGCAAATCAATCAACGCGATACAATACATTAACAGAAGAAAGAAAAAGAACCATATGATTCTCCCAATAGATTCAGAAAAAGCATTTGACAAAGTACAGCATCCTTTCTTGATCAAAACTCTTCAGAGTAGGGCGCCTGGGTGGCTCAGTTGGTTGGGCGACTGCCTTCGGCTCAGGTCATGATCCTGGAGTCCCGGGATCGAGTCCCGCATCGGGCTCCCTGCTCAGCAGGGAGTCTGCTTCTCCCTCTGACCCTCCTCCCTCTCATGCTCTCTGTCTCTCATTCTCTCTCTCTCAAATAAATAAAAATAAAATCTTAAAAAAAAAAAAACTCTTCAGAGTATAGGCATAGAGGGTACATACCTCAATATAACAGCCATCTATGAAAAACCCACAGCGAATATCATTCTCAATGGGGAAAAACTGAGAGCTTTCCCCCTAAGGTCAGGAATGCAGCAGGGATGTCCACTATCACCTAGCTATTCAACATAGTACTAGAAGTCCTAGCCATAGCAATCAGACAACAAAAAGAAATCAAAGGCATCCAAATTGGCAAAGAAGAAGTCAAACTCTCACTCTTTGCAGATGATATGATACTTTATGTGGAAAACCCAAAAGACTCCACCCCAAAACTGCTAGAACTCATACAGGAATTCAGTCAAGTGGCAGGATATAAAATCAATGCACAGAACTCAGTGGCATTCCTATACACCAACAACAAGACAGAAGAAAGAGAAATTAAGGAGTCAATCCCATTTACACTCTCACCCAAAACCATAAGATACCTAGGTATAAATCTAACCAAAGAGGCAAAGGATCTGTACTCCGAAAACTATAAAATACTCATGAAAGAAATTGAGGAAGACACAAAGAAATGGAAAAACGTTCCATGCTCATGGATTGGAAGAACAAATATTGTGAAGATGTCAATGCTACCTAGAGCAATCTACACATTCAATGCAATCCCCATCAAAATACCATCCACTTTTTTCAAAGAAATGGAACAAATAATCCTAACATTTGTATGGAACCAGAAAAGACCCCGAATAGCCAGAGGAATGTTGAAAAAGAAAAGCAAAGCTGGCGGCATCACAATTCTGGACTTCCAGCTCTATTACAAAGCTGTCATCATCAAGACAGTATGGTACTGGCACAAAAACAGACACATAGATCAATGGAACAGAATAGAGAGCCCAGAAATGGACCCTCAACTCTATGGTCAACTCATCTTTGACAAAGCAGCAAAGAATGTCCAATGGAAAAAAGACCGTCTCTTCAACAAATGGTATTGGGAAAATTGGACAGCCACATGCAGAAGAATGAAACTGGACCATTTCCTTACACCACACACAAAAATAGACTCCAAATGGTTGAAAGACCTCAATGTGAGACAGGAGTCCATCAAAATCCTAAAGGAGAACACAGGCAGCAACCTCTTCGACCTCAGCTGCAGCAACTTCTTCCTAGAAACATCGCCAAAGGCAAGGGAAGCAAGGGCGAAAATGAACTATTGGGACCTCATCAAGATAAAAAGCTTTTGCACAGCAAAATAAACAGTCAACAAAACCAAAAGACAACCTACAGAATGGGGGAAGATGTTTGCAAATGAAATATCAGATAAAGGGCTAGTATCCAAAATCTATAAAGAACTTATCAAACTCAACACCCAAAGAACTAATCCAATCAAGAAATGGGCAGAAGACATGAACAGACGGTTTTCCAAAGAAGACATCCAAATGGCCAACAGACACATGAAAAAGTGTTCAACATTGCTCGGCATCAGGGAAATCCAAATCAAAACCTCAATGAGATACCACCTCACACCAGTCAGTATGGTTAAAATTAACAAGTCAGGAAACAACAGATGTTGGCGGAGATGCGGAGAAAGGGGAACCCTCCTACACTGTTGGTGGGAATGCAACCTGGTGCAGCCATTCTGGAAAACAATATGGAGGTTCCTCAAAAAGTTGAAAATAGAGCTACCATACGATCCAGCAATTGCACTACTGGGTATTTACCCCAAAGATACAAAAGTAGGGATCCGAAGGGGTACGTGCACCCCAATGTTTATAGCAGCAATGTCCACAATAGCCAAACTGTGAAAAGAGCCAAGATGTCCATTGAAAGATAAATGGGTAAAGAAGAAGTGGTATATATATATATATATATACAATGGAATGTTATACAGCCATCAAAAGGAATGAGATCTTGCCATTTGCAACAACGTGGATAGAACTGGAGGGTGTTATGCTGAGTGAAATAAGTCAATCAGAGAAAGACATGTATCATATGACCTCACTGATATGAGGAATTCTTAATCACAGGAAACAAACTGAGGGTTGCTGGAGTGGGGGGTGGGGTGAGAGGGATGGGGTGGCTGGGTGATAGACATTTGGGAGGGTACGTGCTATGGTGAGCATTGTGAATTGTGCAAGACTGTTGAATCACAGATCTGTACCTCTGAAACAAATAATGCAATATATGTTAAGAAAGAAAAAAGAAGAATAAGATAGTAGGAGGGGAAGAATGAAGGGGGGGAAACGGAGCGGGAGATGAACCATGAGAGAGGATGGACTCTGAAAAACAAACTGAGTGTTCTAGAGGGGAGGGGTGAGGGAGGATGGGTTAGCCTGGTGATGGGTATTAAAGAGGGCACATTCTGCATGGAGCACTGGGTGTTATGCCCAAACAAGGAATCATGGAACACTACATCAAAAACTAATGATGTAATGTATGGTGATTAACATAACAATAAAAAAGAAAAAAAAACAGAAAACATAGTCACAGAAGAAAAAAAGAGATGAATGAATTATTGATGAATCTATTTTATTTTATCTATTTTATTTCCATTTCTTTATCCTATTCACATATTCTCATCTCATTCTTAAACCTTACAATAACTTCTTAACTGTTACTCAGTTTTCACTCAAGTCTAAACTTTTCACTCTTCCTGCATTAGTCCTTCCATAAAAACAATCTTGCACATCAGTGTATTTCTAAAGTTTGCCTATGTCTCTCTACTACCTTCAGCCCAAAGTGACTGGTGTGGAAATAAAGTAAGATCAGGCAACGGCTCTGTATTCAGAGATTCCTACAGCAAGAGAGTCAATCACCATCACCTCTGCTTGATGAGACGCAAAAGCAGGCAGGAGGAAAGCTTTAAAATAGTGAAGAAAAAGGGAAAGACTTAAGGTTGTTGCTATTCTGGAAGCTGGAAGTGAGCTGACTAGAAGGAGGGCATCCTATGTGATTGGTTAGGGGAAGATATTTGACCTTCTCTAGTTAGCCCTAAGTTAGAAGAAGGGCAAAAATAGATGTTATTGATTAAGTCCTGGCCATTTTGGGCTGATTTCTACAGAGGTTGTGTTGTGGTTTCTGGAGCTGACTGCTATAGATTGGGGTCAGAGTTTTATTGTAATAAATGGTCTGGCCATTGTCCGTTTGTACAGTCCATCTCTAACTGGCCACACCTGAGCCCATTTTTCCTTTCCAGAGTTAAATTCAACAAATATCCTCTATAGTTAGATCAGTGTTTCCACTACTCTGCAAACATCCCAGACCTAGATGTTATTTTTTTCAAAAATATTTGAAATTTCCCTTTTTCCATAATGCTTTCCACCATCCTCTATGACTATCTACCTCCTATCTAATTCCTAGAAGCCATCTCAAGAACCATCGATGTCAAAAGAATCTTCCCTTCATCTTTTCATCCATTAAATACCAAAGTAGTTGTTCTCTAAACCCCTAGTATTCTGATAACTTACCCAAATATCATTGTGTCACATGACATAAAATACTGCCTTGTTAGACATTTTGTTTTCTTTTTTTGCCTATTTGTTTAATGGAGGCCTGGAATCAAGCCTGAAACTTTTTTTGTGTGTCACTACAGAGTGATGAAAATAATATCAATCAAGAGGATAAGATTTTGAATACCAGCTCTTTCGCTTATTAGTTCTGCAAACTTAGACACAATAGCTTGCTTTTCTAATGCATAAAATGGGAAATACTAAAGAAATCTGACTAGGTGTTAAAAATTTAAATAGAAAATACATGTTAATATTTTCATCAACAAAGAACCATTTTTTTACTTTCCTCTTGTATCCACCTCACTATATAATGTTAAAATAATGCTTGTAGCGGGATTCTGGGAAGATGGCAGAGTAGGAGGATCCTAAGCTTGCCTAGTCCCATGGATACAACTACATAACACTGACATCAGTGTAAATAACCCAGAAAATGACCCAAAGCCTGGCAGAACAAATTCCACAACCAAAGGTAGAGAAGAGGCCATTAAAAAAAAGAGAGGGAGTACCCAAACAAAATCATAAATGAAAGATAAGTAACAAATGGTATCACAGAAATGTAAAGAACTATAAGAGAATATTATGAAAACTTGTATGCCAACAGATTGAACAACCTAGAAGAAATGGATAAATTCCTAGAAATATAGGACCTCCCAAAAGTGAAGCAGGAAAAAAGAGAAAACTTGAATAGACCAATTACCATCAATGAAATTGAATCTGTAATCCAAAAACTCCCAAACAAAAAAACGAGGACCAAATTGCTTTACAGGTAATTTCTACCAAACATTTAAAAAAGAGTTAATACCTATTCTTCTCAAACTATTCCAAAATTTAGAAGAGGAAGAAGAACTTCCAAATTTATTCTATGAGGCCAGCATTACCCTGATACCAAAGGCAGATAAAGACACTACAAAAAAAGAATGAGAGGCCAATATCTCTGATAAACATAGATGCAAAAATCCTCCACAGAATATTAGCAAAATGAATTCAACAATATATTAAAAAAATCACTCACCACAATCAAGTAGGATTTATTCCTGGGATGCAAGGGTGGTTCAATATTTACAAATCAACCAACATGATACATCACATCAATAAGAGAAAGGGTAAAAAACATATGATCATTCCATGGATGAAAGAGTAATTCAAAGGGATACATGCACCCCAGTATTTACTACAGCATTATTTACAACAGCAAAATTATGGAAGCATCCCAAGTGTCCAATAATAGATGAATGAATAAAGAATAAATGGAATGCATACAATGGAGTATTATTCATCCATAAAAAAAGGATGAAATCTTGCCAATGCTACAACATGGATGGAGCTAGAGAATACAATTCTCAGCAAAATAACTCAAAGAAAGACAAATACCATACGATTTCACTCATATGTGGAATTTAAGAAACAAACAAACAAAAAAGAAAAATAGAGACAAACCAGGAAACAGACTCTTAACTATAGAGAACAAACTAATGTTTACCAGAGGGGAGGTGGGCGGGTGGATGAAATAGGGGAAGGGGATTAAGAGTCCACTTATCTTGATGAGCACTGAGTAATGTAAAGAATTGTTGAATCATACTGTACTCCTAAAACTAATAAATATGTTAACTATACTGGAATTAAAAACCTTAATAATAATAATAATAATAATAAATAATGCTTGTAGCAGATAAGAATAAATCTGAACTTTATTAGCCTAGATTTCATACTTGTAATCCTGTACATCTGAGATAATAATCGGCATTTTCCTTGTTTTTCTCAATTAAGCAAGCATCAGATATAGACTCAATTTAGAGAAAATTATACTTTGTTGAAGAAATTGTTCTTTAATTGTTTGAAGTAATCAAAGTTTGAAATGACTTTGAGTCTTTATAACCACTGATACAAATACAAATATCTTTTGAAAATAATATTAAAAAAATAAAGATTAAAAGAAATCTAAATGGCTTATTTCAAAAATAAACACCACATTCCATTCAGAAATAAGAGCTTTCAAAAAGTGTGCTTCAAAGTTCCAGTTGTAGACTTACTGTGAGAATGAATTTACCTCCAAAGAAAGTATTTTTAAACATAATGGAAATAGAGAATCTGGTCTCAATAAGACCACATAGAAGAAAACTGTCATTTACTGAAGTTATAAGATTTATGCATTATTTTTCTACAGTTCTAACTTTACAATGTAGGGTTTTTAAGTTTTAGTGTCAGTGAAAAATACCATTTTGAAAGCTTTGAAAACTGGCTTCCTTTTCATAAGAGAATATTTGGAGTTTTTACACTTTTCTAAGTAGCTTATCTGATTTGCATTCCCAACCACTCAGTGGTTTTGTCTAAACATAAGACAATATTCTTTATGAAACAGTGACAAAGCTTGTTGTCACAAAAACAACATGGTACTTATAAGCAGTCTAAACTACTAGAAAAATATTCTCTGAATTTTTACAGAGTAAAAACATGAAGAGAACTAATTTTTTTTTAACCGTATGTATTGGGTAAGTACAAAATATGTTTTATTATTTGCAGAACACGTTAATATTGTTAATTTTATTAATATTATTAAATTCTCCTCCAGGTTACCACACAGTAATTTGTCTTCTCCCAATGTAAAAAAATAAAAATCTGACCATTAAATGTGTAATATGCATCAGAATAGTAAGTAGTAATTTATTAATATGTTTCTTGGGAAAAACACTTTTTAAAATATTTTATTTACTTATTTTAGAGAGAGAGAGTGAGTGCACATAAGGCAGGGAATGTGGCAGAGGGGAAGGGGCAGAGGGAAAGGGAGAGAATCCCAAGTAGACTCAACTGAGCATGGAGCTGGATATGGGGCTTGATCTCACAACCCTGAGACCATGACCTGAGCTGAAACTGAGAGTCAGACATTTAACTGAGCCAGCCACGTGCCCCAGGGGAAAAATACTTCTGAGATGCCTATAACAAACTCTCAATAAAAGAGGAAACTTATTACAGTAGTTGGCATGGCTGGTATAATTTGAAGTACATTCCCAACTAAATTCAAAATTAAATATAACTATGGAAACTTGTAAATATTTTAGATTTTTCAGATTCAGTAAGGTAACAGAGAGAAAGACAAGTATATCATAATTCTTATTTCCTATATTATGCATACTTCTTCATTCCCTTTATAACCATGATGGGCTATAAACATAGTTATCTTGCTATCTAGTATGCAAAGAGGGATTTAGACAACCATCAACATCATACATGATTTTTAAAAAAATCTTTCTGAAGTATTATTTATATCACGTTATTGTGGGGGCCTGAATAAATTTCTTCAAAGAGGTCTGCATCTTAATCCCCAGAACATATGACCATAGAACCTAAGTTTAAAATAACTTTTCAGATGTGATTATCTTGAGATAAGGGGTTATCCTGGATTATCCAGAATGACCCAAAATAATTATAAGCATCCTTATAAAAGGGAGGCACAAGGTCAGAGAAGGTAGAAGAAGCTATGTTGGTGGCTTTGAAGAGGAAGAAGGGGTCATAAGGCAAAGGACAACATGGCCTCCAGAAGCTAAAAAAGACAAGAAAATGAATTCTTTCATGAAGGCTCGAGAAGGAATAGAGCCCTGCCAGCACCTTGATTTTACCCATTTGACTTCCAAAACTATACAATAATATGTGTTTTAAGTTTGTGGTAATTTGCTACAGCAGGAATAGGAAATTCTCAGTTATTTTAATAGTATTTGATTACTTTAAAATTTTGTTTCTATAATTTATGAATAGGAAACTATTTTGGAATGCAGATCTTTTACACAATGTATGATTTTAAAGACTAAATACCAAAAAATCTACTTGGGCCAATATGAGCAAAGAATTATGGGTATTCATTTATTCACTCGTAAATTAAAGATTGAAATTTTTAATATTTTCACTTTTTGTTCTAATTCAGAATTTACATTAGCAATTATTTGTAAATGCCATGAAATCCTAGCACAATACTCACAGACAAAAGTCTGTGCTCTGGAGTAGAGAGGCCCGGATTTTAATTCAACCTTCACTCGCATTGCCCAGGCAATAACACCCTTTAGTATCTACATTCATATGTGAAATGAGGGTAACCCTCCCTAGGGTGTTATAAGCATTAAATTAAATAAGTATTTAAAAAGGTACTGGTCTTATATTAAGCTCAGTGAGTTATAAGGATGATAACGCTGATGATGAAGACATTAAAAACAAGACAACAAGCCCTAAATGGAACTGTGTATTTTAAGGCCTATGTTACCCAAATGAGATTTAACTTCATTACAGTTTCAGCTCTCCCAGGCAATGGAATCTTAAACCAGACTCTCAGGATTGATCAGCATTATTAAGTCATCTGCCTGATAGACCCCTGCCATTCAGGACAAGGAAAATAACCTTGCAATAACCAAACCACTTTTTAGCCTAGTAGAACTTCCTTGGTCCAGCTCCCTTCTGCCTAGATCTTTTGTGTCGTCTAGTTCTTGGAAGCTCCTTTCTAATCTGCTAAATTGGATGCTGGCCAATTCATGAATCCTTGAATAAAGCTAGTAAGATCTTTAAAATTGACTCAGTTTTTTTTTTGTTTTTTGTTTTTTTAAACCAAGGGTGATCATGAATATAATGATGAGTTCCTACTGTCAATACTGACTGGAATCCTAACCCGAAGTCCTTACAGAGGTCCCACTTTAAGATTTGGGGGATCTAATGTGTAGACATAACTTTTAAAAAGTATCAGTCATGTCAGTACATAAAAGGCAGAAGGCAACCCAACTTTCCGAGAACAGGTTGGCTGGTGTGTGCAGCGGCAGTGATAAAGGGGGGCAGTGAGGGCGGGGAGAGGCCAGAAGCAGAGGCAAAGAAAAGTTAAGTGATTTGACAAGTTTATGGGGAACCAGCATGGAACACAGATCTAAGGACCTAGACTCGAATGAAAGATTAATGAGCTAATTTCTACTGAAGGCAAAAACAAAATTATTAAATGGGGGGTGGGGGGAGGATTTTAGTGCACAAAGCCAGAATTCTTTTTAAATGATTTCTGAATACTAAACAACCCTTTAAAACTTTCACCTTGTTTTTGTGGAAAAATGCTATTTTAGTCATTTTATGCAAAACAATTCTCAGTGAGGATTGGCTGCTGAAGTCCAAATTGTGTTATTTAAGTCTATATTCCCAATAAGCACTTAGTGCAGTACAAGCTCTTCCAAACGTGGTAACAGAAAATTAGCCATGTGTTTGGAGAGTGTCACTTGTCCCTGTTCCTCCCCCTATACACAATCACAAAACCTATGGATACACACTTAAGTTATTAAGGCTTCCAATAAATAATTTTTATTATAGTATTTTCTGAAGCATGGGTAAAAAATTTATCTGGTCCTAAAATGTTTTTCTATAGCAAACTCTAAAGATTCTGTTTTAGCTCTAGTCACTGATCTCTCAGAACACTTAAAGCTCAAATTCTGTTAAGCATCTTTGCCTGACATTTTCTTCCAAAAGGAAATTAGGAGTAATCAATCATGATGGCCTGAGGGAGTTTCCAGTGAAAAGAGCTATTTGAATATCTGACTTGTAGGCTTCACTTCCTAATTTGTTATGAATATGCATTTCTCTCTTTATAAAATGAGTACTTAAAAAAAAAAAAAAAACACTGGGCATAAACCTTTAATACAAAAACTACTTTTAAAAGACCCATGCTCTATTTAGACCTCATATTTAAGAAAACAATAAGATGCATATCAGTTACTGTCCATAATCAGTTATTTTTCCTAGTATTTTTTAAATTTTGTTTTCTTTGGTTTGTATCAGTACTATGTAAGTCCAAAATATTAAAGTAGTAGGTGAGTTTTAAACAGGCTCTTTATAGCTTTCTTTTTAAAAAGGTATTCAGCTATTACCACACAATATTACATATATGGAATTGGTAGCTTTTGTCAAAATTTAAAAGTATACTTTTAAATGTTGCTACTTTGGTACAATAGTTTTGGTAGAATAGTGAGAAGCCTTTAATGTTTTATTTATAAGACCTTATGTTTTGCATTTTTACAATAAGCAAATCATATTTACCACTTTTAAAAAAGAACTTTCTACAGGAAAAAAAGTAGTGAAATATTCATCTGGTTTTTCCTAGTCTCTATTTAAAACCAGTTTTCAATCTTCAAATAGTTTGCTAGTTTTCCGTGAATCTTTTGAATCATAAGATAAAAACAAATACAGCCTCTGATTGAAAATTGATTTGGCAATATTGGCTTGATGCAATATATATATTTACTACAAAGTCCAGATGAATATTTTAGAAAACTATCAGGCATTTTCAATAGAATTTAAGGGGAGAAAATACAGAACCTTTATTTAACAAGAGAAGAAAAAGTGGTAACATCAACATGTCTAAAATGGAGATAGAAGTGATAAGAAAAATACAGACACAATATTAATTATAATCTAAAGATTAGGGATAGTCAGGTGCTCAGTTTATACTCAGTTTTTTTTTAAAAAAATGAACAAAGTTTAAAAGTCATCATTGTATGAATAGGAAAAAGAATTGAAATTTTAAAATATTTTTAAAAGGTGATAAATAGGATGCAGAGACAACGTAAGTCCAAGTCATGATTTATTGACGTATTTGAGGGAAAACAATAAAACAACTAGTAAAATGGAATTTAAATATTGATGTGCTCACTGGAATCCAGTAAATATATATGAATTATCAAAGTAAAGGCAGGTTAATGAGATCACTTAAAAGGAAGAAAATTACAACTAGCCTTACCTCTCAGCAAAACTAAATTCCAGATGATAATATAACAAATGCCAATAGATTTTTAGGAACAATTTGGTAACCCAATAATTTTAGACCCAACTTTCTCTGTTGTCCACTGGCAACCATGTAAAAGCAGCAAAAATATCTTCAGAAGATCCCCAGAATTGTCTCCTATTCCCTCTTGGAAAAAAGACTTTTGAAGACATGTATATAAGACATCCGAAATGTAAGTCAAAATGAGCTCTAAGTGGCCAACAGACACATGAAAAAGTGCTCATCATCGCTCAGCATCAGGGAAATCCAAGTCAAAACCTCAATGAGATACCACCTCACACCAGTCAGAATGGCTAAAATTAACAAGTCAGGAAACGACAGATGTTGGCGGGGATACGGAGAAAGGAGAACCCTCCTACACTGTTGGTGGGAATGCAAGTTGGTGCAGCTACTCTGGAAAACAGTATGGAGGCTCCTCAAAAAGTTGAAAAGAGAGCTACCATATGACCCAGCAATTACACTACTGGGTATTTACCCTAAAGATACAAATGTAGTGATCCGAAGGGGTACGTGCACCCCAATGTTTATAGCAATGTCCACAAGAGCCAGACTATGGAAAGAGCCAAGATGTCCATCGACAGATGAATGGATAAAGAAGAAGTGGTATATATACACAATGGAATATTATGCAGCCATCAAAAGGAATGAAATCTTGCCATTTGCAACAACGTGGATAGAACTTGAAGGTATTATGCTGAGCAAAATAAGTCAATTAGAGAAAGACATGTATCATATGATCTCACTGATATGAGGAATTCTTAATTGCAGGAAACAAACTGAGGGTTGCTGGAGTGGGGGGTGGGGTGGGAGGGATGGGGTGACTGGGTGATAGACACTGGGGAGGGTATGTGCTCTGGTAAGCGCTGTGAATTGTGCAAGACTGTTGAATCTCAGATCTGTACCTCTGAAACAAATAATGCAATATAAGTTAAGAAAAAAAAAAGCAGGAGGGGAAGAATGAAGGGGGGGAAATCGGAATGGTAGACGAACCATGAGACGATGTACTCTGAAAAACAAACTGAGGGTTCTAGAGGGGAGGGGGGTGGGAGGATGGGTTAGCCTGGTGGTGGGTATTGAGGAGGGCACATTCTGCATGGAGCACTGGGTGTTATGCACAAACAATGAATCATGGAACACTTCATCTAAAACTAATGATGTAATGTATGGGGATTAACATAAGAATAAAAAAAATTAAAACTCAAAAAAAAAAAAAAAAGTACAGTTTCTCATTGCCTGCCCCATGCAGGCATTGGCTGCCATTCTCAGTGGGATGGATGTAGAGAAGACACAAAAAGTAAACAGTAGATACAAAAATAAATAAATAAATAATGTAATATGTTAGAGAATAATGAGTGTTGTGAAGACAAAAAAGCAGAGTTGGAGGGAAACGTGTCAGAAAATGTAGGGGTGGGTAAATGGCAAGGTAAAGAGCGACAAGTCACAACAGTTTGAACATACAGGGATATGCACATAAAGAAAGACTTTAAACTCATTATTAGTCATTACTGCTAGTATTACTACTACATGCTTCTGCTACCATTAGCATTACTACCATCATTATTACTACTGTTCCTGCTGCGGCTGACACTGTTCCTAATGATATAATTACCATTTATGAAGTATTCCCTACTTTCTCATACATCACGTGTGCTTTGCACAGTTAATGCTCACAGTCTCATAAAGCTGTTACTATTATTTTCCATTTTACAGATATCTAAACCAGGATTCAGATTTTTAGCAAGTTACTCAGTATCTTTTAAGTTTTTCACATTGACTGAGGATTAAAATCAACACATTTTCATGTGATTTTTAAATCTTCATTAAATTACCTTGTAATTAGATGCAAGAAATACCTCTGGAAAGCCTTTGCTTAAGGCAGCATTGGCAAACAGATTCATAATTCTCTTGAAATGTAATTATCCTGATTTAAGTTAAAACACAGACCTTCAGAAAGTAAATATACCCAAATACTAATTTATATCTTACTACTAAAGTGACTTTTATTAACCCAATTTTACTTGCAATTATCTTAATTTTAAGGGTTATATGTCTTAACATGAAAAACAGGTAAAGGTAAAAACATTGAGGTGAGCCCACAGGTCTAAGAAATCCCACAAAGCATTTACAACTGGTACATAAAACATCTTTAAAAATGCCACCTCTAGCCTTTGGCCAGTTTTGCTTTGCTGTGCAGAGGAGCAATAATGAAATTTAACTTCAATCGGCAGAGAAAAAAAAACTTATTTTCATTTCATGATCAGATTAAATATTGGGATCAATTTTTGACATCTTCTATTGGTGGTTAAATTCTAAGGACAGCTTTGGCCGTCACCATGATTCTGAAATGTCCACAAAGTCACTAGGATACTCTTAGCAGTAACTGACAATAAAGGATACTCATAGACAAGTGTGTCCATTTGGATGGATACTCAGCCCAAATTCCCCTGGATCCCTTTATTATTTCCCTGTGCCTCTTCCTGGCTTCAGCATGGTTTTGCCTTCAAAGCCCTGCAGGTGCCAGGCTTCTTGTGAAGAATTCCCTTGGGCTACAGGAGAGGCTTTGTCTGTGGAGTAAGACCTAGAAGCACCTGGGAGTTTGCATTGTGCCCCCACCTCAGAGGCCCTCAGCCAGTAGCAGACTGGAGAAGTTAGAAGACCCTGGCTCCTTGGCTTTCTGACCACATGTATGTATGTGCTGTAGTTGATGGTCTGTGTTTGGGGTTGGGGTGGGTGTTCTCCAGTTAGTCTAACTCATCAGCTTATTTCCGTAATTTTTTTTTTTTGCTTCTTTTCTGCTTACCTATGTTTTATCAATTAAGAATATAAGGTGCTCAGTAAGTATTTACTCCTAACTTTATTCATCCATTTGTTCATTGGGGCAATCATTCACTCAACTGGTAGGTACCGAGTGCCCACCCTATGCCCGTATGCATATAACATCAGTCTAGACAGCAGGAAAGCTCATTAAGCATAGAAACATTGTCAGAATTTGTCCTCAGTGCTCCAGCCCCTCATCTCTGCCCAAGGAGAAAGGATCACAACCATTAATTTACTGATAAGGCAATTCATAAGTAAACTCCCTCATCTATAAATATTTCTCAAATTCCAGGGACTATCTTTGAAATGTTCTGTTTCTTAAGGTGCATAAAATTTTAGATACAGCACATACATTTGTTGGATAAGAAAGCATACATAGGTTCTTACCACCATGTTAAGAAAGTAAACTGAGTTTACAGTGAAAAAAATATTATAGTAACGCCAATGCCCTTCTTTGACAGATGAGAAAAACTGAGTTCCAGGCATAGGATCTGCTGACTTACTCCCTGAACACAGATCTTTGCCAGAGAGAAAGAACATTCACACTAAAATTTTTATCTCATCTTCTCTGGGTTCTTCTAATACCTTATTCCATTATTTTTCTGCTTTCTTCCTGATTTTTCTCTGTCCAAATATTTTGAAATCAAAACTAACAAAGAGGAATAAAAAGCCAGGAGATAGGGAATATGAAAGTTTTGAAGGGTTATATCTTTTTTTTTTTTTTTTTTTTTTGGTCAATGCCTGCACAAATTTTGCAAGCCTCTGATGTAACTTTTCTTTCTGAACCCTTAACTTCAGGGTTCAGACTCTCCGGGACTGGTTTAAATTGGTAGTTTTTCTTAATGGCTTAAAACCACAGAACACCTTTTTGTGGGGCTGCCTGTTCCTGGACCATCTACTTCTGATACCTGATCACAGAACACAACTCATGTTCTCGCCAATGACGAGAAGGGAATGCAGTCTCACTTCCAGACAGAACCTCCTGCCATCTCCTGACTCCCCTCCCCATATTTCAATATGCAAGGTGTTCCCCATCTTACAAAAAAGGAATCCAATACAAACTAAAACTGACACTGTCAAAGTATAATTTTCAAATTTTCAAAACATAATTCTAATGTAAATGAGCAGTGAAGATACAACAAACTTTTATTTAACTCGTAATGAGAACATAGCAGGGGAACAAATCCAGTCCAAAAATAAATTCCAAAAAACCCAATTTTATATTCAGTGGGAAAAATATGTTTATGTAAGATAGATATGTTAGACAAAAGTGGTAAATGTCCTACAGGGGGAAAAAGGCATACTTTTCAGGGTTATTTTTTCTACTCAACAATGAAAGTAACTATTTTGTCAGTTACATATAAATTTATCTCTGAATTTACAGAGGTGCAAAGTATCAATAATATGCATTTTCTAAGAACATTATAAGACAATATGTATAATCAGTAAATAGCAAGTCAGATAAATTTACCTATCTCTAGGCTCAGATGACCTATATGTGGGTCACCCTATAGTTGGATTTGTAAGGGAATGCCTAAGATTAAATAAAAAATCATCCATATTTTTTTCCCATTTCCATATTTTGGATAAGTATCTTTAACTCAAACTCACTGTGTCCTTCTTTCCTGACAAATTTCTCTAGCAAATTTTATCAGATCTATTGTACTTGTTTTGTTATGACTTACTCACTTTTTATGATCTTGGACCAACTTCCTCTAATACTGAAAACCCCAAACCAGGACATTAGCAATGATCCCATAGACTCCAAATACAAATGCTTTTTCTGTAAAGGCTTTATTCTTTGTTAACGTTTAACCATTTGGTAGTACCCTTCATTTCCTTCCTGAAAATCCTTTTTTTCCCCACTTTTTCGTGGCATTGCACAAACCATCCTTCTTTCTTGGAGCACTCTTTTTCTCAACCACTTTTTGTATTTAGTTACCCCCACAGATTTAGCATTAAAAACTGGGACCTCATAATTCAAACATCTTTGTTCTCTAAATAAATCTTCTAAAAAATTCATTTGTTCAATATTTTTTAAGGATTTTATTTATTTGAGAGAGAGATAGCAAGAGAGAACACAGGGAGGAGAGAGAGAAACAGACTCCCCGCTGAGCAGAGAGCCTCATGTGGAGCTAGATCCCAGGACCCTGAGATCATGACCTGAGCTGAAGGTAGCTGCTCAACTGACTGAGCCACCCAGGCGTCCCTGTTCTCAATATTTAAAGTATTATTTCTTTAAGAAATCTGAGGCCAATTTATTCTAACTCAGAGGCCAGAATTTTACTAGCAACTGCAAACTAGCTGTTCTTATTTGCTATCATTACCCAAGTTCAAAGCAGTTAAAGTTAGAAGTCATTTTCGAGGCCCACTGTCCACACAGTTTCTATCTTCTGTTAATCAGATGGCCGTTTTCCCAAGTCTGGGTGTCCAAAATTTTACTGTAAGCATTACCTCTTTCCTTTCCTTTATCTGCTACATCCAATTGTTAGAAACCCTATTAGCTAAACACTCAGTTGTGAGTTTGTGATGCCTCTTGCATCATTTTTATTCACTCTACCAATACACGGCATCCTTCTACTTCCCACTTGACTATGACGTAGCTGGCTGGCTTCTTTTGCTGAAGGAGACTCATTCTCTCTCATCTAGCCAGACTAAACAGCTTAAAATATGACTTTCATAATGCCGCTGTTTAAAACTTTTCCTAAGGCCTTTTGAGATGATAAAATTCATGCTGAATTTTAAGGCTATACATCATTTGACCCTGACCTACCTTTCTGACATTAATGTCTTCTCCTCAATACACTCTCATTGTTTGTCCAACCACTATCCTCCAATAACCTGGCACTCTCTGCCCTGGTAACTTAGCTCAGGTCTCCACATCCTTCTTAGAATGCCTGTTTCCTGTGAATTGTGTAAGACTGTTGAATCACAGACCTGTACCTCTGAAACAAATAATACATTATATGTTTAAAAAGAAGAAGAAGAAGATAGCAGGACGGGAAGAATGAAGGGGGGAAATCAGAGGGGGAAATGAACCATGAGACGATGGACTCTGAGAAACAAACTGAGGGTTCTAGAGGGGAGGGGGGTGGGGGGATGGGTTAGCCCGGTGATGGGTATTAAAGAGGGCACGTACTGAATGGAGCACTGCGTGTTATATGCAAACAATGAATCATGGAACACTATATCAAAAACTAATGATGTAATGTATGGTGATTAACCTAACATAATAAAAAAAAGAGAATGCCTGTTTCCTCCTCAGCACATGTGCAACATTTAGAAGGAAGTACACCTTTCTTAAGGGAAACACCATCAAATTCCTGTCTACTTTGGCATCAGTATCCATGGATCGTCTACTGCAGCAAGGGGTTGATGGTTATAACTCATTAAATCACTCACTTTTTCCTTCAACAGAAATATTTAAGGCCTACTTTGTGTGCTGAAATAGAGTAGTGCATGAAAGAGACAAGTTCCTACCCTCATGGAACTTGTATTAATAATAATAGGAGCCAAAGAGTATTAATTAAGTTCTATGCATTAAAAACAACAACAACAGACACGTAGGGGGAGGTGGGACATCTGAGCTGAAATCTGAAGACGAAGAGACATGGGGCTGTGCAGATGACCAGGCAAGAACTGATGAAGACCTCTAATAGCAGTACTGGAGGGGGAAGTCAATGTCAGGATTTTCAATATCATTTGAAGGCAGAGTTGTAATTGTCTAATGGAATGGATTAAAGTAGGGGGTGATGCAAAGTTTTAAGACTGTTTTAAGGTTTTTACTTGAGAAACTAGTAGAAGAAAGACCCAGTTAAAAAGGGAGTAGGGGAGACTCAAAGAATGGACAGTTATCTGGGGGGAAAGTGGCAAATTGTTTTGAAAATGTTGACTTGCATATTCCTATTCTCCATCTAAGTGGGAGCGAGGATTCATCAGGTTGTGGTACAAGTGAAGCTGAAGGTAGAGGCCTAGGCTAGAGACAATTCAGGAGATGTCAGCATGCAGAGGAGAGTAGGAAGGAGCAAAGAAAACATGATCCCAGACTGATCCTTTGAGCACTCCTACAGTTAGAGAGAACCGGTCAAGACAACTGAGAAAGAGAACCTAGTGAGGTACAGAAGTGTGAAGCGAGTTGTGTTGGAAGCCCACTGAAAGTTTTTCAGAAGGAGAAGGGCAGAGTAGTTTCCAACGAGATCCTGACTAATGTAATCTTGATGGCTCCAGTTTCCTTGAATAGCTTTCTGACCCCCTGCCCCTCCTCCTCAGTGCCTTTCACGGAGTAGGCATTCAATCAGCAGTCATTAGCTGTCTCTCTTCGTCACTGCTGCATCATGTTGTCACATAAAGATTTAGAGTGACAAGTTTCCTAGTAAAAGTACAGTGCTGGCTTATCTCAGGAGTAAATTGGAGGCACTACATCCAATACATGCTCTAAAAGTTCTATTAGTATAAATCCTTCAGGTACGATGCCCATTTCCAAGACCAGAGTGACTGTGGCTAAGTGACTACAGATATTCATTTCAGTCTATCTTTTATTCATGTTAGCTATAGTCACATTTACTTGAGGAGTCTGAGGAGTCTATTACTTCCAAATGCCTCCCAAGAGGAGGGAAAAAAAGTTACTAAATAAATCAGTATATATATTAAGTGCCAAGGAGTATCCCATGTGACCTTTTTTTTTTTTTTTTTAGGACTTCATGTCCAAAACCAATCTACTATTTCTAAAAAAAAAAAAAAAAAAAGAGGAAAAAAAAATGAGCTTTTAAACATTCCCATCATTTCCACATGAAAATGCTCCATTTTCTGATGCTCACAATAACCCCAAGTAGATAGAAGACTGTGGGTGGCCTAATAAAATCTATTCCCTTTAAAGATGCAGACACATTCGGGCTCCAATCTCTTACTTTTCAGGAATTCAACAGAGAAATGGACCAAACTTTTTCTCTGCCTGACTCCTTACAGGCCCAATGACCTTTATAAATGACAGCAAATCTCTGTTGAATGAAAGATGAAGGCAAAGAAGAAAACATTAAGATATTTTGTCCTACTTTTTTGTGACTTGTTGAAAATAATCATGGGGCCTATTTGTCACACTGGAGCTTTGTCTCTTTCCCCCTGTAGCATCTGACAGACTCGATGAAAAAAGTGCAAGTAAAGATGAATTGGCAGCAGCATCATTTCTGCTCTGTCTCTTGGTCTTTCTAATTTTGTCTCAGATGAAATATATATACAATATCAAGTCTGTTAAGTGAAGAAACATCTATAGGGAGAAGGAGAGTAACCCAGCCCTTTTTCTAGTATAGAAAACAGCTATTAAACAATATCTGTCTCCTTCACTTTCATAGTCCAGTTATACCCCAAATCTTTATATCCACAAAATGAAAATGTGTTTTCCTTTAGAGAAGACAAATGACAGCTGGTCCAGGGAGGCAGAGGATTGAGAGGAAATGAAAGGGAGGCACAGAGAATTCAGGTTAAATAAATACTAACAACCATAAACTGAGTTAAGGGAAAAGATTGTATTCTACAAGATATTGTCAGGATGAAATATTTTGAGGTAAATAGAACAATTCACTCAAGAAATAATATGGCCTGGAAAATAACTGAAAATGATGACATAGGACTTCACTGCATAATTTAGAACTAAAGGAAATGTTTGAGGTTCATTGAGTTATCTGGTTTAAGGATCCTTTCTGCAGTCTCCTTGACAGTAACCGAGTCCCTCCTGGAACAAACTGGAACAGAGAATTTCTCTTTCAAGATGCCCAGTCCTTTTGTTGGACACCTTTTTTTATTTTGGACTAATGTAACTTCCATTCCTCAGTCCTAATTCAAACCATATTGTGCTGCTCAGGTAACTTATGTATTTATTTCCTATTTTTGGTGAGAAATGTCTTCCAAGTTTGACTCTTACTCTCGGTTAAATAATTTTGTGTCTTTTGCTCTGCTTTTGGTTTTAATTTAACCCTCTTCCTATGTTACATTGTTGCTAGACCCTTATTGTATTTCTCAAGCTTCAGTTATTTATTGTTTTTAAAATATTATGCCAATATTCATAATTAGCCCTTATTTGTATAGCAGCTAATTGCCCTATTACTTTTAAGTAGGCATTGTTGATTCATACTGAATTTTTAAATAACCCACTAAGCTTTTGTCTTTTTTCTTTGTTCTCCCATGAACCACTGCTCAGTTGATCAGATTTCCTGATCACCTTCAGCAGTTGTGTAACTAAGTGTGAGAGTTGAACTTGAAATTGGACACAGCCATTAAAAAATGAGAAGTGACATTTTTTATTTCTGTGCAAAATTATGTGAGAACCAGGATGTAACCTTCTTTCCTTCCTCCACTCCCGAGCTATTATAACGTGTTCTTATCGTACTGCAATAAGTTCAGGTAGCTTTGAATAAAGAGTCCCCATTAGTACAACATCTGCCCTGCACCATCCATAAGGGGACAAAAACTGGTTTTCTTTTCCTGCTGCATAGCCCATCTTATCCCAGCTGATCACATCAGTAAATTAGAATCAGTATAGAAATTCCCTATTTGGGGTAATCCATATGTGAGTCAGCCCAAGTCAGACCATCACTAAGCAGAATAATGGTTCTTGTAACACCATGTCCAGCTAGTACATATATATTTCATAGGCCTATCCATTCCCCAATTCATGCCAGGGCCATTCATTGTCCATAGGAAGATAATAGTTTGGTGGACAAAGAATTAAGAATTTTTCAAATTCTCAAAGGTATTCGTGAACCAAAAATAAATAAATAAATAAGATATTCTAGAAGAAACTATGTCAGATGAAGTAGGATTTGAAACCTAGATTCCAGCAGAGTTGAAAAGCACACAACCTATCCAAACTGTTAGATCACCCTGCCTGAGTGATAGAGAGGGAGATGTGTAGATAAAATACAAGCGCTTCTATTCTATCAGAAGGACCAGATATAAAAATAACTCCTCACATGCCTATTATTTTCATTAAATAAAAACAACTACAGGCAGTAAGGGACAGTAAATGGAAAATACTGGATTTAATTCCTAAATTATGATGCATGCAATTATTTTGCATTCTATTTACTTATTTGCCGTAGTGTTTGGAATAAAAAGAAAGTATTTTATTGTTTATGTTTTCCGTGGGTTCCCCAATCTTACTGTTTTCCACATGGTCTCAAGTTATTGAATTATAAATAATTTTAACTTCAGAAAGGTCATCATTAACAAATTTAAAAAGGAGAGTATATTATTCTTCCTTTGTGGTTGATTCTAAGAATCAAAATACCAATCAATAGGAAGATATTTAATAGCATATTTCTAATATTTAAAAAGCAATTCAAATTCCAACAAATAATTGACAGAATTTTGAGACCCATGTGCTGTCACTTAACTGTTAGAAACATTATCTTGAGCATTATGATGGTGTGAGTTGTACTCTTTGTCCCTCTCCTTCCACTTATAACTAGTAGGACATCCATAACCCAGCAAAGGCACTCTGCACAGCATGTCAGGACATCAGAGATATACATGCATGTGTCCAACTAAAGCTAACCTGGGAGGAGATGGGGCTGCAGACATGGGGTGGGGAGGGGCTGCCAATATGGGAGGGTTACAGAGGCACCCACCATCCCATACAGTGACCCCAGCAGCAGAGGTGCTGGCACCCCTCTCGCAGAGGGGTGGAGGGTGGAAAGTGGGGAGGGAAAGTCTATGCAGCTCTGCAGGCAGCAGCTGGAGGGTCCTGTTGCACTTCAGCAATGCCTGTTCCTATGAGAAGAGACATCTTCACTGCAGGGGTGGCAAAGGGGTGGGGATGAAATGAAAGGGAAGGAGACAGGGAGAAACACATAACCTGCTACCTGCACCTGGAGTTCAGCAAGAGGACCATCGAGGACTCCCTCACTAAAGGATTCCCCTACCAGGCCATGGGCACACCTAAAGCCCCAAGGGCCAAGTACACACCTCCCCGACTGTTGCGACCCTCCCCCCCTTTTTTTTTCTTTTTTTCAGTGTGAGTTCCCAAATAGCCACTGAGCAGCTGTTAGGAGTAACCAAAAACTTGTGGTATAGAGCCACCTGCTGTAAAACAAAAGAATAGCCTCTAATTGCCAACCTGTTGGACTGTTAGAATCCGTCAACAAAACTTCACCCAAATAAGAAATGTGTGTTCACTACTCTAATGTGCCAGGGGAGGCACAGCTCAAACACCATGAAAAATCATGCTAATATGATAGCACACACACAAAAGAATCATCCAGAAACTGAACTCAAACTCATGGAAGATTGTGATCTGACAAAGAATCCAAAATAATGGTTATAAAAAAAGTTCAGTGAAAACTCAGAAAGGCAATTCAATGAGCTCACAAAGTTACTGAAGGGATACTTTACCAAAGAAATTGAAATTCTAAAACAAACAAACAAAAACAAACAAATTCTAGGGCTTAAGAACTCAATAAATGAGATGAAGAATGCATTAAAAAACAATAGAAATAGAGCAGACCAGATGGAAGAGAGAATAAGCAATCTAGAAGTTAAAAATCTAGAAATGATTCAGGTAGAAGAGAGAAAATTAAGATTCAGAAAAAGTTAAAAAGTAAAGAAATCCTACAAGAGCTAGGAGACTCCATTAGAAAAGCCGACATAATAACAGGAACAGGAGAAAAAGAGAGGGGGACAGAGGGCTTAAAGAAATAACACCTGAGAATTTCCCAAATCTGAGAAAAGAACTGAACATGCAAGTCCATGAAACTCCTAGATCACCTTACTATCTAAATGCAAAATGACCTTCTCCAAGACACATTATAATGAAGCTCAAAAGTCAGTGATAAAGAAATATTAAGGGCAGCCAGAGGGAAAAAGTAAGTAACCTACAAAGAAACCCCCATTAGTTTATCAGCAGATTTCTCAGCAGAAACTCTACAATCCAGGAGAGAGTAGAACAGACAACAGGAGAGTAAATAACAACAACAACAACAACAAAAAACACATAAAAATTTCTAGCCAAGAATACACTATCCAGCATAGTTATCCTTCAGGTATGACAGAGAAATAAAGGCTTTCCCAGACAAACAAAAGCTGAGAGAGCTCACTAGCACTAGACCTGCTTTATAAGAAATGTTGAAAAGAGATCTTCTACCTAAAATGAAAAGACAAAGTACACAAAACTCTGAGTAAGGTGATAATAGAGTCAGAAAAGCATAACTATTTTAGAAGAAGTTGTTAAACACTTATAGCACAAAGGTTAAAGGGGAAAAAAAAATTAAACTATAGCTACTACAATTTGGTCATGAACTCACAGCATAAAAATGGATAATTTGTGACAGCAAAAACATAAAAGGGGAGGAAGAAAATAATGGACCCTGTGTGGGCAAATGAGGATCAGTTACTATGAGCAGAAAAAAGATTATTTTATCTATGAAACAACTTACATAAACCTCATGGTAACCACAAAATAAACATTTAAAGCAGAGACATGAAACATAAATAAAGGGGGGGAGGGGAACTGAGCAAATCATCATGGAAAACAACTAACTTTAAAAAGTATACAAACAGGGGTGCCTGGGTGGCTCAGTTGATTAAACATCTGCCTTCAGCTCAGGTCATGATCTCAGGGTCCTGGGATCAAGCCCAGCATCAGGCTCTCTGCTCAGTGGGGAGTCTGCTTCTCCCTCCCACTCTCCCTCTGTGCTCGCTCTCTCTCTCTCTTTCTCTCAAATAAATAAAAATCTTAAAGAAAAAGTAGACAAATAGAAGGAAAAGCAATGGAGATACAAAACCACCAGAAAACAAAAGATAAAATGGTAGTAGTAACTCCACACATATCAATAAATATAAATGTAAATGGATTGCACTCACCAAAATGCACTGAGTGGCTGGCTGAATTAAAAAAACAAGACCCAGGGCGCCTGGGTGGCTCAGTTGGTTAAGCGACTGCCTTCGGCTCAGGTCATGATCCTGGAGTCCCGGGATCGAGTCCCGCATCGGGCTCCCTGCTCGGCAGGGAGTCTGCTTCTCCTTCTGACCCTCCCCCCTCTCATGCTCTCTGTCTCTCACTCTCTCTCTCTCAAATAAATAAATAAAATCTTTAAAAAAAAAAAAAAAAATAAAAAAAACAAAAAACAAGACCCAACTACACGCTGCCTTCAGGAGACCCATTTCAGCCTTAACATACACATAGGCTCAAAATGAAGGGGTAGAAAATGATACTCCAAGCAAATGAATGTGTGTGTAGCCATATTTTTATCAGACAAAATAGATGTCAAGCCATAAATGTTAACAAGAGACAAAAAGTCATTATATAATAATAAAAAGATCAATACATCAAGAAGATATATCAATATATATGCTCCCAAAACCTGAGCCCTGAAATATACTAAGCAAATACTAACAGATATTAATGGAGAAATAGACAATACAATAATAGCAGGAGGATTCAATAATCCACTATCAACAATGAATAGATCATGCAAGACAGAAAATCAACAAGCAAATGTTGAAATTGAACAACAGTTTAGAACACATGGACTTGACATATATAGAACATTCCATCCAATAGCAGTAGAATACATATTCTCAAGTGCACATGGAACATTCTCCAAGATAGGTCATATGATAGGCCACAAAACAAGTATTAGCAAATTTAAGCAAATTGAAATCATACCAGCTGCCTTCTAATTTCATAGCATTGGGGACAGAGAAATCAACATCAAGAAGAAAGTGGGTAGATCCACAAATATGTGGTAACTAAACAACACACTTCTGAACAACCAACAGATCAAAGAATGAAGAGAAATAAAAAATTACCTTGAACAAATGAAAAGGAGAATAAAACATATCAAATTTTGTGGGATACAACATAAGCAGTTTGAGAGTAAAGTTTATGGAAATAAATGCATGTATTAATAAATTAGATCTCAAACAATCTAACTTTATACCTTTTAACTTAACACCTCAAGGAATTAGAATAACCAGTTAAGCCCAATGTTAGCAGAAAAAAGGAAATAATAAAAATCAGAATAAAAATAAATGAGACCAACAACTATTTAAAAAAAAAATCAATGAAACTAAAAGCTGTTTCTTTAAAAAATAAAATTGACCAACTTTTAGCTAGACTGGAAAAAAATGGCTCAAACAAAAAAAATTTTAAATGAAAGAGTTGACATTAAACTGATACTACAAAAAAAAAAAGAATTTTAAAAGACTACTATGAACAATTATATGCCAACAAATTACATAACCTAGAAGAAATGGATCCATTTCTAGAAACACACAACATACCAAGAATGAATCAAGAAGAAATAGAAAATCTGAACAGATAAATAACAAGTCAAGAGGTTGAGTCAGTAATTAAAAATCTCCCAAGATAGAAAACTCCAGGGTCTGACAGCTTGACTGGTAAATTCTACCAAACATTTCAAGAATTAACATCAATCCCCCTCAAACTCTTCCACAAGACTGAGGAAGAGGTCACACTTCCAAACTCACACAAAGCCAGCATTACCTTGATACCAAAAGCAGTTAAGAATATGGCAAGAAAACTATATAGGCCAATATCCCTGATGACTATAGATGCAAAAATTCTCAACAAAATATTAGCAAACCAGATTCAAGAATACATTAAAAAGATGATACACCATGACCAAGTGGGATTTATTTCTGGGATGCAAAGATGATTCAAGACATACAAACCAATAAATATAATTTATTACATCAACAAAATAAAAGATAAAAATCACATGATTGTCTCAATAGACACAGAAATAGTATTTGAAAAAATGCAACATCCTTTAATGATAAAAACCCTTAAAAGATTGGGTATAATAGGAACATACTTCAACACAATAAAGACCATATATGCAAACCCACAGCTAATATTATATTCAATGGAGAAAAATTGAAAGATTTCCTCTCAGATCAGGAACACAACAAGGTTGCCCACTCTCACCATTCCCATTCGAAATAGAAGTCCTAGCTAGAACAATTAGGCAAGACAAAGAAATAAAAGTCATCCAAATAAGGAAGGAAGAAGTAAAATGGTCACTACTTGCTGATGACATAATCTTATATAGAAAATCCCAGAGACAATCAACAAAGTGTTGAAAGGAACTATTTCAACATATTAGGTTACAAAATCAACTTATAGAAATCAGCACATTGACAATAATGAAACATCCTACTAAAAATAAAGAAAACTATCCCATTCATGATTGCATAAAAACAACAGAATGCTTAGAAATAAATTTAACCAGAGGTGCCTGAGTGGCTCAGTTGGTTGAGACTCTGACTCTGATTTCAGCTTAGGTCATCATCTCAGGGTTAAAGGATTGAGCCCTATATTGGGCTCTGTGCTCAGCAGAGAGTCTGCTTAAGATTCTCCCTCCCTTCCTCTCTCTCTCCCTCCCTCTGTGCTTCCCCTGCTCACTCTCACACACCCTCACTCTCTAAAATAAATAATTTTTTTAAAAAAGAAATAAATTTAACCAGGAAGTGAAAAGTCTGCACAGTGAAAATAACAAGACTTCATTGTAAGAAATTAATGAAGACACAAAAAATTGGAAAGACATTCCATGTTCATGGGTTGGAAGAATATTGTTAAAATGGCCACACTACCCAAAGCCATCTATAGATTCAAAGCAGTATCCATCAAAACAATAGAAGCATTCTTCACAGACATAGAAGAAATAATCTTAAAATTTGTACAGAACCACAGAAGACCACGGATACCCAAAGCAATTCTGAGAGAAAGAACAAAACAGAAGTATCACACTTTCTGATTACAAACTATACTCCAAAGCCAATGCAGAGAAACACAGTGAAGGAATGAAGTTGGACCCATATGTACCTCACACCACTCATAAAAATTAACTCAAAATGCATTAAAAACTTAAACATAAGACCTGATACTATAAAACTCCAGAAGCAGCTCATTGAAATTGGTCTTGGCAAGGATATTGTAAACATAATGTCAAAAGCACAAACAACAAAAACAAAACAAAACAAAAATCAACAAATGAAACTACAAACTCAAAAGCTTCTGCACAGGGAAAAAAAAAAAGAACAAAATGAAAAGGCAGCCTACAGAATAGGGAAAAAATTTTGCAAGCCATTCATCCGATAAGGGGTTAATATCCAAAATATATTAAGGACTAACACAACTTAACAACAATGACCACAACAACAAAAACCCAACAATCTGATTTTTAAAATAGGCAGAAGAACTAAATACATTTCTTTTTCCAAAGAGGACAGCAAAGTGCTCAAAAGGCACATGAGAAGATGCTCAACATCACTAATCATCAAAGAAATGCAAATAAAAACCACAGTAAGCTATTACCTCACATCTGTTAGAATGGCAACCATCAAGTAGACATAAAACAGGTGCTGGTGAGGATATAGTGAAAAGGGAATCCTTACACGCTGTGGTAGTAATGTAAATTAATCCATCCACTATGGCAAACATTATGGCAGTTCCTCAAAAACTAAAAATAGACCTACCATACTATTCATCAGTTTCACTTCTGGGAATGTCAATTTCCTGTTTTTATTTCCTTCGTGTACAAGATACATGCACATCTGGGTTTTTTTGCAGTACTATTCACAGTAGCCAAAATAAGGAAATAACCCAAATGCCCATCAATGGATAAGTAGATAAAAAAGATGTGGTATATCTACACAATGGAATGTAAGTTAGCCATAAGAAAGGAGGATATCCTACTATTCATGACAATATGGATGGACCTTCAGTACATTAAGGTAAACAAAAACAGCCAAAGACAAGTACTGCATGATACTGCTCATATGTGGAGTAAAAAAAAAATAATAAACATGTGAAAAAAAGGTAAAGAATAAAATGGTGGTTACAGGAGATGGAGGTGGGGAGAGAAAACTGCTGGTGTTTAAGGGTACAAAGTGTAACAAGTATTAAAATAGCTTTGAGATTTAATGTATATTTATTGAACATAGTAATATTGTATTATTTTGTACTATGTTGTAATAAATATGTGATAAATATCATTAACAGCAACCATATTACAATATATAAATGTATCAAAGTAGCACAATATACACCTTAAATTTACACAATATTACATGACAAATTTATCCAATAAACATCTTATTCATTTTGTTACTAATGACATAACATGCATGCCCACTCAAATGCATATTTTTCTGATATTTCTTGTGTAATTATTCATGAAATTGTTCTTTTGCTGTTTTTATTTACTATGTAGTATTTTATATATTGAATAAATGTTTTATAGAAGGGTACTCTACACATTCAGAGAAACTTCTCTAGTAACAAACTACAGAAATGATCCCTGAAAGTATAGTCTTATGTTTTATAGAAGGTACAATAGGAAAGAACATAAAATTTAGAGCAGATGAGTCAGTTTGCTTCTTCCTTGTTTCACTTTTTAGCTGTGCAACTCTAGGAAAGCATATGACCATGTATATATATGACTATGTATTTGTAGAAAGATTTATCTGCTTAGTGGCAGGCATATTTGAGGGCTGATATAGAACCCCGGCCATGACCCTGTGGACACCTCCAGACTCCCAACTCCTCTAGTCTCTCTTCCTGGAAGTGTTTCCTAGAAGTGGTTACTCATTTTCAGATTTCCAGAGCCAACCACAAGGAATTCAACAGCAGAAAGATCAGATTCCTCATGGAGAAACAACTCTCAAGTGCATTCACTCAATGGTCATTAACCAAGCCTCAGATGGGCATCCTAATGAGACAGATTATTGAGGCCGATGGTCCCATGAAAGCAGGCCATCCTGTTAAACCCCTTGCTTACATGAAACCCATGAGATGGAAGACCCTTTGTTTACCAACTTTTTTCCCTTATAAAGTAGTATACAGAAACAAACATCATGGAAGTACCGGATATCAAATACGACGGTTTTTAAGTTACTAGAATAGAGTAGGTAATAGATGATACCTATTATTTTTTATAATGTATTTTTGATACATTTGTTGTAAAAATTTTTCATGATAATGTTTACTGTTTAACTTCATTTATTTTGAAACAAATCTCTTGCTTCCATGTTTGTTTTGGAGCTTTTATGGTTAGATATTTTTTCCCTCTTTCAGAATTTGAATCAACATTAAATGGCTTTTTATTGAAAGTAACCCATTTAATTTTTACATGTAGCTGTTCACTAATTATGGAATCTATTTAGATTATTAATATGATGTAAAACTTGTTTCTAAATTTCTAATTAATATTCCAGAATTATTTATTGAATATCAGTATGGATACTGAAACCATAATCAAAATGATTATCTACACCTAAATGGAGAAAGTAGGTGGGAAGAACAGGAAAAAAGTTTTATGGAAACATAACTCTTATTCATTTTGACATTGGAACTGGGTAAATATTTCATGTATGTTAAAAATCATACCATAAAACAGTCCCTAAATACTGGGTTTGGAGTACGGAGACTGAAACAAATAACATTGAATATTATAACAAAAACTGCAAATCACAGAGAGAAACAGTTATTTTGAGAAAATAGTTAAAATATTTTGGATTATTATTTCAAAACCATTACTGGTATAGATCAAAGCAAATAGTTGTGTTAATATTGTTAAGAACAAATATTTTCATCAAAATAGAAAAATATGTAAGTATAAAATCAAAGATTTAAATAAAACACGAAATATCAAATTTGAATTTGAAATACCAGAATAAGTATATGCACAACTATTTCTCTTCAACTTATTAATAGCCTGATCTACCAAATGAAAAGACCTGGAAGTAAAAAGATGAATCTGGCTGTTTTGCTCTGTAGAATGCAAGAGAGCAATGCTTAAAGTACATGCACACTATTTCTCTTCAACATATTAATAGCCTGATCTACCAAATGAAAAGACCTGGAAGTAAAAAGATGAATCTGGCTGTTTTGCTCTGTAGAATGCAAGAGAGCAATGTAAGTCCAGTGACATTATATGACAAAAGGACAAAGAATTGGACAGAACCGCTACTGGACAATTTAAACAGTATAAAAAAAGGTAATTTAAACTATAATGAATTAAAGTATATCAAGTATACTAAAATTCCTAAGATCATACTAAAAAAATAAGTATCGTTGGACACCACGGAAGTTGTTAGTGCACCAACTCACGGCTGTTAATTATTTATTCTATCTTTCCCTTACATTTAGATGCAGAGTAGCAAGAGGTTGATGTGACAAATTTCCTTTCACAGAATTCCAGCAAGTAAGGACAGAAGGAAGATAGTATTAGAACATTTCCACTTGAAAATCATAACAGAGTGCTAAAACCTTTCTTCATTATCTTAATGATACAATGGTAAAATAGGACATAGAGTCATCGATAATGTATTATTGTCTAAATATCAAGTCTATGGATCTATCAATTTACAGGAAATACTGGCTATGAGGCAACAATCAGCAAATTAAAAATCATCATTGATACAATGTGGGGGATTAAATACGAGCTAGGTATTAGAGGCTATTAAGGAACTACTATTCATTCTCAAGGAGTCATAATGACATGGTAGTTACGTCAAGAAGAGGTTTCTGACTCATACATAACTGGCGTTAGTGTTTTTAAAAAAACAATAGTTTTTTTTTTTTAAACTACATGCATGCATAAAATGGGAAAGGAAATGTGAAGAAGTGTTGGCAAAGTCAGTAATTGTTCAAGGAAGACAATTATAAATGTTAGTTTGTCATATAATTCTCTTTAGGTGCATTTGAAAATGTCCTTAATAAAAAGTCAAATCAAATGAAAAGTCACAGAAAGCCAAAATCCCATGGAAGCTGAACTTGTAAGGAGAAATCAGATGTATGAAATTGGTCCAGCAGAGAAAGCAGGATTAGAAAGAGAAATGGGAAAACTGGCTGTCTCTCAAGATGTCTAGTTCCAGTCCTGGTAAAATCACAGTGATTTCTTTTGTTTTTGTTTTTTTAAAGATAAGTTAGTGATTTTTCAATTCAATAAGCCTGACTACTATTTCAAAAGGACAAGTGTGTCCTAGTGAACAGTGACTCTCAAGTGTCTCAAACTGATACCACTAAGATGAAAATGAACCTTAATTTACTGAGTATTGTGAAACATCTAAAAACATTACTGGATTTCCACGTATATATTATCCCCTTTAAATTAGACTCTAGTAAGAGACAAAAATCCTTTGTCTATTTGATGGCCTCAGAGACTCTCACTACTTTGTAGGTAACGTAGCAAAGGGGTAAGCTCAGTTAAACTGACTCTACAGAGTGGTTTCAAGGCTTAATTAAAACTCCAATACCAAATAAATAAATAAAAAACTCCAACACCCCTTTGAAAAATAAGGTCTTTTTCTGAACACAGATGATGCAAACTACAGCTACAAGTCCACATAGTGCTGATTACTTCTGGTTCAACCCTGAGTTCCCAGGTTCTAGTTGGGAATGTCTCTGTTAGAGTTCTACCTTAGATGGCCCCTTGCCTTGGTTTATACATCCCATGGTGTATAAAGCCATTAATTAAAAGTTTATCGTTCTTAATATAATAGCAGTTTTTGTATTCTGCTTATGTCTCTACATCTTTGTTTTTGTTTCAAATTTTATCTGGATATTATTCATAATCTTGTCAGGACTTTGATGCTTTAAACAACGTGATTTATATTTTTTCTTTGGCATTTGTAATGGTTTTCAGTGGGACAGTTAGTCTCAATTACCTCATCCACTGTTATCAGAAACTAGGATTCTCAATTTTCAAGTATTTAGCAAGTAGATATATATATTAAACCATAGGTCTAAATGAGGAAACTATATAAACAGAGATTAAAGGCTAGAGGACAAATCTTTGAAAATGTCAAAAAGTTGGACAGTCAAGTCCATGGAAGATAAAGGAGTAAATAATTTGGAATAAAACAAAAAAAAAAAAAAACAGTATCAGAGAAAATAGGCAGAAAGCTGGGTATGTGAATGAAAAAATATCCAATGCCAAATGTAACAGAAACAATGAATAATGTAAAACCAGAAAAATAATCAATGGATTTACCCATGTGCAAGCATTAGTGATTTTAGTGATAGCTCTTTCAAAGGAGTGGAAGAGATAGGAGCCAAATCAACACTACTGTGAATGGGGAGTGGAGGGTGTGCTGTAAGCTCTAAATATGCTTTCAAGAAGCTCTAATGCACAGAGGAAGGAAAGAGAGAGCCAAGAAGTCTAAAGTGGCTTTTGATGCCTTGCTGGATAGTGAGAGGTACTCAAAAGTAAGCATATGTTTTGGAAATAAACCACTAGAAAAATATGGTTAAAGACACATGAAGGAGAGGTGTATTGTCAGAATTTCATTAAATCTGACCAACTGAAACTCACTTAAAATGACTTTATCAACAAAGAAACTGTATTGCTTCCTATACTTAAGGTGCTGAATCTAGGGACTCAAATGCAACCATCCAATACCCTTTGGCTCTCAGTGAGGCTGTCTCCATAGGGTGAGAAAGGCGGCTAGTGGCAGCACACACACAACTACCAACCTTATACCTTCGGGGGGGGCATGAACATCTTCTCGGCACCTCTACCAGAAGAGTCTCGGGGAAGACAATAGTATCAGGAACCAAGCAGGTTATATACCATCCTAAACTACTTTTATGCTGTACAGGGAGGCTAAATAGATTAATTGATAATGCTCAGATTATATATATGTAACATGAGGTCTGACCCAATCCCAATAGGAAAGAATGGGGCAAGAATGCTATCCTGGCAAAAACAAATGTTGCACAAAATGGAAAATACCTGGCCTAAGGTATTTCAGGAAGCAGGTAGAAACAGATTTCAAAGGAAAGATTTGAGAATTCGCCTTCCAATCTTTAGTGACATTTCAATTGTACTTGCTGGGGATAGCACAGAGTATTCTCAATAAGTAACAGATGCCGTTTTAAAAGAAACTTAAAAAATATTTAGGGAATCAAAAATTAAACATTCTAAAAACCCTAATATACAGGGAAAATTACCATTCAATTTAACAATATGAAAAATATCCCAAAGTATCATGTGAAACTAAATGACCAATAAGAAATACAGAGGTAGAAATCCCTGCAGACTGGACCAGCATAAGGTAGTTTCACAGAAAAGAAATAAAAAGCAGGTGAAGGACATCCCCTTAATAGGTTCCACGTGTAAGAAGCTTGGATGACGCCACTCTGTCCTAACAGCTAAAAAAGCTGGACAGACTGGGGGGTCACCTGGGTGGCTCCGATGGTTGAGCGTCTGCCTTCAGCTCAGGTCATGATCTCAGGGTCCTGGGATCGAGCCCCACATCGGGCTCCCTGTTCATGGGGAGCCTGCTTCTCCCTCTCCTCCCCATTCATGCTCTCTCTCTCAAGTAAATAAAATCTTTTTAAAAAAACAACAAAAACTGAACAGATTGAAAAATCAACAACTCTTCTTGGATCCATAAGACAGGTAGGACACAGAGCCAGCCGCTACCCCCAAGATTCAAGATCGACAAATGCAGGGACTCCAGACTTACCGAAGCAGACTCACAAGCTAAAGCCACAGCAGCACACACGTGAGTGGAGAAATTGAACTGGAATTGGCTCAGTGCAGGCAACTGTGAAAGTTAAAAAGTGGGTGTTGTCCCGTGATATTGTGAGGTTTACTTCCAGGCGGTCAACCATACTCCCATAGTGAATATCCGACAAAAATTCTGTTGGGGGGCGCCTGGGTGGCTCAGTCGGTTAAGCGACTGCCTTCAGCTCAGGCCATGATCCTGGAGTCCCGGGATCGAGTCCCGCATCGGGCTCCCGGCTCAGCGGGGAGCCTGCTTCTCCCTCTGACCCTCTTCCCTCTCGTGCTCTCTGTCTCTCATTCTCTCTCGCAAATAAATAAATAAAAAAAATCTTTAAAAAAAAAAATTCTGTTGGGCTCTGGCAGTGTCAGGGGAAGAGCATTTTGAAAAACTCTAGGAGCCTCTGTTCTCAACAAGGCCTGCCCTCCGTGGAAACTCTTTACCTGGAGACTCACCTGCTGAGTATTACGGAGCCTCGTCCTGGGCGTGGAAAACCAACTCCAGCTGGCTCTACCATCCTGTTCCATGTGAGGGGAAAGGAAGAAAATAAGAAACATCTATGAAGTTCACAATCCAGCAGCAGAGGCTCCCCAAAAGACTGAGACCTAATCATGGAATTTTAGAATGCTGCCCCTCCCCCTGCACACCACCACCACATAGCTGAAGGCCTGCTTAGGGCAGTTCCCTTTACTTGGCGCATTATGTCTGACTAACAGAAAAAAAAAAAAATCACAAGGTATGCCAAAAGGCCAACAAACAAACACAACTGGAAGAGAAGACCCCAAATCACAACCAGACATAGTAGGAATGTAGGAGTTATCAGGCCAGGAATTTAAAACAATGATTATTAATATGCTAAGGTAGACAGCAATGTAAGCAGATTTTAGTGATAGATCTTTCAAAGGAGTGGAAGACGGGCAATGTAAGCAGAGAGATGTAAATCTAAGAGAGAACCAAGTAGAAATGTTAGAAATAATAACACATTGTAAGAGAAATAAAGAATATATTTGATGGGCTTATTAGTAGACCAGACAGGGCTGAGGAAAGAATCTCTGAGCTGCAGGATATCAAAAGAATCCTCAAAAACTGAAAAGCAAAAAGAACAGAAACTGAAAAACAGGAAAATAATAAGAACTGTGAGGCAAAAAACCACATTGGGAACATCAGAGGAGAAGAAAGAGGGAAAGGATCAGAAGAAATATTGGAAACAATGATGACTGAGAATTTCCCCAAATTAATCTCAGACACTACACTACAGATCTAGGCAGAGACAAGAGAAGCAATTAGGATTATTTGCTTCTATATTTTGTTTTTATATCCATCAAGTGGGACAGTGTTATTTGAAAATGGACTTGGATTTGTTGTAAAAGTATTTGGTAAACTCTAAGGCAACCACAAAAAATGTTTTAAAAGGAAGTATAACTGATGTGCTAAGAAATAAAAGAAAATGGAGTCATAGAAAATGCTCAATGAAAACCACAAAGACAGGGCACTTGGGTGGCTAAGATGGTTAAGCGTCTGCCTTCGGCTCAGGTCATGATCTCAGGGTCCTGGGATGGAGTCCCACATCGGGCTCCTTGCTCAGCAAAGAGCCTGATTCCCCTCTGCCTGCCACTCCCCCTGCTTGTACTCTCCTCTCTCTCTCTCTCTCTCTGGCAAATAAATAAATAAAATCTTAAAAAAAAAAAAAAAAAAAAGAAAACCACAAAGACAGAAAAAGAGTGGAAGACCAAAATAGGAACCTAGAACACGGGCAACAAATAGAAAACAGCAATGAATATGGTAGATATTAATCCAACTATATCAGTGATCACTGTGAATGTCAGTGGCTTAAATGCTTCAGATAAAAGATGGAGACTGTCAGACTGGATCAAAAAACACCACCCAATTGTATGCTGTCTACAAGAAAGCCACTTTAAATAGACACATATAGATTAAAAGTAGAGAGATGGAGAAAAATATATCATGCTAACACTAGTCAAAAGGAAGCAGGAGTAGCTCTATTTATTTCAGCCAGAGCAGGCTTCAATGCAAGAAAAGTTATCAAGAATAAAGAAAGGGATTACCATAACGATAAAGGGGTCAATTCTCCAAAAAGACATAGCAATGTTTAATGTGCATGTGCCTAATGACAGAACATCAAAGGATGTGAGGCAAAAACTGATAAAACAGCAACGAGAGAGAGAGGAATCCACTCTCATAGTTGGAGATTTCAACACACGTCTCTCAGAAATGGACAGATCCAACAGGCAGAAAATCAGCAAGGACAGAGTTGAACCCAACTCTGCTGTCAATCAGCTGGATGTAATTGGAATCTCTAGACTAGACCACTTCATCCAACAACAGCAGAGACACGTGCTCTGTAGCTCACATGGAACTTTCACCAAGATAGACCACATTCTGGGCCATAAAACACATCTTAGCAAATTAAATGGAGAGAAATCATAAAATGCCTGTTCTCAGACAACAGGTGATTTTAACTACAAATCAATGATAGATAGGTAGAAAATCCCCAAATATGCAGAGATTTAAAAATACACTTCTAAATAACACATGGGTCAAAGAATAAATCTCAAGAGAAATTTTAAAATGTTCTGAACTTAATGAAAATGAAAACACAACTTATCAAAATTTGTGGGATTTGGTGAAAGCAGTGCTTGGAGGGAAATCTATAGCATTGATAGCATACATTTAAAAAGATAAATATTTAAAAGCAATAATCTAAGCTTTCATCTTAGGAAACTAGAAAAATAAGCAAATTAAACCCAAAGCAAGCAGAAGAAAAGTAGTAAGAAGAATTTGAGCAGAAATCAAAGAAAGTGAAAACAGAAAATCACTTCCAATGAGCAAATTTTATTTATGAAAAGCTGAATTTCAAAGAGCAAGGCGAAAGAATTTAGAGGCATACACCACTTCTCACCAAGACTCACATAATATGGATAACTACCCTCAAAAAGGAGATCTGGGTATTAATAAGTCAAAAACTTTTAAAATTCAAATTTCCTTACAATCCATCTCACTAACTACCCAGTATGTATTTATTTATTCATTCAACAAATATGTTTAGAAAACCTACTATATTCTAGATACTGTTCTAATATACCCTTTTTAGTAATAAAAATTTTAAAAGCTCCAAGTTAACTTAATTCAACTCAGCATTATGCAGCCCGAAGTGCACTCAAAAAACAATTCAAATTCTTATCTCTTAACTAATTCAGCTCCAAGAATCTCTGATGTCTCCTTTCCCTCTGCTTCTTTTGCAATTCTGTTTCAAAAATCAGCTATCTATAGACCAAAATGTATAATTAACCTCCATAAACAAATCCCACATACAATAATGGAGGAAAGGTGGAATGAAAAAGAGGAAAATGAACAAAATTTTGAAATCCTTTGTTGTGTGAGCCTTTTCCCTACCATGTTTGACTTCGTAATTGGTCTCCTACACATACTGGAATTGGATTCTAATTATAAGTCTGGAGATAATGAAGAGTGATAGGGAAGGAACATGAAGAAAATTAACTTCCTCTTGAAAGGTAAACTCCTCTGACAAGGCACTAACTGTGTCTTTCTTCAAAGGAGGAAAGAATTATCAAGTGAGGGAGAGGGGGCTGTGATGCCCAGCACAGAAGGTTTGGCAGGAGGCGATTCTGGTTATTCCAAACACAGCTCTACATTACCACACAAAGGCCTGAAGGTTTGTCAAACCTATCCTGTGTCTAATTCTTCCCCCATGCCATCTCTCCCAAAAACTAGGGGAAAAAAAAATAAGAAATTCAAGTCTGTGCTCTACCTCCTGACTGTCTTCAGCCCAGATGTTGTGCCCCCCATCAGGTCAAGTATGTTCCGATGCCCATGGATGCAGGGCAGGAGAGACATGTAACTCTAAAACTGTTCTCATTGAGGGGGATAGGTCAGAGAGCTCAATTTTGGCTTCAGGTTCAAGCTGCATTTTACAATTTAAACTTATTCTTAATAAAGGTGATTAAAAATAATTAAATCTCCTCTCTGCAATCACGGGGATTAAGAACATGTTAAAGGAGAACTATAGTAAACTGTCGCACCAGAGCATCTAATATCTATGTAGAACAGGAATACTACTATAATGTATTCAATAAAATGATGAGATAAACATAGATAAATGAATAATATTTCAGCCGCCAACCAACCTACCAAAACCCAAAAATGAACCAAAAAATCTATTTCACAGGATAGTTGTAAGATTCCCAGGAATAAATCCAATAGGATCTTTGAAGTTTCATAGGAGAAAAATAAAAATACATTATTGAAACCTACAGAGGAATGTTTAATAAATGGAAACACATGGATATTCATTACTCTATTCCTTGAAATCATTACCAATGGCATTTTTGAAACTTGACAAGCTGATTCAAAGATCCTACAGAAAAATACATGTGCAGAAAAACCTAAGAAAATTATGACTAAGAGGAACAAAACTAACAGTTTGACCTATCAAAGAATAAAAATACTAGAAAAGGATCATAATTAAAACAGTATATCATTGATGTAGAGACAAATAGTTTACAAGAACAGAATAGTGAGTATACTAAGTAACCCATGCACATAAGGAAATATGTATATCGTATGTATGGCATTTCATATAGGTGCAAAAGCTAAACTATTCAATAAATGCAAAAGAGAATATTGTTCACTCTAACCATACCAAGAAGCAAACAAACTCCATTATATAAAGATGTAAGGTCCTACCGCCAAAAAGTGAAACATGAAAAGTTTTTACATTAAAAATATATGGCTAAAATATAAGATCATAAATACAGTTAAAAGATACACAATGGACTATTTGTAATATTTATAGGAAAATTTTAATATCTATAATACAGTATATAATGAACCTCTTCAACTACAAACATAAAAAAATGTTTAATTAAAAATATGCTTCTGACACGGGAAAAATATAAGGGCCACTTAATATATGAACATTAATTAATAAATAAAATGAAATTAAGCCTTGTTGATAATCAAAGAAACACAAACAAGAAATAATGATAAATTATTCATCACTCATTAGAATGGCAAAAGTTAAAGGCTTTTAATAATGTCCAGGGTTTGGTTGTGAGAAAATAAGCATTGTTGCATATTTTTGGTCAGTCTGCAGGTTGGAAGATACTTGGAGAACACTTTATCACCATCCATCAAAATTTTAAGTCTGAGGGCACCTGGGTGGCTCAGTCGGTTGGGCCTCTGCCTTCGGCTCACGTCATGATCTCAGGGTCCTGGGATCGAGCCCCACGTCGGGCTCCTTGCTCAGGGGGGAGCCTGCTTCTCCCTCTCCCTCTGCCTGCCACTCCCCCTGCTTGTGCTCTCTCTCTCTCTAATAAATAAATAAAATCTTTAAAAAAAATTTTAAGTCTTCTGAATCTCACTTCATAATCCCACTTGCAGGAATATAGCCAACACATATTCTGAGCATTCGTGTACAAAGATACACATACAAGGGGGCTCATTGCAGTATAGTTTATGTTTTTTGTAAAATTGAGCATAATATTGTAGAATTTTAAACAACTTAAACATATGTTTAAATATATCATGCTGCATTGCTATTCAGAACACCAGAGGGCAGTTAAAAAAGACGAGGCTAGAACTATTAATGATTTCATGAACAATTGTTGGGGAAGAAAATGTAATTGAGAAAGATAGAAATTCACTTGTGAAAGAAAGAAGCTATTTCGTAATTTTGTGAATGGCTTAAAATTGTTATAATCACCAGGAACATAAGTATTTCTTTCCTAAGTTTTAACCAATTTAAAGGACATAGCGAGTCAGAGGGTTCCTGGGTGCTGAGATTGACCCGGGTCACACAGTGGGATGGATTTTGCACCTGCCATCAACATTCACTGGAGAGCCTGACTGAATTCCACACAATTTTGAATTGTGTTGAACATCTCTTGGCCTCAAAACTCTTTTCATCTATTCTAAAATCCACAAGTTTGTAATGTTAAAACATGAAAAAAGCCATTTATCAACCATCTCTCCCAAGATCAGAAACGTCATCTAGTTTCTTCACAACTGTTTTTCAGCACCGACAGACGGCCTACTATATGGTAGGCAGCCAATATTTCTTCAAATAAGTATAAATAGAATGAAGCTGATATTAATCTTTTCATAAAACAGCAAGCAATTATTTTGTTTCTTTTGCTTCACCTTTTTCTCTTGAGATTTGCAGTTTCTATTACTGTCCTATGTTAAATTGTTATTACATTGTTAAGAAGTCTTCAAAAATAGCTGTGCTTTGTTAGTTTCAGTTCAAAACAAAATACTTATAATGCCTAATATTTGAAATATTTCCCTAGATTTTAAAATACAAATTGTTTAAACTTTAAAAATAAAATAAAATAAAATAAAATAAAATAGGGACTCCTGGGTGGCTCAGTCAGTTAAGCATCTGCCTTCAGCTCACATCATGATCCCAGAGTCCTGGGATCCAGCCCCATGCTGGGCTCCCCACTCATCTGGGGATCTGCTTCTCCTTCTGCTTCTCCCCCTGCTCCTGCTCTCTCTTTCTCAAATAAATAAATAAAATCTTTTTTTAAAATAAAACACAAGTTGTTCTTAGTGTCCTTTTCTTCCTCCGAACAAAATCAGCATTAATTCATTAGAAAATCAGTTAAATATTTTCTCTCAGGTATTATGAAGGTCTATTTAAACATTGGTACCAGAGCTGAGCAGGTTTCATTGAACCAGATGCAGCAAGAATTTTAATAGGATTCTATTTTTATGTTGTGGCAAAGAATCAGTTGCTTGCCTCACTGCCCCAATCTTCCATCAGAGCTATTATGAAAAGGAAAAACAAATTAATCCAAGATAGTGTCATTCCCCCAGAAACAGGGGGCAGACATCAAAACCTGATATTTAGTGTAATGTCACCAAAACCTGCAAATAAGCTGGAGAAAAAAAGGAAACAATTACTTTATGGTCCGTTCCAATGTTGTATTACCAAGGAGAATATTCTTCTCTAACAATTTAGAGTGTTGAGTTTCAGAAACAAAACTTATCTTTGAGATGTCCTTACTTAAAATATCACTTAGTAAAATGATTAGCAAGTCTGTGACTCTCTCTATTGAGAAAGTTGAACTAGAATTGAAGGACATTCATTCACCCTTTCTCACGGGATAGGAGCCCAGGAAAGGGATGGTGGTACAAATATTAATCAGTGCACATTTGAGTCTCAGGCACTACTGAGAAGTGGAAGAGTCTGAAAATAATTAACGAAGTGAGATCTTCTCCTATGAAAGAGAGACAATGTTCCTTGGCATGTAATAAAACTGGTCCCTCTTCCTTGTGGGAGAGCATGAGGTGGTATCACAGAAAGATTTAAGGGATTTATTTGATGCAAAACCCTGCACCTGAAGGCAGGATTAGCAGGGAAAGAGAGGAAGGAACCTCCACGAGTCCCTCTTTTCTGAAAACTTAAAAACATCAGGTGCCTTCCTTGAGCCCTTACAAGCAAGATCCATGTTAGCAAGTTCAGAGACGTTAAGTTTTCATTAGCGACCCTGGATTAGTTTCCTGTGGCTACTGTACAAAGTACTATATGCTGGGTGGCTTAAAACAACAAAAATTTCTTTTCTCACTAAAAGTCTGAAATCGAGGCACCAACAAGATTGGTTTCCCCTGGGGGCTCTTAGGGAAAAACTGTCCCATGACTTTCTTAGCTTGTGGTGTTGCTGGCAACCCTTAGAGTTCCTTGATAACAGCTGTATCATTCCAGTCTCTGCTTCTGTGGCATTCTTCTCTGTGTGTCTGGGTCCAAATTTCCCTCTTCTTAGGACACCAGTCATACTGGATTTAGGACCCACTCTAATGCAATATGACATCATCTTACCTTCATTACATCTGCAGAGAATTTATTTCCAAATAAGGTCACATTCATAGGTTCTGGGGAGATAAGAGTTTTGAGGACACACTTCAATCCAGCACAGACCCACAGTAAGAAATGTATTTTATATGTATGGGGAAAAGAAAGCCTCCGAGGACAATATTTAGCCTTGCTCTGTACAATGAACTCAATATTTTTTATTCTCTTACTTTTAATTAAAAAAAAAAAAACTGGTTACAATACACAAAATTGAGTCCTATGGTTCAATAACATGTGACCATGTCAGCCTGAAAACACTTAGTAAGACCAATAATTTTTTAACATTTTAAGTCAGTGAGATGTTAAGTTAGTGAGACAAAAAAATGTTGGTGAAGCAAGGAGAGCAACAGGATATTTGTCCCACCAGATATCTTCTTCTTTGCAGACCTCCAGAAGAGAAGGGGCATGGGTTCAACAGGTGGCCTAAAACACAGAGTCATCAGTATTACTGCCATCAACAAAGAGTCCCACAGTCCTGTAGACAAGATTCTACACGAACAGACACAATACATGTAAACTAGATCATAATCTACCCTAGGGGTTAGCAAAAGTGACACCTTGACAAAAAAAGAGAGTGAGAGAGAGAGAGAAGGGTTAGAAGGAGCAATAAATATATAGGCTGCATTTATGTTAAATTGAAATCTATTATTATTTTTCACTAAAAGCAGCTATGATCAATAAACATTAGAAAGTATCTAGCTGTGTTCATGTTTTCTTCATCTATAAAAAGTTCTAATCAAACCAAGGGAAACACCCCTGAAAGGTAACTCAACACTCTTCTTACAATTCCTTTGGCAAATGTGTTATTCGAGAAATCTGTAAGTATCAAACTGAATAAATCTGAGTTAAAGTCCTTGCTAGAAAATAAAGAACAGAGGTGTCCTTTGCAAGTCACTTTTATGACTAGCCCCAAACCTTAACTACAAGCTAAGAGATCAGACCAATGATTAACCCGGGAACAAAACTCTTCTACAATATTAATTGATCTAATAAAATATTCTTCCTCAGGCTACTTTTCACACATTCATTTTAGTATCAAAGAGGCAACCAGTCATAGGAGTTATAATTCTTTTTTTTTTTTTTTGGTACCCATATTCTTGGATGAAGTAATAGTATGATGAGCTAGCCCTTTATAACATTGCTCCAGAGAAACTAGACAAAAAAAGGGTGTAACTTAAATCACAGAAGCTATCAAGGTGAGATTCTAAATCATAGTGTTGTGCTCATGAATTTCAGAGGACTATAGTCTGTGTCCATACCCTACCCTCTGAATTTAGTTTCTCATAGGCTCTCCTAACCTTAATCATATCCTTCTTATTTAAGGACACATTTATAATTTGTTCAAATATAAAAGAGTTGCCATTCTAAACCAAAAACACTGGTCAAATCTAGTCTTGAATATAACCTATTATGTAAATGATAATAAATACTCTACTGGAAATTTTTTATATATTTGTATAATTATCATGTTTCTTATAATCTGTTAAAGTTAGTTTGTCACTACCTTTGCTGTAAGGCACTTTCATTGCCATATCAGACATCTAAAGGGGTGATATATTTAACATATGCTAGTCAAGAAAATCCCTCTGGGGTTTAGAGATCTAGGCTGCCATCTGGAGAAAATACAGAGTGACTTTGTTTTCTTTCTCATTACACAGAGTCCATAATAACCCGAGGCAAAACTCAGAGTTTAATTCTCTCCAGTTCTAACACACTGGATTTGTTTTCCACCCTCCCATGAATGGAAGGGATTTACAACTCATTATCTTTTGGCAAGTTCATGGCAACGTTATTTTTAAATAACATTTTCTAATAAACTCCTAGACTAAAGAATGGTTTGCTAAGCTACTCCAAGCAAAGACCTGGATATTGCTCTTAAAATAAAGAGGTGTTCCCACCATCTGTCTTCAGTATCTTCATAACTAATTTCCCTACAGTAATGACTCAACTTTCATTCTTTACTTACTGATTAGTATGGCTCACAAGAACAGTTGAAATAAATGCAATTTTTTAAATTTGGGGAGACGTTCTCTGAAAACTCAGGTTTTTTCTAAAATATGGTATGTATCTGAATGAGAGTGAACACTGCTCAGTCATCTGCTCTGTGATTTTGTACATCAAGCAAACCAGTGATTAAGTCCCACTAACCATCTGGATTTTCTTTGTCATAGATCAGCATTGTCTTTTTTTCAAGACATTTAATTTATTTTCACTACAGAAGAAATAGTCAAATTTATTTTGACTGAAGATAATTTTTTGAGTGGGAAGAAAGTAAACTTTCATATACCCACCACAAACACTTTTAAAATTCTCTTTATATCTCTATTATTTTCTACATTGATTTTTGAAATCACTCACAAAATCTCAAAAGCCTACTCTATCCTCAAAAGCACACAATGCTTTTCTTCCTCCACTGTCATTATCTATGCATTTTCATTCTCTATTCAGTTTTAAAAATACTCATTCTGCTCTCTATAAATTGTTTTACCCATTCCTCGTACAATTTAAGAAAGACCTACTCTTCCATCCTGAAACTCAAAACAGATGAAGTTTGAACTGCTGAGCATCACCTGTTTAAAAAAGACATCACATTGTTGTTCCTCTGCTCATCATCACCTATATTACGGCACTCAAAGCTACATTTCCAATGCAGGGATTAATTAATTGTCAGTTTAGAAAAACATAAGCAGGATAGGAAACTGAGTTTCATCAGTTCAATTTTAACCTGTGGGGGTCAGACTAAACGTTGTCTAAAACCTTCCACTCTATTTTCCCAAGGGAGTTGCTGCCTGAACGAATCGACCAGAACCAGCCTGTGCCCTGAATGTTAGGAGCGGCTACCCAAAGAGCTAAAAGGGAATGGATTTCTGACTTTTTTGGCCACAAAAATCCTAGAGAACTTTTCCTTAAGACCTGAAGGAGAGCATCAAATGTTCACAATGTTTACCTCTCCGAGCCAACTTGTTCTCAACTAATTTGTGTTTTAGTTGTGCTTGTTTCCAGTCAATAATTGGGAAGTGGGTTCACTGAGCCTACAATAGATCCTATTTCTCCTCTTATCACACTTAATCTTGCATTTCTGGGGCAGACAGAAATTCTGTTTGTAGATGCTCCTTGTAGGTACTTGGGGAATAACAGACACTATAAAGCTGCAAGAAGGTTCATTGCAACTGGTGTTTAATTTCTAGACCCTTCCATAAGTTGTTTATCTTCTTCTTTTGGGAAAATGTATGTGATGACTAGAAATCCATGTAGGCAAAAAGGTAAGGAGCAAAAGAACAAGATTGTAAACTGTCCGCTTTGACACTTTGCCCATGCATGACTCTATTCTCTTGAACGGGAAAAGAAAAAACTAATTTTGCCAAAGATATGATACTCAGAATCCGATGTTGGCAGTTAGTCGGTTGTGACTTCAGTTGTTTCAAACTTCTTTGAATAGGACAGCCGGGTTTCAGTGAGAGGAAACTAAGGGGTCAGTTGCATTCTTTCACGCTCCCTCGAAATGCCTGCCCCATTCACTCCCTCCTCCAATATGCTCACTGTGAAGGAGGCTATTTCATGACTAGAGAGATGGGTTAAAAATGCTGTTAATAACAGATCCTCCGTAACTACAATATCATTGTATGAGCTATGAACTACTTACTACCCCATATTAAGGATAAATTTTTCAACTTTGGTCATTATTTTCTATAGCCTGGGTAACTCCCAGAAAATTACTTTGGAACCTTGGATTGACGTCTAACATATTTACTATTATAATAAAAATAGAGACCATTTAATAAGCACTTAAACATCTAGGCACTGTGTTATGTTATCTCATTTAATACGCAAAACAGTTGTATGAAGTTAATAATATTATCTCCATTTTGCAGCTGAAGAATCTGAGGCATACACAAGTTAACCATCTTTCTCAAAGTCCTGAAGTGCAGCAGGGATTTTAATGCAAAACTGACTAATCCCAAATCCTATCCTATTAAATTTTATGCTTTACTCCTTTTTCTCTGTTATTTGGTTTCATGATGACTGATTCAGATTGCCAAAACTGCTATGTTATGTAAACCACTATAACTTCAAGTTTCTGAGAAAAAATAAACAGCCAGTATATTTGGCCCAGATAAAATAAATAGAAACGAGGGGCCTGTAGCTGAGAAAGTAGAGGTGGAGGGGTTGCCTTTGCATGAGCAGAGTTGGACCTTGCTAAATATAAAAACTTAATTTATAAAAGAAAGGCAGTTTTATGGAGCAAATTTGTGTATTCTTTCAAATTCCTTTTTATTTAGTCAAATTTCATATCAAATTTGTAAAGCTAATTAAATTTCAACTCTAGACACAGTTCAAAAATATCTAGCATGAGTGTGGCTTCCCTGAATAGTATTTTTTTAATTGAAATAAGGAGGTGAGGCTTATTTTCTTGAAACATCCTTCTACGTTTGCTAACATGTGAATTAAATAATTCTATCATCTTGGGCGCCTGGGTGGCTCAGTTGGTTAAATAATTCTATCATCTTAATGCCACTTAAAATTTCACAAAACCATAGAGAATTATTGAGATTAGTGTCATTAATTAGTTGCACTAATTTAATTTCAGAATGTTGACTCTGGTTTGGATCAGATATTTGGAATTCTTCCTTTTTCCCATTTTTGAAATGTGTTATAGCTGCGAGGAACATGGTATCTCAATTGCTCTAATTCAGGTACTAATTTTCAGGGACTAGGACACTTCCCTAAGGGAATGGATACAGAAGATGCCACAGTGTAATTTTTTTAATCAATGAAAATGTCTAATATAAAATGATAGCATGTTTATTTTATTACTATATTAAAAATAATATTAATGTATTTAGAATAAGAACATCATATCACTGTGTAGCTAACCCTGATCCCAATCAAGTTGTTTAAATATCTTTATGTGCTGCCGTCTTTCTCCTGATATTAGCTAAAAATGAAGTCATACCTAATGGTATCAGTCTGTTTTTCATTTTTTATAACTGTCCTTCTTATGTTTTTAGTATGTGCTTAATCAATGTTTGCTTAATTAACAGATGCATACTTTTGCATATTAATATTTATTGGTATAAATATATGTGGTCATGATAGAAACATTTATATGAATTAGCTACAAATGTCCATTTCCATAAGTAAACGTATTTCATATCAACAGTATCATTCATTGTCAAGTGTTGGTCCTGAACAACACCTCCTAGATAGTTACTCTCTCTTGAACCAAGAATATTCTCTACGATCTCCAGTTCGGTGGAGCAAAATGGAAACTATTTTTGCAAAATGGAAAATAACCCACCTTGAACATCATGGCCCCAATTATAATCACTATGATTACCATCCCTTGTAAGGCCTCACACCTTAATTACATATGCATCTCAAAATAATCAAAGCAGGAATAGAGATCTTCAATAAATGATTATTCATTTCTCTCTGAAATAAATATATAGTTTGACCATTGACACGGTCTCATTTGTGCCTCACACAGTGTTGTGAGGTAGGGTGAGCCATTATGACTAGATAAATCCAAATAAAGTGTATGCAGATATTTGGCTTTGCCCAGCTTTAAAAATGCTTCCAGATCCCTAGGTCAGGGCATCCACCACTCACTCCCTAGGGGGGGATCTCAGACTAAGGAGCACATAATTGTGTCTCTGAGGAAGCAGGTTCCCTGGCTGAGCATCAGGGATGGAACACTGACCTTCAGAGACAATCTAGTAAGTTTGTGGACACAGGGAAACACAGCACCTGACTCAGAAATCAAACACCTCTGGTAAAACGGGCTTTTCAGACGTAGATGCACTCCCAGTGGTACCACTTAATTCTAATACGTGTGTAGCATGCGTTAACATCATTCTCCACTCTGAGAACAACTTACCCTTGGCCTCTGTGTGTTTGCTATCCTTGTGCCTTTCTAACTTTTTGCTTAGGTCTTGAGCCCATTACCAGTATTCCTGGCTCTTCTATGTTTTCGATCAGTTTCATCTCTTTTTTCAAGTCAACCTCAGCCTGCTGCCTTCAGTGAAGAATCTATCTCCCACCAAGTTTTGACCTGCCAATCATGAGAGTCAGCTGCTTATCATTCTCCAACTAAACCTATATTCAGCAACGCTACATACTCTGTGTTGCACGTGAAGCCAAGCCAGATCACCAGACCTTATCTGTACTCTGCAGTTTCTGGTGTAGTAGATATTTTACCTACCCAAAAATGCTTTGACTCAGGACCTGGGCCACATGTGCCTGGCCCCAAACCCCAAGTTCTTTCCACCATGCCATGTTATCTCCCAGAATAGGAGACGTGCCAGAGATGGACCAAATGTAAACATTGGTTATAACCATCTTCAAAAATGTATTTTTAAAACACATTGTGCCTCTCTAAATTTCTTAGACTGCATAGAAAGTAGATGATTTTTAAATTTCTATTGAATTAGCTTTACTGTTAGTGTCAGTTAATATATTGTGCATTATTGACATCACATGCGTATGCATGGCACCTCATTATTTTCAAAGCACTTTTATATGACACATGCAGAGAAGGCACTGTACAAACCATAAAAAATACTTGATTGCTCCCATTTAGAAGCTGAGAATTCTGAGTCTTAAAGATATTGTATGAATTTATTAAAAATCGCAAGCTAGGAAGTGCTTGGACCAGGAGCTGAAATCAAATAATTTTAATTTCTGATGCAGAACTCTTTCCTCCACATATTATGGATTCCCTGGAAGGCTGCTGAGATTGGTAGCTCACGAGCCCCTACTCAAAATGGCCTCACTAAGCTGTGATTTTAGAGGACTTGCACATTATCCCATAATATTCCTGTTCCTCTCATGGGGAGGAAGTTGTCAGTTACTTTCCTTTTTTTGTCACTATGGCTTTTTATAGTAGTTCCCCATTATCCCTCTTTTAAATTCCTGCTACCAATTTGCTGTTGGTTTGAAATCCAATCATTAAATGTTTAAAATAAAAAATCTGTGGCTATGAGAAACCATCTAAAAGTAAATCATATGAGCTTGCATTTTATAGGAGAATTTTGGTTGCTCTTTATAAATTTTTTCTGACTGTGAAACTAACCCATGCTCATTATTTAAAAAATAACACAATGTAGAAAGGTTTAACTATGAAGACTGAGTACATAATCTTTAACCTCAGCAGACAGATAACAACTCAATATTTTAGCACATTTTCTACCGTATATGCTTTATTACTATTAGTGTGATTATCATTAATATTATTAGTTTTAGAAAATGGAACAGCTTGTATCCTGCTTTTTTCACTTAGCATTTAAATTGGAATATTTTCCTATGTAAATAAATAATTTTCAGACACATGAATTTTGATTTCCATATAAACTTTATGGTGTGAATATGCCATAGTTGATTTAGCTATTTTCCTTTTTCCACATATTGTTGCTATTGCTTTCATTTTGGGATACAATTCTATGAAAATCACTTTTGTCTAATCACAACCCTAACTTGGATTTCTAGTTATGAATTCGATGTCTAAGTTTATGAAAAATGCAGGCACTAGTTACATAGAGCCAAATACTTTTTTCAGCAGTTATATAAATTTATACTCCCACCAGAAGTAAATGAACTTTAATTATTTTTACTTACTTACTCTAGCTCTGATAATGCTTTTATTGCTCACTCCAGGTTTGCTAGTTGTGTTTCAAATATTCGAGGTTGAAATTAGAGGTCACTAAAAAAGTGAGGTGTTACTATAACCAAGAATGCAAGGTTTTCATTCCACAGTTAGAAGTTTTATTATCCTTAAAATTGAATTTTATTTTTAATAATTAGAAATAATATTACTGATTCACACAAATCCACAAAATGCCTTGTGCTTTGAGCTGTCTTTATAGCATGTGGGGACTGGCACACACAGCCATCTGTACTCTTTCTTACTCCCCTCTTCAGATTTGTATGTAATTCCAAAGCAGCTGTCTGATATTAAATTACAATCTGTAACGGTGCCATAGTGTAAAGTTAATTTGTCCATACTGTTAGTAAATCTGTTGGAAGAAAAAAAGAACACTATCATAAAAGCATAACCATTTCCAGGATATAAAATGGAAAACCCTTAAAAAAAAGTTAAGAAACATGCAAAACATAATATTAGGATCCATCTTAGTCAATTTGGACTGCTACAACAAAATATCACAGACTGGGTGGCTTATAAACAGCCAAAATTTATTTCTCACAGTTGCAGAGGCTGGGAAGTCCAAGATCAAGGTGTCAGCATGGCTGCATTCGATGAAGGATCTCTTCATATCTTCATATCTCTTCTTGGATAGCCAGGATTCAGGAATCCAGGAATCAGGGTGTGAAAATGAGAGTAGCACCATTTACTAGTACCTCCAGCAACCCACTAGCAAAATGTTTGCTCCCTGTTCTCATAAATTTTATAATCTGCCGGCCTAGAGATTCTAGTTCCAGAGGGAAGAATGCTTTCACCAGAAAACACAACGATGATTCCACTGAACCGGAAGTTAAGACAGCCACATGGCCACTTTGGGCCTCTCATGCCTCTGAATCAACAGGAAAAGAAAGGTATGACAGTGTTGGCTAGGGGGTGATTGATCCTCACTACCAAGGGGAAATTGGGCTACTCTTCTATAATGGAGGTATAGAAGAGTATGTCTGGAATACAGGAGATCCTGTAGGGCATCCTTTAGTATGACCATGCCTTGTAACTGAAGTCAATGGAAAACTACAATAACTCAATCCAGGTAGGACTTCTAATGACCCAGACTCTTCAGGAATGAAGATTTGAGTCACACCATCAAGTAAAAAACCAAGATCAACTGAGGTTCTTGCTGAAGGCGAAGGGACTACGGAATGGGTAGTAGAAGGATGTAGTTATAATTACCAGCTACAACATGTGAGCAGTTACAGAAATGAAGACTGTAATTATCAAGAATATTTTCTCCTTATTTTGTAATTATGTTTGTGTGTGTATAAGTACTGCAACATATATTAAACATAGACATATAACATATATTAAACAAATATTCTTTGTTTTCTTTCCTCTTTATCATATAACATCAAATGTATTGACTTTATATCAGTATTTAATTATTGTTAATTTTACATCATAGTATTTAAGTTATGAAGTATCAGGAGAAGAATACACATTCCTTAAGGACTTTATCTCTTCTTCTGAGAAAGAGATTAGTGCATTTTTGGTTGTAGACAGGATAGTTGTATCATGTTGGGTGGAATTATGACCTTGTTACCATCTTTATTTGGAGGTTAGGTATGGTTTAAGGAGATGGATGCCAAGGTGACAAGGGGTAGACCTGTGATGATTAACTTTAGGTGTCAACCTGACTGGGCTAAGGGATGACCAGACAGCCAGTAAAACATTATTTCTGGGTGTGTCTGCGAGGGTGTCTCTAGGAGAGATTATCATTTGAACCAGTAGACTGAGTAAAGTAGATTGCTCCCACAAATACTGGTGGACTTCAATATTCCTCTCTGGGCCTGAATAGAGTAAAAACGTAGAGGCAGGTCAAATTCACTCTTCCTGCTAGAGCCAATACACCCAGCTTCTCCTGCCCTCAGACTTCTGTGTTCCTCCTTCTCTGGCTTTTGGACTCAGACTAAGAATGACACCATCAGCCCCTCAATTCTTAGGCCTTCAGACTCAGACTGAATTGCACCACTGGTTTTCCTGGTTCTCTAGCGTGCAGACAGCAGAACTGTGGGACTTCTTGGCTCCATAATTATGTGAGCCAGTTACTATAAGAAATGTCCTGTATATCTATATCTATTTATATCTGTATTTATCTATCTTCAATTGGTTCTGTTTCCCTGGAGAGTTCCTTAATCCTGACTAAATAGGTAGAAAAGCCATTTACATAGTATTAATCCCTTTCTTTATACCACACCCAATAACGAGTTATTGTATTTGTGTATATTAAACCCTAGCTTTATATTCAAGTTACTACTACAGCAAACATAATTAGAGAAGGGAAGGGCCACCTCCAACTGGAGATATTTACTTCTCCCTAAGATGTGACAGATCCGGCTCCATGTGTAATAAGGCCTTTTTCTTATGGTTTAGACTTATCATTTCTTCTATCCAAACCACATTGCAAGTGAATCCAGGAAGAAATAATGAGAAAACTATCAAAACAAAGCAACTGCTCATTCTTAAGATCTATAAATTATAAGTCATATATTCTTAAGCACATTCATATTTTACGCTCTTGCATATATACTTTTTTCACCATAAAGGGATTCATTATTTTCCTTTAGCTTTCTCTTCCTTTTGATCTTGTACACATTTTCTTGCCCCTTGTAACAGGCATATTCAATTCCCTAGCCCTATAACATCCCTATGTTTAAACCATGGAACCTTAGGATTTCTTACTTACTTTTGCTGACTCATAAATATAATGTTAGTAAGATGTGAGCATTTTGCTCTGGAACATTATGAAGTGAGGACATCTTTAACTAATGTCTTTTTCTTTTTTAATTTAAATTCAATTTAGTTAACATATAGTGTATTATTTCAGAGGTAGAGTTCAGTGATTCATCAGTTGCATAGAACAACTCAGCGCTCATTACAACAAGTGCCCTCCTTAATGCCCATCACCCTGTTACCCCATCTCCCCACCCACCTCCCCTCCAGCAACCCTCAGTTTGTTCTCTAGAGTTAAGGGTCTCTTATGGTTTGTCTCCTTCTCTGTTTTTATCTTATTTTACTTTTCCTTCCCTTCCCCTATGTTCATGCATTCTGTTTCTTAAATTCCACATATGAGTGAAATCATATGGTATTTGTCTTTCTCTGACTGACTTAATTGACTTACCATAATGCCCTCTAGTTCCTTAATGTCTTTTTCACACTTAAGTAAGGTCAGACTGAGTAGTTGGCTGTGTGTGGGGGGGGGGGGGGTGGGGGGTGTGTGTACGTGTGTGTCAGATGCACACGCTTTGCCAGAGGTCACAACCTCTGCACTGAAGACTCAGATCTCCTGAGCCACTCCTCTTGGGTCCCCAGTTAAGAACACTAAGTAGCCCATAAGAACCAGACCCTAGCATTCCAAGACAGCCTGCAATTATGCTTATTACAATGATATAAACAACAAATAATGTTATAAATGGTATTGTTTATGAGCAAATGCTACTCCTAGCTCTTTCTGGCTCAAATTATAAGGGTTGACTATTTTGGGAATTTTTGTTTATTTAAGCTAAAAAAAAAAAAAAGGAAGAACAAAAGGCTATGATATTTTGACAGCCTTTGCTATTTTTCCCTTGACAAATGTGTGGCAGCTTTCAATTTGATCCAAGTACTTCTGTTTTTATTCTCAGCCCCATCTCTAAAAATGATTACTGTATTTTGCTATTGGTCTTACACTGGCTAATTTTTATAGAGCATATTGATTTCTAATTTTGTTGCTGGCAGTTCATCATTCACTTGTAAGACACATCATTCTTTCTGAGAAATGAAGTTTCATATTATCCATCTTGATCCTTTATTCTAAGCAATGTTATCTCCTTTCTTTATACCTTAGGCTTTTTCCCTCCCTAAAGATTTATCTTGTTTAAAAATGCATGTTCCTTCATGGGTTTTTTGTTAATGAGGCATTAAACTTTATTACAAGGAACACAAGGGGATTGAATTTGAAGCTTTTTTTTTGAGGAAGTAGGAACAAGTGACTCACCTAACCTTAATCTTGCACTAGTAATATAAGGTGTGTGTTCAGAAGCCCCAAAGCCACAAGGAAGCCAAAATCAGAGGCCCCTGTTCCTCTTGAGTACAGTTTCCTTTCCTAGAACCACATATGGATTGATATTAGCACTGTGCCATCTGTTTCTCTTGAATGAGAAGTGAAGGAAGAAGAGAAATACATTGAGCCAAATCCAGAAGAAGCAGAAGTAGAATCACAGACCCATCTACACAATCCACCAGTGTTTGTACTGGGTAAGCATCCTTTATAATTCTTTCTTAGTTTATCTTTAGGCTAAAGCAGGATCTGATTGTCAGCTGGCTCCTCTGGCCAAAATAAGGCCTCCCGCAGGGCATGGTGGGGAGGGAGAGGAGAGAACAGAGAACTTGCTCTTTTTAAGGAATACTTCCAAACTCCCAGTTGAGCTGGCTCAGCAGAATCTGCAGACCTCCTTACCGACAGTCTCCCGGCCTTTACAGCGGTTCTGCACATCACTCCCACACTAATCTTCTAAAGTAGAGCTTTTATCATGTCACTCCCCTGCTCAGGAACCTGTAGTGGATGAGAATAATAGTATTAATGCCTCGCATTAGCATAGAGTTTTTCCATTTACCAAGTGTGCTCACATATGTTATCTCATAACAGCAATCTCTGAGTACTTATTAGATCAAATCCAAACTCCTCATCCATAGCACAGTCTTAACACTTGCTTGACTAGTTAGCTGTCTTCCTCTGACTTTTCCCGAAGAAAGCCTTTGGCCTCTCATTCCCTCCCAGGCAGCATTTATTTTCACCTTCAAGAGCTGCCATTTCTAGATCCCTCTGCCCTCCATCTGAAAATGCCCCAGCCTCGTTCTGCCTCCCTATGAAAGCCCAGAGGCAATGCCAGCAGCCTGGGGAATCCTGGTGTCTGGGGACAGTCTGAGGACAATCCCACGCTTTCTGGCCTCACTTTATCCAGTTTGTACATGGACGCATTATGCAGTTTCTTCCCGATCCTGAGGCATGACCCATTGTTAGTGAACCAGTGTTTGGTGTATCAGCCTTCTGACCCTCATCTACATGTCATACTATTTTTTTTTGGCTCAGTTTGCTTGCAAACACAAATTAGGCAATGATTATACCCACCTAGTCTTCCCTCAGCCACCTTACATGGCTCTGAAAATCCCTGTCAGAATCCCATCATTAGAAACTATGGCATATCCATTAACAGAAAATTCTGTAGAAGTATTTTCTCGGTTTACTTTGTATTAACTTCCCTTTCTTTTTGGGAAGGCTTTAAAATGAGCCACATGGGGCACCTGGGTGGTTCAGTTGGTTGAGTGACTGCCTTCGGCTCAGGTCATGATCCTGGAGTCCCGGGATCGAGTCCCGCATCGGGCTCCCTGCTCGGCGGGGAGTCTGCTTCTCCCTCTGACCCTCCTCCCTCTCATGCTCTCTGTCTCTCATTCTCTCTGTCTCAAATAAATAAATAAAATCTTTAAAAAAAAAATAATAAATAAATAAATAAAATGAGCCACATGACATAATCTATTCTCTTAAACCTGAAAGACTAATGGGGGTAGGAGTAAGTAATGCAGACTTTCTTAACCTCTGTAGCCTTCACTGTCCCTATAAAGACATTCCATTTCTCAGTCTCCCTGACAGTTGGATGGTAGGTCAGATGCAAGCCAAAGCCAAGACTTTTATCTCTATAAAATTTTAGCCACAATATTAACTTCTGAGACCTTATGAAATGATCTGTAATGGGATTGTACTTTTCTCTGATTTTTCAAATCAAGCGTTAAAACTTCAAGAAAATAGATGTCTAAGGGCCGAAAGTTAAAAAATACTCATCTCAGCCTCTCTATTTGGAAAACTTTTCTTTTTTTCCATTTTTTTTTGTCATTCTCTTTACCACTCTCTCAATTTCTACCTCTTTTTCTCTCTCCTTTCCTCTCCTTTCTTCCTTTCTCCCTTTTCTCTTTTGCTTTTTTTTCTTCCCTCCCTCTTCATTTTCTTCTTTACACTAATTTATTAATTCCAGTATTATCATTTGGCCATAATTTAAACAGATCTCAAATCTGAACAGAAAAGTTCTGGAGAATAAAGTATAAGGTCAATATTTTCTTTTTCAAGAAATTTATGTATGTATGTATGTATGTATGTATGTATGTATTTATTTATTATCTCTATACCCAACATGGGGCTCTAACTCATGAGCCTGAGATCAAGAGTTGGATGCTCTGGGCGCCTGGGTGGCTCAGTCGGTTGAGCGACTGCCTTCGGCTCAGGTCATGATCCCGGGGTCCTGGGATCGAGTCCCACATCGGGCTCCCTGCTCGGCAGGAAGCCTGCTTCTCCCTCCCCCACTCCCCCTGCTTGTGTTCCCTCTCTTGCTGTGTCTCTCTCTGTCAAATAAATAAATAAAATCTTTAAAAAAAAAAAAAAGAGTCGGATGCTCTACTGACTGAGCCAGCCAGGTGCTCTTAAGGTCTATTTTTTCACCCAGCTTCCCCTATTCATCAACAAACCCAAGCAGAAAGGCCATTATTGGCAAATGGCCACAACTGGCAATCACCTGACAAGGAAAAAGACAGCTTGCTAATGTATCTATGTCCTCTCCCACCATGGCCTCCTCTCTACTTCTAGTCATTGCTCTTTGTTGCTGTCTCTGCTCATCATCCGGATTTGTCCCCTTCAACCTTGCCAGCAGAATATTTCATTGCCCATTATTCAGCATAAAATCTATTCTTTCAACTCCTACTGTCATAACATAGCAGAGGAAAAACAACAAACAATTATCATTATACAAACAAAAATCTAGCCTAGCCTTAAGCCATGGAAATTGATAGCTCCACTCCTCCATTCCTTTCTTCATCCTAATTTCTATGGTTCCCTTTACTCCCAAACAATAAGCATATCCACATCTGCTCTAATCTATATCATTGGATATAAACCCCTCACTTTCAGCTATGTCTCTACCAACCTTGGTGTCTTACCTAGGGCTGGGACTTAACCTGAACCCCAAAGGTTATTGAACCCCCTGATCACCAAGCCCTTCCCAGACTGAGGACATTGACTTATGCATTTACCATCAAAATTTAGCATTAGAAAGTCAAGATGCACCCAAGGGGATTACTTGGGCACTGATCCCTGCTTCATAACTATAGCCCAATCACCTCTTAATAATCAGGGTCAATAATACCCGCCAAGTTGTGACTCCTTCCTTGTCTGATATTCCCTTGACACTCTGAAGGGCCCAGGTGGTAGTTGAAAGAAATGATGTGCCACTTCCTTCTGGCCCCTCTGGTTATGATGAAAAATCATCACCAATTCTAATTATTTTTCTCTTATAGGTAAGGAGTCATTTCTCTCTTGCAGCTTTCAATAGTTGGGTCAAATGTCTCTTCCTATTTTTGTCCATTTTCTAATTGGATGTTTTTGTTTACAGTTAAGTTTTGAGAGGTCTTTATATATTGTATTTTTTTTTTCTTTGTTTCTAGTTTTCAGAAGTTTAATTATGATGTGTCTTGGTGTGGACTACTTTGAGTTTATTCTACTTGGGATTTACTCAGCTCTTGAATCTTTAAGTTCATGTCTTTTGATAAATTTGAGAGATTTTTAGCCATCATTTTGAGTATTTTTCAGCCCCACCCTTTTTCAGCTCTCCTTCTAGATGCTGATGACATAAATGTGAGAATATTTTTTGTATTCCCACAGGTTCTAGAATATCTGTTCTTTTCTATTTTAAAATCTCTTTTCTCTGCTATTCAGATTGAGTAATTTCTATTATACTGTTTTTCTTCTGTCCCCTCCATTCTGCTTCTGAGCCATCCATTGAGTTTTTTATGCCAGTTAGTTTATTTTTCAGTTATAAAATTTTCATTTGTTTATTTTTGTATCTTCTGTGTTTTTTTTTACTATTTTCTATTTCTTTGGCAACACTTTGTTTTTTTCATTTGTTTAAGGCATGTTTGTAATTGATTGCTAAAGAATCTTGTAATGACTACTTTAAATTCTTTCTCAGATAAATTTAATATCCCTGTCACTTCAGTGTTGATGTCTTTTAACTGTCTTTTTCCACTCAGGTTGAGATGTTCCTGGTTCTTGGTATGCTGAATTATTTTGAACTGATATTTGAACATCTTGTATGTTACGTTATGAGACTCTGGTGCTTTTTATCTGGCTTCTTCTGACACTGCTCCTGTAAAAGGAGGGGTCACGCCACCTCTTTACTGCCAGATGGGGGAAGAAGTCCAGGTTTCCCACCCGGCCTCCACTGACATCACAAGGGTATGAATGTGGTGGGGAGGAGGGCCTTACCGTTAGGCTTGGGTAGCAGTGAGAGTCTTGACTCCCTACCAGGCCTTCTTTGACACTAACCTAGAGGGCAAGAGAAGAGGTGCCTCATTCTGCTGGATAAGTGTGGGGCATCCTCAGGAAGGTTTCTGACTATGGATGAGGCAATTCCCTGACTCTAATTAGTAGAACATAGGTTTCTTAATATTTAGAAATTTAATATAGCCCATTTCTTTCTGACGATTATTAACACATACAAATTTATACTCCTTAGCCAATACTTAAATATTTCCATCTTCTAAATAAGCTGTGTGACTTTTTTTCAGTAAGTCCATAAAGATAGGTGAAAAAATGACCAGAAAATTTAAAAAGATAGATATGTTATGAAGATGACTCTTCACTGGTATATATGTCAGTATCTAGAAATAGCCTTAATGAGTCAGCACTTTTTCTCAGGAAAGACAGTAATAGAAGCATGAGGGGATACATAACTATGACAATAGTATTTATGCAGTTGCCCAGTAATCATTAAATTATCTATTTTTATTTGAAATTATCCTTGTTTATCATTTGAGATCAAAATAATACCCCCCCTAAAATATGCCCCAAATTTAAAAGTATGAAAATATACTTTATCCCATTTGTTAAAATATAAAGAGCAAATATCCCACACAGGACACAGTCAAATTGCCACAGTGAGTCATTGAAAAAATAGTCTAAGCACTAAAATGTATGCTGGAAAGTGTGAACATACTAAATACCAATTAAAGGATCTGAATTCTAGTCTCCATCTTCCTCTAAAAAGTGTGATGACATTGCTAAAACTGTTTCTTGACCTGCAAAAAGAAGAGCTTGGATTAAGGGAGTCTATGCCTGATACAACTCTAATATTTCATACATCAGAGTAAGGATAAAGTGATTACATTTAAATATGTCAATGGAGCTTCATTGCAACTATGTAACTGTGGTATATAGAGTTAGACATCGTTTTCAGAATTATAAAATGTTTTATATTATAGGAGTAAGGAGTCATTTGCTTCATTCTTTTATCAGTTCCTTTAGTTAATATATCAGTTAGGGCTCTCCAGAGAAACAACAATAGGTGATAGGTAGTCAGATAAATGATAGATAAAATAGGCTCACAAGATTATGGAGGCTGGCAAGTCCAAAATCCATAGGGCAGGCAGGTGGCTATTGGAATAGAAATTCAGACAGGGTTTCCATGTTAACAGTCTTGAGGCAGAAATGCTTTCTCTCCCAGAAATCTCAGTGGCTGCTCTTAAAGCCTTCAACTGATCAGATAAGGCCCACCTACGTTATCCAGGGTAATCTCCTTTTTATTTAAAGTCAATTGATTGTAAATGTTAATCTCTTCTACCTTCACAGCAATATCTACTAGTGTTTAACCAAAGAACTGGCCCCATAGCCTAGCCAAGTTGACACATCAAATTAACCATCACAAGGATGATGTGTACTAACTGTATTACCTGTTATCTAGCACCTAAAATGCCTCACAAATTATTATTGGTGCTTTGAGTAGGTAGTCTCATGTAATTCTCAATGTAATCTCATAAATAATTACTTGTTATTTTCACTTGAGACATGAGGAAGCTGACTCTCAAAAAATTTTGCCCAAGGTCATAAAGCCAATAAATGATATGGTCAGGACTGAAACTTAGGCTTACTCAACTAAAAAATGTGACAAAGTGAACACTGGAGAAAGAGGTTAGAAAACTCAGATTTGGATAATTTCTCTCCCAGTAGCTCGCTTTTGAACTTGAGGCATGTATTAGTATTATTTTCTGCATATCTATAATGAAGAGCTTGAACTGGGCATTCTCTAAAAATATTCTGTGATTCTATTTTGATACTGTACATATTTTACCTGCTTTTCTTTTCAAATACATTATTATATTTTAAAGGGTAGACATTTCATTGGAGTTTGGGTCAGGTTGTTCTCTTGAGTCACATAATGAACATTTTGTGCTGGTTGATTATTCGATTACAACAGAAAAGAGACAAACCATTATAAGAAATTATGAATCTACACATTGGAAGGAAATCCTGTGATTTTGTTTTGCCCATCAGCCTTTCCATCTGTACTTATGTTATAATGAAACAAAATACAATTTAATGAATAGGGAGCCGCGTGAACTGAAGAAAACAGTAAGGATGGCTGATGCCAGGTGGTGAATTTTGCAGTTTCACTCAACACTTTTTTTCTCCCTAGGTGTCTTGGCCCAGTATCTACTTACCTAGGTAACAGAAAACAAGTTTCTAACACCATTATGTCCTGCTGAGCCACTGCAGTTATGAAAGAGCAGGCTGGATTCTTTTTGTCTCATATATCAACTACAAGACTGTCGGCTAAGTTCCATTTGTAGAATCTTTATTACTGCTGATGATGTCAGAGAAAAGGAACAGAGCTTGATTAATAGATTGCAGGTGGAATTTACAACACTGGCAGGTGAAAATGATCTTTTGATTTATAAACTGAGAACATTCAATTTAAAAGTCACTGAGAGTGAATAAATATGTTCAAAACCTACGAGATCACTTTAGAAATCAATTCTCTATTTATAATTACAATTTAAATGCCATTAAAAAACTCCTCTCTTGGGCGCCTGGGTGGCTCAGTTGGTTAAGCGACTGCCTTCGGCTCAGGTCATGATCCTGGAGTCCCGGGATCGAGTCCCGCATCGGGCTCCCTGCTCGGCAGGGAGCCTGCTTCTCCCTCTGACCCTCCCCCCCCCATGTGCTCTCTGTCTCTCTCATTCTCTCTGTCTCAAATAAATAAATAAAAATCTTTAAAAAAAAAAACTCTCTTTGCTGTTTTGCGTGTATTTTTTTTACTCTGTTAGAATCATTTGCTTTTCTGAGTGGAATCATTATAGAGGATCCTTCCACAAAGACCTACTCTGGCCTCTGTGAGTAACTTATTCTTATTCCAAGACAATATAGTACTTGCATATGTGCACACTGTAGATCGACAGACACATACAGCACACACATAGAACGTGAAAATCTGCAAGATTATCTATTATCACCCAAAATATGACCAATGACTGTAATGTTTATAGTTACAATACTCACTTCCTCAGAACTTTTATTTTTTGAGGTTAAAGAAAATAGCTTCTGACTTTTACCATACTCCTCTACTGCTTCTTTAATCAGAAAGAATTGAATGTTCTCTTGTCTAATGTCAATCTTTATTCTAGGAGATCTGAATAAAGCTGGATTTTTTTCTTGTTTACAGTAGAGACAGCTAGGATTCAGTGGTGCACACCTGCTTGGACCGAAGGTCATTCAGTTGTTTGCACATCTTATCGTACCACTACCCTTTAAATAGGCATCCAAATGGAAAGGCACCTGATAAGCTTTTTTTAAACAGGAAACTGCAGAAAGAATAAAAGTGGTATTTTTTTCTTTTAAAGATTTTATTTATTTATTTGAGAGAGAGAATGAGAGACAGAGAGCACGAGAGGGAAGAGGGCAGTGGGAGAAGCAGACCCCCTGCCGAGCAGGGAGCCCGATGCGGGACTCGAACCCGGGACTCCAGGATCATGACCTGAGCCGAAGGCAGTCGCTTAACCGACTGAGCCACCCAGGCACCCAAAAGTGGTATTTTTTAAAGAAGAATTCCTGAGTACTGCAATATCAACATGTTATTAAAAGTATAAGAAACACATTGAAAGATATTACTTAATGGGCACCTGAGTGGCTCAGTGGGTTAAGCGTCTGCCTTCAGCTCAGGTCATGATCCCAGGGTCTTGGGATCGAGTCCTGCAACAGGCTACCTGCTCAGCAGGGGGTCTGCTTCTCCTTCTGCTCCTCCCCCGCTGCTCATGTGCACATGCTCATTCTCTCTCTCACAAAAACAAATAAAGAAAATCTTTTTAAAAAAAAGATGTTAGTTAAAATATTTGTATGAAGTGTATTCTTTTCTCCTGTTACCCTAATTTGATTTTCTTTGTTGGCTCCATAACAACCCTCCCCCTTTTCTGGAGCTGGTAGAGATGATTTTCATTCATCTTCATTCTTTCATTCAACTGACATTTTAAAATTAATATTTAGATTTCAATTTACCCATAATGGACTGTACTTCTATGTAGCATCAGAAATACACAGTATATATTATAGAAGGTCAACTATCAGAAGATACAGAGAAAGCTCCATAGCAATACCGGCTTCTGTACATTAGAGATGACCTAACCTTCAGGATTCTCTATATTATTATGTGACATTAATTTCTTTAAATGTAGTTGCTTCTGTCCTTGGATTTACCCTAAACAAGCTTTTTGCACCTCTAATCTATAGGTGTAATCACTGATAACATCTGCTAGAGCTTGAATTATTTTTTCAGTATGTTTCTCCATGGTTTCTCTACACTTAACATACAATGTTTTTTAAGAAAACTCATCCAAAAATAAATATCCAAAATTTCTCTGGTCAATCCATAGGTCAAAAGCCAGTTGATGATATAGCAGGTAAGTCTCCCAGTCAACAGACTTAGGTGTGAAGGAAATTTAAGTTTATGTTCTGTTTTCTCAACTTAATAACTTAATCCCATTTAGTGATGACACTAAGTCTCTGGGGTAAGGGGTGGGGAGGTTGTCCCAGATTTTTGATGTCTCAGGTTTTGTCAAGGTTTAGAGTGGTTTACATATTGCCAAGGAATTAAGGGACACAAAGCCAGCTGATCTTTAAGTTATCCATTTGTAAATCAGAACAGACATAAACCATCACCTAAGCATGCAATGTGTCTTTGGTGTCATAGCTAAAATGTCATCACTATATCCAAGTTTACCTGTATTGTTCTCCCACCTTATCTTCTAGGAGTTTTATAGTTTTGTGTTTTGTATTTAGGTCCATGATCCATTTTGAGTCCATTTCGTTCATTTTATGAGGTCTGTGTCTAGTTGTTCCCAGACCATTTGTTTAAAAGACTGTCTTTTCTCCATTACATTACCATTGTTATTTGCCAAAGATCAGTTGACCATGTTAACCATATGATAAAAGGGATTTCTGCATTGGTTGGAAGAAAGAAATCTCTGCTTAAAGAAAGAGATTTCTTTCAATGTTAAGATTTGATAATTTAATTGACTAATAAGATTGATATTAGTAAGCATTTCTTTAAATTTTTAGTTTTCAAATGTATTGTTAAAAGTGGCCATCCAGTAAAAGTAAGCACGTGTCTGCTCTCTCTGGGGAATATTAATCCAAGGAAACTTGGATTGCAAGTTTTCCTATTTCTTGCTCTTACACACCTTCCCAAGGTCTTCTAGTAAAATTCACTTTAGGCGATTAATGACAGTATATTTTCAAGACATCTATAGTGCAGAATTAGCTTCTATAATGGCACTTAGGTACTTTGCTCATAAAATTCAACACTCCAAACCCTACTTCAGATCCTTCGGTGGCCTCTATATGGTCCACTAAAATTATTTCCTAATGGATAAATTCTTTTTTGACACTAAACTTGTCAAAAGACTTAAAAATCTTCTCCAGAGTAAAGAAGAGCTCCCAGAAAGGCATTTACTTGGTTTTAATTGTTCTGCATGTTTTATAGTAAAAAAAAGTAAGCATATGATCAGAGATAATTATCAAAACAGGATAATCTAAAAACCTAAGCATATAGACATCTTGAAAACTCACCTTAACCATGGTCATGTTTTACAAAGTAGATCTGAAAACAGGAACACAAAGGAAAAAAATGTGTGTCTCTTCAGCATTTCATATGGTTTAAGCAATACAGAGTGGTCCTTATGATTTTTGTAACACCTCGTTTTATAAGTGGATATTTCGTCTTAAAACACATAGAATCATTTTCCAAGTAAACATGAATACATAGTAAATTCTTTGAGGTACTAAGCATCTTGGGAGTGCACTTGGTCTTTTTTTTTAATTCACTCAAAAAATATCTGGTAAAGGTCCAAGAGTGTAACTTACAGGGTAGGGGGTGGGAGACGGTGGGTTGTAGATAACTGTTGATTGAACTGAGTTTGCCTTCTTCAGGTACTTTTTCCAAGATTTGCTCAACTTAATATACTATTCCGTCTATCACTGCTAGCTTGATCTGAATGGGCAGCATTTCAGCATTGGCAACCATGCTACGCTAGATTGCTACCGTCTGCTCTCGGTTCTTCTTTCCCTTCTCAAGTTTACCAGCATTCGAATAACGTTACCAGCTTCCACTCAAACTTGTTTGTTCACGTTTCAATCATTCATGATTTGCGTGAGTGCAGCTTCCTCTTATGATTGCACATCCACATTTTCTCCACAGGAGAAGTTATCTTGGACATCATCCTGGGTGAATTTTCCAAAAATATATTAATAATTTGCAGTTGCAATACTATGTTTGAGAAACCTAAGCTCTGTCATTGGGTCATTAGGCACTCCCTTCCCACTGGTCAACAGGCCTTTGGCCTGTTAAGCTTCAGCTGGAGGAGCCAGTGATAACAGTTGAAGACTAAATACAACAGCAAGTTCTGTGATCATCAATATTTCAGCACAAGGGAAAGAAAGAGCTGTTGCTGCAGTATTCAGCACAGCACTCACTCTGCTGGGCCTGAGATAAGACTTAGCACAATGTCATAAGTAAGTAATGATCAAAGGAATTCCACACTGCAAGACCCAATTTGATACATATGAAAGCAAGTGTGAAATACAATGGCAACAGTCAATCACAAAACACTATCCTGAATGTCCTGAACTCCTTCAGAATTGTTGAACAAGTTCTAATATCACAATACACCCAGTGAGATCATCAATATTCAGAATTTAATTATTTCTCATGTTACATATACTCTTTAGCAGAGCCAGAGAATTGATTAACTGTCCATTCAATACATACATTTAAAGAGTTTCTTTTAATTATAAGGAAAACCATATCACTAGTAATTTCATTTTAAATTTAAACATGTGATTGATGTGAGAATCACAAGTAATGGCAACTCATTTAACAAAAATAAAAAGTATTGATTGTTTCATAGCAAACTCTACTTAAATCTCTTTGGTGATACCCAAAAAGAGGAAATTATCTCTGCCTTCAAAGAATTTATAATCTAGTGCAGGAAAAAAACAAATAACCAGAGCTTAAAATGTAACTAGAAAACATCTGTAAAGCATTAGGCCATGGCAATTAATGTAATTCAGCAATATGAAGCAAAAAGGAGTGAAGAAGTCTTCAGAGTGGATAGCAGAACATATGGTTATGGGTTGCAAAGCATTTTGGGATCAAGGGTTGTACGAACTCCTCTCTATTCATGCAGAACCAGCTGAGTGCAGAAATCAAACTCTTTACCAGCAGGTCACACCACATGTGAGTCAGTTTAATGGAAACTACTAGGCCTTTTGAACCAAAACTCACAAACAAGGTTTGGCAAGGTTCTCGCATTGAAGACAGCAAAGTTGAGCACTTTGCAAACCAAATAGAAGAGAATGCTATGGGGGACCCTTTCTTTCACAGTGACCTTGATCTTTTTGCTGTCCCTTTCATGACCTGTCTTCCTGTGCCCCCTCGGCCATTCCAGTTGACTATCCAGCTTAGAACAATCTATCTCCTCCTAATTTCTGTTTTGTAGCTCCTGCTTCGAGACATTGGACCACTAACAGAAGTCCTTTAGTGGTAGCTTCAGGCTGTGGAAACTCTTGGGAGAGTCTTTTTATAACTACAGTCCTGTCAAAGGGATTGAACTTTAACTTGGTTAAAGTTTCCCATAGTACTAATGTAGGCTTCAGAAGGACTCAGCAAAGAAGTCTCCGTGTGTGTGTGTGTGTGTCTGTATGTGTGTGTGTGTGTGTGTTTTCTGGGCTGTAAGTGGATATAGTATATGTATAAAATGTCTATGAAGAAGTTTCTGGAAATTATATAAAAATGTTTACCCTCAGCAGAACGGTATCAGAAAACTTAGAGCTTCTTAGCTGAAAATTTACAGAAATAATGAACTTAAAACTGTTCTGTATTTGCTAGCAAAAAAATATATATATATGTGGCGCCTGCGTGGCTCAGTCGTTGAGCATCTGCCTTCGGCTCAGGTCATGATCCCAGAGTCCTGGGATCGAGCCCCGCGTCGGGCTCCCTGCTCTGTGGGAAGCCTGCTTCTCCTTCTCCCACTCGCCCTGCTTGTGTTCCCTCTCTCGCTGTCTCTCTCTGTCAAATAAGATCTTTAAAAAAAAAAAATATATATATATATATATATTACTAGCAAAAAGGTAAATCAACACTGGAACCTGTACTTTCTTTCGGTAGGGTTATTCCTATCATTTTCTTACAATGTAAGTAGTTAATCTATTCTCATCAAGTTATATATTAATATTCTCTCAAGATTTACAATTGAAATTGCCCCCAAATTTGGGATATGAACAAATTCAAGTTCTGATGGGCACTATCCACATTCCACACATTTTTATATAAAAGCTGTTGACCATCTTTGATGATCGCTCCTGTCCGTGACTTCAAAAAGGCTAAAAAACCAATTTCAATAAGAACAGTATTAGAGGGCGCCTGGGTGGCTCAGATGGTTAAGCGTCTGCCTTCGGCTCAGGTCATGGTCCCGGGGTCCTGGGATCGAGTCCCGCATCGGGCTCCCTGCTCCTTGGGAGCCTGCTTCTCCCTCTGCCTCTCTCTCTCTCTCTGTCTCTCACGAATAAATAAATAAAATCTTTAAAAATAAAAAAAATAATAATAAAAAATAAATTAAAAAAAAAAAGAACAGTATTAGAGAAGAAAACCTGGTCACCTTTCAACAAAACTTCCTTAGTACTTTTCTTGTTAGGACTCCTTATGTTTTTGGTTTTAGTATTACCTTCTTATAAACTAACAGTCATGTCCCTATTTGATATCTAGAAATATAAAAGTGGGGGAATGGAGGGAGAGGACCTGTGAGAGATTGGGAGGGATTATCTATTTTATGCATCATACTCTCCAGACATTTACTTATAACTACTAGATTTGTATTTCATACTAAACTTTCTTCTTTCAGAAATGCTTGGAAGGAGATGAAGATTTTTGCATTGGAATATTCAGGTTTACCCTCTTCTTAAAATTCTTTCATCAGAACTGTTTTGTCTAAGTTTACCATCTGAAAGATACTCTCAGTCTATATTCATTATATAAAGAAAATTGTCTTCACGTTTTAGTATCATTGAATCATGTTTAGTTACCCTGATTCCTTTTTAAAAATGTAGCCATATTACTTCATTTCTTCGAACATTTTTGTCTATATACTGTATATTATCTGAGAAAATCAAACAGTGCAAATAATATCATATTCTTTATTTAAAGTGCAGATGAAATTTTCTCCATATAAATCTTACGTAAGTGCTCATGGTATATTCTATTTCCTTTCTTTTTTTGGAATAAAGATATAAGCCACAGGATCCTCATCTACAAACTACCTCATCTACAAAAAATGGATTCTACTTTATAATATTTATATGAGAATTAAGCGATACCATGTATGTCTTTAATAATTTGCAATATATTGAGCAGTAATTTTAAATGAATTAAAGATGCAAATAGATTCTATTAAGATAAAATACAGAAAATTTGGTTGGTAAAAGTAATTGCTGAATATCACAGAGGGGTCCATCCCAAATATAGATATATTACATTGCAATAGACATAACTGGGCATTAAAATATTTAGAAACATTACTCATTTTTGTCTATTTACAGCAACACTACATTAATCTAGAGGGAAAAAAATCTCATTTTAAAATATTTAATTTTTAGGGACACCTGGGTGACTCAGTTGGTTAAGCATCTGCCTTCGGCTCAGGTCATGATCTCAGGGTCCTGGGATAGAGTCCCTTGTCCTGCTCCTTGCTCAGCAAGGAGCCTGCTTCTCCCTCTGCCTGCCACTCCCTCTGCTTGTACTCTTTCTCTATCTCTCTCTCTTTCTCTCTCTCTGACAAATAAAGTCTTTAAAAAATAAAATAAATAAATAAATAAAATAAAAATATTTAACTTTTAACAATACAGGGATAAAATTCTGAAAGTCTAGCAGCTTCAAGTTAAACATTCAATTTAGACAAATTTGACTTAATAGTGAAACAATGCTTCATATCATTGAGGTTCATTATCAACACCAGAGTACTTTATTTAATATATAATGCAGCTATCTGGTCTCAAAAGCTCAGGAATGTAAGCAGGGCACAGACTATAATCTTTCTTTATTTCTCCACAGGGGGCTCAGAGTTGAGGGACTGCATTGCTTTCATAGCACTAGGAGAGGGAGAAGTTGGGAAGAGAACAACGCTATCAGTATCCATAGACTTTCCTCAACTTATGCCTTGGAAGTTCCATTCAATGACACTTATTGATCCTTTAAAAAATAACTCTTCATACAAAAGGAAAATAATTACGAACACAATATCCCACTCCATGTCTACCTTATCTATATTTTTATAATAAAGACAATACATGTGGTTTTAAGGTTTGCAGCTAGAATTTCTTGTTTGTGAATAGGCAGGTCCGCTTATTACCAAAAACACCCAGTCCAAAAATTAGTATTCATGTTTTTATTTCTCTTTGCATTAATCTGAATACTCAGCAAGATTTCATAGTTGCTTTCAGCATTCAGCATGTTTTTTTTTCCCTCTGTGAGTGCTATATTTCTTAAGATACATAATCAGATGAAAGGCTTTGAGATAAAACACAAAAAAGTTGGAAGTATCTGCTGCAGTTTTGCTATTGTTGCCTTTTAATTCCTATCAAAATCAATTACATTTTCAAGCCCCTGAATAGAGAAGTCTGTACCTGCCAATGATTGAAAGGACAGTACACTTACTACATTGATATGGATAAGTTTTCCTTCCTCTCTCTCCAACCCTCACAGCAATCATTAACAATGAAACCTTCATCACAATGGGCTGTCAGGGCTTTCCCCTCTATTAGAAGAAAAATACACCATCCATCTCCAGAGAGAATAGGTAATACAAGCTGAAAAATGGAGCAATGCGAAGAAAGGCATTCCTTCAAGTTATTTTACCTAATTCCATTTGACACCTGGAAGAAAGTAATATTCATTTTATCTTTCTATCGTAGATACTGGATAGGAACAATCAAGGCAATATATTCTGGACTTATCAGGCCATAAAAAGTTTTCTTTTGTGACTATGATTCAGTTTGACAGGTTTTATTGGTGGTGGTGGTGATCTTGGTGATGTTGGTACTGACTGGAGAAGAATTTCCCAAGTTTTGTAGGATTTTGCAAATTAGAACCCATAATGCAACCGTAGAATCCTCTTCTCAACTCCAGGTGTTAAAAATATTTAAATGTTAGTGGTATAGAATAAGAAACTAACATTTAAATTATTAGTACTTTTGTTCTGTCTCTTTATTATTGCCATCAGGAAAATTTATTTAAAAATTTTATTTTTCAGATGTCAGTTGGGAGTGGTCAGGAACAAATCAGATTAAATATAATGTGGCTAACTGCTATTCCCTGGAAATTATAATATAACTCACATTAGAGACATAACATTAATTCCTCTTAGTTGAAGGAAATGTGCCTAATAGTGAAACAAACAGCCATATAAGGTAGTACATTCATTGCCATGAGAAATACTCAGAGATTACATGACCACTCCCCAAAAATGTTCTAATAAAGCAATGGGAATTTTTGGGGTAAAATAATAGATGAACCAACTTACCCTAAAGTCTCCCCCTACCTTGTCATTCTATGTTTCTATGAAAAAAATAACATGATGTAAAAGATTCAAACTGGTCAAGATTACTCCAAGGCACTAAGAATTACCGGGAAGAAATGTTTAATATAGACAAGTGACTCATATCAAGCACTTATATATGCCATTATATATGAATCATTCAAATTTCACATAAACATACGAGTTAAACACGACTAACCTCTCCCAACAGTTAACAGATAGGGCAGTTTTCACTAAGTCACACAGTGACATGGGGCTCGGACCCCCAAAGCTTTACATCTAGTCACTCTGCTTTTAGTGTTTAAAATACTCACTGTACTCTTCTAATTATTTCTGAAATATGTGATTCTAACCCCATTCAAGAATATTACTGTTGAATCTCTAGAGAAAAATTCATCCAGAATCATTTTTCTCAGGTGGCCTGCCAAAGACTTAAAATGCCAATGCCCAGGTTAAGTTTTTGGCTCAGTTTATTTTAGTGAAGTCTCTTTAACAGGTAGTGTTGGACGGTCCTGCAAGAAACCCCAGAAGTGGTTCCAGAAGACCTAAAGAAGGCCTTAGAAATCCTCTCAGGAGCATTTCTAGACTCTGGCTGTGAAAAGAATTCATTAGATCAGAAAAAAAACTTCCTTACCTCATCTCACAGAAAGTAAGTGTAATTTGTATGAGTCCTCCAAATAGCTCTACAGGAATCTAGCCAGAGAGTGACTGTCACACACTAGGCTGGTTTTAATGGAATCCCAGCCTGATTCAAATCTTCTTCACTTAAAAATTCTCAGATTTTTTTTTTTTTGGCCTAAGATTTTTGGCTTCAACTAGATTAATATTATTGTTCATTTTTTTTCTCATTTTATAATATGTGAATTTATCCAAAACAATATTCTGCTTATGTGCCATGTTACCGTATGTTCAGTTTTAAGCTAAGGTAAATTCTACCCATTAAGGTTTTTTTTCTCAAAAGTCTTACTAAATTCCTACACCTTACAACACATTTTCTGTGCCCCACCTGCCCCCCCCCCGGGCCTCCCCCACTTGCTCAAAGAGCCCTCGTCACTCCTGCCCACTGACTGCTCATCACCTAATATTCTAGGCTGTCTCCACCTCTCCAAGTTGTAGAGATGACACTTCTATAGGATCCCATCAAACATGCTGCCGAACAGGAGCACCAGCATCCAGCAGTGATCTTACAGATACCTTCCGCAGCAGTGATCTTACAGATA